>NC_137917.1:23092355-23109855 GCF_963457725.1 Sprattus sprattus | reverse complement strand
ATCATCTGACCACAATGAGATGATTAAATGTAGATATTTTTAAAGATGGCAGCGGTAGGGGTGGAAGAGATAGCTGCTCACAGACACAAGCCCAAAACAACAACATGGCCCTGAGATGGCCTACCCTCAGCCATAGCAGTCCTTGGAGTTGCAACACACAACAAAAGCACACAACACACAACAGAAGCACACAACACACAACAACAGCACACAACGCAAAACAGAAGCATCACACAACAAAAGCACACAACACACAACAGAAGCATACATCACACAACAGAAGCACAAAACACACAACAGAAGCATACATCACACAACAGAAGCACACAACACACAACAGAAGCATACATCACACAACAGAAGCACAAAACACACAACAAAGGGACACAACACACAACAGAAGCACACAACACACAACAGAAGCACACAACACACAACAGAAGCACACAACACACAACAAAAGCACACAACACACAACAGAAGCACACAACACACAACAGATGCATACATCACACACCTAGAACAAAGTAGTAGCACAGAATGTGCTGCCTAAACATGGACTCACAAGCCAACTCTTCTTCAAGCAGCGCCAGTCAGAGGCATATACACTCACCGGCAGGTTGAGGCGCACGGCGTCCACAGGGCCGTGGAAGGGCCAGGCGAAGTGGTGGCGCCACAGGGCCTTGACCATGGCCTTGTGGAGGAACTGAATCTGGTTGGTGACGCGCCCGCCCCGGGAGGGGTCGCTGACGGGGGGCTGGAGCGGCTGGGTGGGCATGCCGGTGGGGCCAGAGGGTGGGGGTGGCGGAGGGGGCACGGTGGGCAGCGCGGGGCTCTCGAAGCCCTCGAAGAGCAGCGAGGGCTTGCGGATGCGCTTGCCCGAGCTGGTCGTCACACCCGGCTCCATCCCGCCGACGACCGACAGGCCCACTCCCAGAGAGCTGCTGCCATGGAGACGAAAAGCACACATAGAGCGTGGGGACAGGGAAGAGAAGGCAGGGGAGGAGAGAATGGGGGAGGATGAGAAAGGAGGGAAACTTCATTCAGATTAAAAACTGCTAAAATCTCAATGTTAACTCTCAGCCATTAGTTCCATTGTATGTCTGCTAGGAATGTGTTGTTCTAATAACTTTTATTATCACAGTGGAATAAATACATTTTCATAGATAGCATTTATGAAATGTTAGAATTTTCCCTGAAGCTATTTTCATGTCCTTTTGTAAACTTAATTGAACTAAAACCTATATTGAAACACTGTACACATACACATATAAACTACTCACACTTTGATCACTCACTGCTTCCAATATCACACTCATAGTTGTCTATAAAAAGTGCACATAATAAACAACTGCTGGGGGAAAGTGGATCTTGGGTAAATTAGGAACTTGACCTTAACCAAAGTAAACAAATAGGTAAATTACAGAGTTTGCCCGATATTAACGAAGAAAGAAGTAACTAGCCTATGTTAAGCAACACATACAATGACACGATAATGATTTATTTCGCAAAGGTTACTCTTTACGTAATTGCATTTACGTCCCAATCACAGTAATGTTACCATGCATGATGGGGGCCCTGTAAAATAGATTACTAAATGATCTAGCTATTGTGGCCAAAACAGAGATACGTACAATGTTATGTTTTTCGATTCTCCAGAGCCTACACGCTTCAAAAGGGTTAGTCACCGAGCGGTCATCACATGGACTACCTAAGTGTTTGTAAACATAGACGCAATCTGCTAACCCAGATGAGCTGACGCGCATCCGATGATTACGCAACCGAAGTAGCTACCAATAGATACTCAATGATGGAGCCGGGTTTTAGTCTGAAACCAACCCAGACGAACTCTTTTACAGACTTCTACTCAACATCCAGCAACTATTGAATGGTTAGCACCCAAGGCTATATCACTATAATCTTGTCAGCGAGAAAATGGCGGCAGCGCAGTTCCGCGGGGCGGGATAGCTAGCCTAGTTCTGACTATTCTTGTCTAGATGATACCCATTGTTAGACTACTACACCACACAGGTTATTTCTTCTCACATACTCTGCAAGCAGGTGAACGAATACATCCAGTCATACTGATTTAGATGTACCGCGTAATTATATTAGGTCGGTAGCTCGGTTTTATGAACCCGTTCGATCGGATTTCAAGAGCGGAGCTCACACAAAGCTAGACGAAACGGCTCATTCTCAAACACCGTAACTTTGTGATTTATTTCATGCGTGAAGTGAGTGTAAAGCAAACTAGAATGTACCTGTCAAGTGGCGAATTAATAGCCGCATCCATCAGGATGGATCTGGATTTTAAACGTAGCCCAATTACTCAGAACTGTTCCACCCCGCTTGCATTCGAGTCATCCCTTTGCGGTGCAACTAGTAAATAGTGCCGGGTTACTTCCGCCTAATGCTTTATGAACCTTCCCCAGCCAGGCGGAGCCTTGCAACATTTGACCAATCCCTCTCTCTCAGTGTTGTCGTTTCAAGTTGTGATAGGCTGTTTAAGCCATCCATTATTGCAACCGCACCTAGCTTAGGAGGAAATACAGGCGATTTGTCACAACCATAGGTAACAGAATAAAGCGGGTAATTTTTTCAGCCGTCACAGGATGCATGACTGTGAAGAGTACGCAGCTGCGAAAAATGTTAACGTCCTTGCATAGATCGTAATAGAATGGTATTTTGTAAAGATCAAGAACAATCTGTTGACACATTATTGAGAGGTGGATTTACCATGAAAATATTTTGTATTCGTACATATCGGTAGCATTTTAAAATACTGCGGTCAGTTGTCTTAGATTATGCAACACTAAAATCTATTCTAACGCATTTTTACACTTTCAAAGGGGGAGCACAACTTTTGACTTTAAAATGGGTCGAATAGATGCCATTTCTGCATATATGTACGCAGGTTGGAGTACCTCGTGGGATCCTGTGAGATAGCTATAGCCACAACATACAGGCACCTGGCAAGTAAGTTTAGTTAACATGAGTTAACATTATTAACATAAATATTAGATTTACATAACACGCTGTGCAAACTGGAGTTTGTATGTAATGATGTGAGATAATTGAAGAGCTAGAGTTTTGTATAACATATTAAGAAAATAGGGATGTATGATAAATACATTTGCAGGGTCGGAAGAGAGCATTTATCAGCACCTGCTTGAGAGGGCGCTCTTCCTTGGGAAGTATTCCAAGTAGACAGACAACGCGGTTTAGTTACTAACCTGGGTAAATCAATGATGTGGTAAACCTGCTGAAAGAAGAGCCCTATGGTGGCGTTTTGCTTTGAGAATGAAGCCAAAGGGTTCTTCTATTAGGAGGTTTACCACTTAGGCCTTCTCCAACTTAGTTTACAAAGGTGTGTCACTAACCACGCACAAATGTTCTCACTCTCTCCTCCTGACTCTCTATTCAGGGAAAACGACCTAAACTGTCTAAATAATGAATCCACGAGGTGGTATTGTTTGATGATATAGGCTATGTTACCAATTCTCACCCCCTATCATTTGATGCAGGTCTAAATCAATCTAGAGCAGTGGTTCTTAACCCTATTGGAGGTACTGAACCCTGCAAGCTTCATCAGTGCATTTACCGAACCCGGCGTAATTTGAAAAATGAAATATGATTTCTTCAAAACGTAGGTATAAAAACAAAAAAACGGCCCGACATTGCATTGTGAACCGGGCTATACTGTGTGTGTCGACTCCTGCCGAACCCCTGAAAGTGACTCAACGAACCCCTGGGGTTCGATCGAACCCAGGTTAAGAACCACTGATCTAGAGGATTCAGTGCAATGGCCAGAGTTATATTGAGTTTTTGGAAAAGTGCATATTTGACAAGCAATGTGAATTTAGCTGCAATGAAAAGCCGCTCTGGATCCACTCTCAGTGAAGAAAAATGCCTTCTGTGGTCATTTTCACATTGTGTGCTTGCGTAAGGACTGGTTTATTGAGCCAAATCCCACTCCACTGTACTGATAAATCCTGTTACCACATGGCCAGGAGTGGACTCACATTGTGTTGACCGGAAACTGCAGAAACACATATTCATCATCATTGTTTATTCAGGGAGAATTGACTGAGCACAGGGCTCTTTTGCAGCAATGCCCTGACTGAGGCTACAGAATACAGAAGAACAATAAATAAACAAACCATAACAAAAAAGACAAAATAAATAAACAAAACACGTAAAAAACTCAGAAATTAAGTAACAAAGTAAAAAATATAAAGTAATATAATTAACCATGTCTTCATCTGACCTAAGTCCTTGTTCCAAAGTTATTTATCTTTACTTTTTCTAAAATAAAAAGGGTCAATAGTGCGCTCAGTGTCATCCTTGAAAAGCTTGTCCTCATCTAACACCATACCCATCAGGAATTAAAAATAGCGACATGGGAACGCAGCATGTTGTTTTCTGTGATGGAAGCCTATTGATTTTGGACTGATTGCACCACCTTTCGCCTCCAAGGGTGTGAGTGTTTGTTCTACAAGCTCTCAGGCGTCGTAATGGATGTTCCCGATGAAGTGGCAGACGCTCATAATCGGAGCCCCTGTCTCATTTTAGGGACTCGCACAGAACGATTTTGATTAATGGTGTATTGGACATCTGCTTGCAATGAGACGAAGAGCAATTTAGATAAACCACAAACTAATAAACAAGGCCTTCGTAAACATCTCTGGGTCTATTTCCTCTCGCCGGGAAGTTAATATTTCCTCTACGTTGATGCCACAGCAGGTGTTTCTTCCCATAGGATCCTGACCTTGTGGCAAATGATTAACCTAAAAAAGGAAAAAGCCAAATATGTCCTTTCTGGACGGTGCCGTGTATAAAAAGAGCGGTTCCATTAGCCATGCACCTCTTTGGGCGATTCTGAGTTGAGACTGACAGTTGAGCCGTCATGGTGTCCGTTCATATGACTGGGGTCTATCTCCTGGCCGTCCTGGCCCTGGGGCTGTGTGCGCACCCAGAGAAGAAGCCGTTCCTGTCGCGAGCGGGTGTGATGCATAACAGCAGGCCCTACTCCTCCATGCTCACAGTCAAAAATGGGGAACAGTTTGGCAACTGGACATGGCCGGAGATGTGTCCCCCAGATTACTTTGCTGTTGGATTCAGCTTGAGGGTAACTGAGACTCCGTCACATCCACACACACATACACACACACACACACACACACACACACACACACACACATTTTTTGTGTCTTTTCTCTGTGTAACTAACTCACACACAAGGCTCATAAAAGCCAGGTCGATAGTATTAGCAAACTCTACCATATGTGGTTATTTGAATAGTTTTACTCGCCTCACGTGGTGATTTCACATCAGGAACATGAAATAAATCTCGGTCTGTATAAATACAGTGGGGAAAATAAGTATTTGAACCCCTGCTGATTTCGCAAGTTTGCCCTCTTGCAAAGAAATGTGTGGTCTACAATTCTAATAGTAGGTCTATTTTAACAGTGAGAGACAAAATACCAACAAAAACATCCAGACAACTGCATTAAATAACAGTTATGAATTGATTTGCATTTGTTGCGGCAAATAAGTATTTGAACCCCTAGCAAAACATGACTTAGTACTTGGTGAAGAAACCCTTGTTGGCAAGCACAGACGTCAGACTAGTTGGTCACCAGGTTTACACACATCTCAGGAGGGATTTTGGTCCAGGTCCACTCCTCTTTGCGGATCCTCTCCAAATCCTTAAGGTTGCGTTTTCAATGGGAGGGAATGAGGTTCAAGGCCAATATTCCATGGTACATGGCCCCATCCATAGTCCCCTCGATGCGGTGGAGTCGTCCTGTACCCTTGGCAGAGAAACAGCCCCAAAGCATAATGTTTCCACCTCCATGCTTGACGGTTGGGATGGTGTTCTTGGGGTCATATTAGGCATTCTTCCCCCTTCAAACGCGGCAAGTCGAGTTGATGCCAAAGAGCTTGATTTTGGTCTCATCTGACCACATCCTGTCTCCCAATCCTCCTTAGAATCATTCAAGTGTTCATTGGCAAACTTCAGACGGCCCTGTAGAACCTGATAATGTAATAATTTCCCGATAATGTAATAACTCCCGATAATGTAATACAAATTCCTTCATAAGTCCCTAAAACATGTAATAAAACCTGATAATGTAATAATACCCCGATAATGTAATAAAGTGCAGGTTAGCCTCAATTTTGCAGAACCTGATAATGTAATAATTACCTGATATTGTAATAACTTTGGTTGGTGCTGTAGCATCAGGTCTCCAGTTTCAGAGGTCCAAACAGTGAAGATGTCCAGAGACCTGCTGCTTCACTATTAGCAGATACAGTATATATTTTATATGATTTCGAATGCACAATTTGTACAATGGTGAAAGGGATATTCAGTGGTAATCAACTAATAGAGAAAAAATAAGAACATTTTGGTATGTTAAAGACTGGCAGCTAATGGGCACTCATTGATCATCAATAGCTGACATTTCGCTATTTGATTTATATCAAATTCTCTTTTGATTTTGTGTGGCAATGTCCCTTAAAAATTACACTATATACTGCAAAACATCATGCACTGACCAAAGTTTTTACAATATCAGGAATTTATTACATTATCAGGTTCTGCAAAATTGAGGCTAACCTGATAATGTAATAACTTCCAATTAATGTAACATTTTATTACATTATTGGTATGGCGATTGTTACATTATTGGGAAATGCACTTTATTACATTATTGGGATATTATTACATTATCAGGTTTTATTACATCTTTTAGGGACTTATGAGGGATTTTTTATTACATTATCAGGGTTATTACGTTATCAGGAAATTATTACATTATCAGGTTCTACAGGCCCTGTACATGCGCTTCCTTGAGCAGGGACCTTAGGGGGACCTTGTGACCGCTGCAGGACTTTTACTTGTGCTGCCAATGGTTTTCTTGGTGACTGTGGTCCCAGCAGCCTTGAGATCATTCATAAGCTACCCCGTGTATTCTGGGGTTATCCTGCACCTTTCGGATGATCACCAATACTGCACGAGTCGAGATCTTGCACGGAGCCCCAGACCCAGGGCGATTGACAGTTGTTTGGTGTTGCTTTCATTTGCGAATAATCACACCAACAGTTGTCTGCTTCTCACCAAGCTGCTTGCTGATGGTTTTGTAGCCCATTCCAGCCTTGTGCAGGTCTACAATCTTATCTCTGACGTCCTTGGACAACTCTTTGGTCTTGCCCATGGTGGTGAGGTTGAAGGTGTGTAGTATGATTCTTTGGACAGGTTTATTTTGTACACATCACCATTAGAGATCAGGTGTACCTTGTTAGGCCTAATCTTTTTGGCTCGTGGGCACATAACTGGTCTGTAGGATCCAACATTCTTGCTGTTTGGTAGGGGTTCAAATACTAATTTGCCGCAACAAATGCAAATAAATTCATAACTTAACTGTTATAAAATGCAGTTTTCAGGATGTTTTTGTTGATATTCTGTTTCACACTGTTAAAATAGACCTACCATTACAATTATAGATCACGCATTTTTTTTGCAAGTGGCCAAAATTATGAAATCGGCAAGGGGTCAAATACTTATTTTCCCCACTGTATATATTGTGTATGCCTTCTGATACCTGTAAGTGCAACATGTCCAACTGGAAAATACATTCTTTAATAATTTTTCTTTTAATCTCAGGTGGAATCTAAGCAGTATGTACTGGATGACACTGCTCTGAATGGAATTCGTCTCATCTGTGGTAGGAATGAGGACAGAAGCTTCCTCTACACAGTGGAGTCCCACACTGGATTGTAAGACTGCCTCCTCTGCATCATAGTTCAAGTTCAAGTTCAAGTATTTTATTTGTCAGATGCACAGACAACACTGAGTCAGACTGGACACTGAAATTCTTAAGACAAGACCTACCAACAACCTACCATAGCATAACATAAATAACAAAACATAACATATAAGTACTCTGAACATAAATGACACATATAATAAACATATAATACATCTATTAAATATACAAAATAAATATACAATCCAATCTGCTAAACATGTAATACACATATAGTAACCTATACTAAAAGACTTAAAAACTTAAAGACAAATCAAGTGTGCCTGCTCATAAGATGGCACCATTTGACCACAATGACTATGCAGTTGTTGTTGCCCCTAGTAACTGAATTAGAGTAAACGCTAGGATAATGGCATTGAACCAGGCCTTCACTCCGGCCATTTATCATGAATGTGATATATGTAAATAGCAAGTGGTGACATTGCCTGCACAGAAAAAATGTCCTTCAAAAACAACCACAGAAGATTATTTTGTTAGATATGTTTTTGCACCTGGAAAATTGCTATATAGCCACAAGATAAAATGCCCTCTCTCTAGGATATCAGCATTTAAAGGTTTTTGTATTGGTTCAATAATGTAATGTGCAGTTAAAAAACATGGGGCTCCAAACAAATGTTCATAGGAATAATGAAAGATTCATCCTCGACGAACAGTTCAGATCAGAAACCCTTCCATGTTGTGTTGCATCTGTCTCACAGCTACGGTGACTGGACCGCGACGCAGTACTGCCCCAAAGGCTACCTGATCTCCTTCCAGCTTCGCGTGGAGTCCCACAAGGGCACGTTTGGGGACGACACCGCTGCCAACAACATCCGCTTCCGCTGCAGCAGCAACCCTGCGCTGGAGGGCCAGGGCATGGACTGGGGCGAGTATGGCCACTGGAGCCCAGAGTGCTCCGGGGGGGGCATCTGTGGCATCGAGACCAAGATGGAGGAGCACCAGGGGGGCCTCGACGACTCGACCCTCAATGACGTCCGCTTCCAATGCTGCAATAGCCAGTAGTAAGTCAAAGTCAAAGTCAAAGTAGCTTTATTGTCAATAACTTAATATGTCAAGACATACAAAGGAATCGATAGGACGTTTCCCATTCTCCCCCGGTGAAACATATACAGGTGCACCACCTAGTAAGAGCACAGCGCGCCTGAACGGCAGGTAAGGGGTCTCTACCTTAGGGCTGCGTTTCATATATAGACAGTGGGCTCATATTAGGGCTATTTAAACGTGACATTTGACATGATGAAGATCTTTTTCACTTGGTTTAATGGTAAATGGTGAGGTCACAGAATACCTTGAACCTTACCTTGATTCCTTTGAACTTACCCTTTGAACCTCATTTTTTTGTGAGCTATAAATATGTTTTTCCTGTAGACTGTGTAGATGTATGGCACACATTATATACACCGCATTTTGAAGCCTATGAAAAAAACTGTGTTCTGTGGCAGCTTATATAATCTGTTTTTTGTTTCTTTTTCGTTCTTTCTGTGATTTCAGATCCGGCTGATCCAGACGTCTTCACATTTGTTGGCAGTTTGTGAAAACCACAGGATGTTCACAGAGGAGACGGAACTGAAGGAACTGAGACATTCACAAATAAATGCAGCATGTAGCTCTCCACTTGGAAATCTCACTGGAACTTCAAAGCCTCCTTTTTGTATGCTTATAGGGACTAGAACACAGGGCAAAATATAGTAATTCAGTCTTAAGAATGCTGAATCTTGGAATATTTTCACAGCGCTATACCAGGGGGCGTATAATATGCAGCGTCAAAACAGACCTGAGCACAACACTGATGCCTGCTGATGTACGCATATTCCTCTTCCTTTAAATAAGCTTAATTAGGAAATAAGAAGATAGAGGTAATTAATTAATTTAAAGTTTAAAGCCTGACAACAGTAGATAAGTAGGCATGTGGGGAACAGAGGTAATTGTGTTAATTAATTGGAAAGAGGATAATCTGTAAAAGGGCTTTACGTATGAAGAAGAAGAAAATGGATTTCCTTACGGCCCAGCACGAGGTTCAAAACAAAATGGGTTTTCAGAAAGAGTTTCATGAAATCAAAGCATGGTGAAATGGGAGCTGCACGGAGAGGCTCGGGCTTGAATTAGGCTCATCATTATGAAGGTGGTTCAGGCCTGAACTATGCCTCTTAATAGGCTCTTTGTCTGAGGTCGTAGACTGATGATGAGGATGTGGTGTAGATGAACAGAGCAAATCCAGTCCTTTACAGTTGGCACTCTCCAAATGGGGGATTTCCCTCGCCTATTCTAATTCTGTTATGGAAGCCAAATGGGCCTTTAAAAGATTCATGGCTGTCATCATGAGAGCAGTGCTCCCTGTTTGCCCCCTCGCCTCTGATTTACACCCTCTGGTGTCTGGTACCGTATCATCCACTAGATGGCAGTGTTGCTCTTCATATGAGTGGTGTGGTGTGTGTTGAGATGGTGTGTAAACAGTGTGGGTTGAACATAAGCTATGCGGGCAGCAAAACTATCAAACAGAAAGAGGAACAGTTCCACTGCAGTGGTTGGACAACAGGTGTCTACAGCAGGTGCAAATGAACTCAATTTAGTACAAATACATCTATTTCCCTCTTTGTCTCTTGTCATTCCCCCCCCCCCGTTTCTCAAATAATGCACCTGGAAATCCTGTGATCTAACAGCATGACAGCGATCCACATGATCAGAGAAGGGCCATCACAGCTCCCCTCAGAAGGAAATCATTTAACGGTTCCTGCAAATGGACAGCTAATTGATACAGTGTTTTCTGAGCAGCTGAGCATCGTCTGGATCCCTTTGTGCCTTTAGAAGGATCACCATAGAAACTGTCGGCAGCACACAGTCCCCTGTGAGGTTCCGGGGCCTTTAAGGCTGTACCCTTGAGAGGGACTCAAGACCTCCTGCCCACTTACACATTCAAAGCACTTAGTGCACTCAGCAAAGGTCAAGGAAAACTTCAACAGAGTTCGAAGCAAAAGAGGGACAATGATTGGTGTTTCTTCTTTACCTTTTTTGTGTATGTTTGTTTTGGTGCTTTTATGGTGTGTGTGTGTGTTTCTGTGTGTGTGTGTGTGTGTGCAAGTGAATACCTCCTCTAAAAAGACAACTCTGTGTCTACATTGAGACACCAAGTCTGTAGCTAATCCTTCTGTATTAAATTATTCAAATCAATTATTTATAATTTTTTTCAATTACTGAGACCCAGATAATAGTTGATAATATGCAGGTTATTAACGTCTTAAAGATGAAATAGGATATAAGACAATGGCACACATTGTTAGCACTCACAGTTCATGTACCATATAGATTTTGTTCAGCCGACTCAAATGAGTCAAAGACCTGGTTTAAAAATCAAGAATTGAGAAGAGCAAGAATATTATATTTATGCAGGAAAATAAGAAACAGAAATGCAAATCAAATATAAACCATATTTATAATATACAAATTGTACAGATGCCATACACGTTATGTCACTTTTTCCATACAAACAAATGGTTATGCTTTACACTGGCGGCACAGCTGTTGCTGACAATAAGCGAAGCAACCTTCAAAATGGAGAACGGAAATGGAAAATGAACATAAGCCCACTTCAGCTAAATCATTAAATACTTATGACATTCCACGGTCATCCTCGATCAGTTAAATCCAACTTACAACAATCAGGAGAGACAGGAAAAAAGTAAGACAGGAAATGGAATCTGAAGGACATAATTAACCGTTCATTATTAACAAGAACAATTTCACTGCCACTGCTGGAGACTTTAAGACGGTAACATTATGAAAGAAGCGGAAATAGCGTGTTGTCTTTGTACACGACTGGGATAGAATGTTCCAGACGATGCTTGTGGGATTTCTACATTAGTCATAGGTAACTCCTCCTTTTACCGAGAGCAACACAAACACAGTTCTGCATCATTTAGCTGATGAAGTGCCAGATCCTGCTTTACATTCCCCTCTGCATAACTCTGGGTTATGTCTTCGGGAGGAGAGCGGGCTACTGGTTCTACCCCTGTTTGGCTGCCGTCATGATATATATTTCGATCAGCTATCTCCAGAGGGAATCTACAGACCCAGCTGACCCCCCGTGATAAAACACACACACACACACACACACACACACACACACACACACACACACACACACACACACACACACACACACACACACACACACACACACACTCACACACACACCCACCCACACACACACACACACACACATAAACTAGTAGTGTGTGTGTGTGTGTTTGTTTGTGGGCCTTGACACTGATCATTTGTCAGGTAAAGAGCAATGCAGATGAATGTTCATCATTAGTCATTCAGAGCAGAAACCACCCGTTCCCACTCACGCTTTAACCCCCCTCTACAGTCAGTTCAGGTGAGTGTACAACCCTCTCCTTAAGTATTCTCACCGCACCACATACTGTATTACTGTATTCCGTGCCATCACCGAAGCATGTCACCCCCCCCCCCCCCCCCCCCCCCCATCCCCAAACAAAACAAAACACAATCCACTGTCCAGAGGAGCCTAGTTGCTGCACGACAGTACAAGACCACACAGTTCACCACGCAGAGCAGAGACAAATAAACAAGAAAAATGTCAGGAATACGAAGCGGGGCTCAGACACGGATTAGGCGAGCGACTGAAGCTGCGCAGGCTGAGGCGGCTACATAAAAGGAAATTAATATCTGACAGCAGACACAAACAAATCAGGTTTAGCACCCGCTTGAAACTAGGAGGCAGAAACATCGGTGAAACATAAGAGGGCTTCAAAGCGCTGTCAGCTTCAACTTGGACAAAATACGGTGCGGGGAGAAGTCTTTATTACGACTCACGGCAACCTACACTGGAACGGAGGTGAAGAATCTCAGAAAAGAAGATAAAACAAAGAGAAAATGATATGAGTATATATTTCAGCACATTGGTATCGATTGAAGCTCGGTCAACCTTCACACAATACTGTGGAAGTAATTTGACATCCTTTAGGCCTTGAGTGGGAGTGTGTTAGAAACACCTCAACCTACGCAGGCGATGGAAAAGCCATTATGAGCCGAGCTTGACCCGCTCTAGCCATTACAGCAGATCTCATGCCCCGTGTCCACCCCCGTCCACCCACCCTCTCCTCCAGAGGGGGCCAGGAGGCCACACAGCTATCAGTGACCTGGGGGGGTGGGCGGGGGGGGGGGGGGGGGGGGGGGGAGGGTGGTGGGGGTCGGAGTGGGGTCAAAAAGCCCCCCCGCCCGCTTCCACCCCCAATCCATCAGTGAGCAGCAGCCTACGCTGCCACAATGATGTCATACGCACCTTTTTTATGGCGGCTTGGAAATTCTACACTCAGCAGTTTGCGAGAGCGGACAAACACTTTTGGTTCCACATCAGCACTCTTTCAAGCGTAGGTCGCTGCTGGACTTTTTCACTTTTTTGGGGGGACGAGTGATTTACAGCATTGCACTGTACTTATAAGGAAATACAGGGGGAAAAAGGAAAAAAAACGTGTTATTCATGTCGCCTTGGTCCTTGCTTGTGCACAAATGCGAAAGCTTTGAGGTATAATACGACTAATCATTATACTGTACCGAATCCAACTAGTCATCAATGAAATGTACTTAAGTATGTTTCCAAATCATAGCCACGAGATGCAAGTCACTGTATCCGCTGGCCAGAAAAACGGTTTTGAGGAAAAAAGGTTAAATTCCCATTAGCCAGCTAACAGGTCATAGCAATTAATAGAAACGAATAGGAAAACAACAGGAAACACGTTAGACAATATCACCACTGAAAATGTATAGAACCTATTCTTATCAACAAAAACTTTTCCTCATTACCCAAAAGTTTAATCTTTTCCGGTTTATGAGAAAATGAAACTGCAGTAGACCACAGATCTAATCTAGTTTTATCAGTGCTGATTCCTCTAAGATTTTGATGTGTTTGGATGAACCACACCCAGAATGTATGAAGAACCTCAAGGGCTTTGAACACAGAAGTTGGTAACTGCGGATGTCAGGATACGCAAAAGAAAGATCCTAGAACTTTTTCTTCATAATATTTCTATTCTCCTTGGAATAGAAATGATATTCTTCATATAATTTCTACTCTCCTTGAAAAACAAATGAATCTCTTCATATCAACACTTCACCAAGCAAATTGGCTTCAATGCACAAATGTATCGAATACACATTCCATGTATAGAATACACTCTCGATATACAGTATATGCTTGAAAAAAGTCACATTCCTCCTTCATATTATCAAGCAAATGTATGAACGAATTTAAACAAGAAAAAGAAAAAAGAAAAAAAGAGACCAATCATCTCAAAGATGTACGCCATCCGGTTCACAATGGATTGCCTTTCGCAACGGTAGCCATTTCCTTTTCAGTGGGTCTCCTTCCCTGTTGATGAAGGAACTTTGACAGTAATACTGTACAATGCGGCACAGGAAGGAGGAATGTGTGAGTCAGAGAGTCTATCTCATTAGTCTCAGGCCCCCCTTTGGCCACACAGTACACCTACCCCATGTGTTTTTAATATCCAGTGGTTGTGATAACAGCCTTCCACACCGACCCCCCCCCACCCCCCCAACCCCCTCTCCTCCCTTCCTCTTCTATCAGCTCGTATACAGAGCTCCTTCTCAGCAGATGAAGGTGGGAGTGGCAGCGAGGTGAAAAATAGTCAGTATGTAAACGGGAGGGCTACTTTGAGGCAGGCGCCGCCACGGACGACTATTTGGGCGGCAGCTGTCTGAAAGCAGGGGTGGGGGGGGACAAGGAAGGACAGTGCAACAGCAGAAGGTCCCACGTGCTGCGTAAGGCTCGTCCGGGGGGGGGGGGGGGGGTGGACGAGGCTAAGGGAGGCAGGGGACCAGCGAGCCCTTCCTGGGGTGGGGGGTTGAGCGAGGGGGGTGTTGGCCAGAGTCGGTGCAGCTGATGTCCGGGCTGGCGGAGGAGTCTTTCTCCTACACCTCCATTTTGTCCTCCTCGCCTGGCCCCTCCCTAAGGATCCCGTTGGTCAATGGCCCTTCTTCCGGTTGCATGGCGACCTCTTCACCTTTGACCAGGTCTGACTTCCCCTCTTTGACCTCTGTGCTGGGATCACGTTCCTGCTCTCCTCCTGTGCCTCCTTCCTCCTCCTCTTTTGTCTCCTCTTCTCCCTCATTCCTGACTTCACCCTCATCTGCCCCTTCACCTGTATTTCCACACTCTGTCTCTTTCCTGTCTGTCTCTTCCCTGTCTGTCTCTCCGTTCATCTCTGGTTCAGTACTTGCCCTGCTGTCATTCCTCTCTCCATCTTCCTCTGCCTCCTCTTTCTTCTTAACCTCTCCACCTATCTCCTCTTCCATCTCAGTCACTTGTTCTATCTCTCCCTCCTCAGTATTTATCACTCCCTCATCCCCTGCTTCTCTTGTCTGGGGCTCTGCCCTAGCCGGTTGGATTTTGTCCTCTAGTTCAACCTCTTTGACATCCTCTCCGTTCTCTTCAATCGCTCCTGTGCACTCTTCGTCTTTGGCCACCTTCTCCGTGCCGTCGGAGATCCTCCGATCGTCCAGCTCCCGCTCTGCTGTCGGGGGCGCGTTCTTCTTCTTCTTACCCTTGGGCATGTCTTTGATGGAGTTCTTGTTGGACTTGTTCCGTGTTTTGAAGATGAGCTTCTGAAACACAGGATGTTTACATGAGCACTTCTCAGAAAATCGTTACGCACAAAGAAACTTTAAGGGGCACCAGTAAATTAACACAGCTTAATGAAAAAAGGAGGGGAAGGAATATTTGTGCACAGGGGGGGTTGAGGAAATTCCGAGGGATAAGACGCCTTTCCCTGTAGGCTTCTCAGGAGACGCCATTAGAAATAACAGCAATGGAAAAGTCATAAAACTCCACTAATGCTTTAGCATAACAATGCAAATAGCTACCGCTATTCACAGTGCCCTAAGAAAACAAGGCCGATTGCACATCGACTATATTTAACATTCCTATTGTACCACAGCCTGGAGTGGGTAATGCATCACAGGTTTAGACTTCACCCTGAGACGCCTGAGAAATTCACAAGAATATGGGGGCTTTTCTCATTTCAGGCAGTCATTTATATTCCACTTGGCTGAGGAGTTTGGTGAATTAGCAATTCTCTGTGGGGTCAGAGGTCAAATTTGGAGGTTGGTCGTTCCAGGCTCAGTGGCAGATGAAAGACAGGTGGCCATGTTTAGCGCCTGGGTTGCTAACGGGAGACTGGCACTGATATGTACAGAGCCAAAGTGGATGGCTTAAGGGGTGGCTAGCAGCTAAGGGTTTAAGTGAAGCTTAGCTTAGCGTGTTTATCTCAGATAACAGTAACATCTCCAGGCCAGCTGTGCGGTGCCTTGCACACAGAGCACCACTCCCTGCTGTGAGAGAAAGCTACAGAGGGTTGTGAGACAGAGAGAGAGAGAGAGAAAGAGAGAGCGAGAGAGAGAGAGAGAAAGAGAGAGAGAGAGATAGAGAGAAAGAGAGAGAGAAAGAGAGATAGAGTGATAGCAGGAATGATCAGAGATAAGAGAGCTACAGAGGGTTATGAGAGAGAGAGAGAGAGAGAGAGAGAGAGAGAGAGAGAGAGAGAGAGAGAGAGAGACTTTGACTTTTATGTTTTTTTTATTTTCAGTAAAAAAGGAAAACACTCAAGAGGTAAAAACAATAAATGTTAAAAAGAACTAAAACCAATTTTTTCTTCTTTAAATAAACAAAAACAAACACAAAAACAAAAGACAAAACAATAATTTTTAAATATAACTCAAATGTATGTACTCAGAAAAATTGCTGTAGCATTCCTTCTTCATTTACTGTACAAATACAGTTCTCAATCCCCCACACTTCGGTAAAAGACTGCAATTCACCAATGGAGTTATGCAGTTCACTGTTATTCTAGAATCTTCCATCTTATTCCTTCGTGTCAGCCACACCGCCATTTTTCGTGAGCCTCTCACATTTTGTAGCTCCATGTGGGGATGGAGATTAGCACAAGGCAGTTTGTTACAGACTCCATCCTGCCAGGGTATCTTCACTATGGGATCAGGGACGAGGGAGAGAGAAAGAGGGAGAGAGGGAGAGGGAGAGGGAGAGAGAGATAGAGAGAGAGAGAGACAGACAGAGAGAGAGGGAGAGGGAGAGAGAGAGAGGGAGAGGGAGAGGGAGGGAGAGAGAGAGAGGGAGAGAGAGGGAGAGAAAAAGAGAGAGAGGGAGAGAGAGAAAGAGAGATAGAGTGATAGAGTGATAGCAGGAAAGATCAGAGATAAGAGATCTACAGAGGGTTATGAGAGAGAGAGAGAGAGAGAGAGAGCATGCGTGAGAGAGATAGAGTGATAGCAGAAATGATCAGAGATATGAGACAGAAAGTGAGAGTGATTGATATGACATGAGAGGTCACCTACCTTAGATTCTCTCTTCTTGCGGGGCAGCACTGGCCTCTGGAGGAAAACGATCTGCTTGGTGCTCAGACTTCCATCACTGACAGACACGAGAGAGATAAGAGCCAGAGCAGAAGACATGAGAGATGAAGGAGGAAGGGCCCTCAAACATGCACTGACCTCAGTATAAATCACCAATGAGTGTTGCAGACTGACACAGTCAGTGTGGACACATGCGTCCAATTTCCGATTTCAGTCCGATTTAAATTGGATATTGGACACATGTGACTCCCTAGAACTAG
>NC_137917.1:23079855-23089855 GCF_963457725.1 Sprattus sprattus | reverse complement strand
CTACAAAATGGGAGAGGCTCACGAAAAATCTCAGCTGACATCAGAGACTGCTTGATTTCCAGCAGAGGCTTACAATGCAGACCAAATATCAACCATCCTCCTCTCTTTTTTCTCTCCTCCATCTCTCGTCCTCTCCATCAGCCAATCCTCTCAATTCCTCAACCTACTTTATGCCTTTCAGAACACAGCACTGGATATTTAGCAGAGTATTGCTTCCAAAATGAAAGAGCGCGAGAGAGAGAGAGGGAAAGAGAGAGAGAGAGAGAGAAAACCTGAGTCTTCACAATCTGAGTGGGTAAAAGGAGTCAAGACGCTCTATTAAAGTTTAAAGCGCTGGTTAAAATAAAATAGCTTCTTCAGCAGTCTTCGCGGGATATATTCCGAGGCATGTCCTGTCAACGCTCTACAGTGGAAGAGACACACCTGCACACACTTGTCACGACAAGCAAAACTTACTCTCCCACTAATCGGTTTAGAGGAAAATAATCGTGTTATGTAGTTATAAGGTGTACATTTATCTGTAAATGTATACAATTTCCTATGTGTGTGGGTACATATAAGCTAAATATTGAGCATTTTTGAGGAAAATAAAACGATCCGCTCCCCTCAGTGCCCAGAAAACATACAGTTGCTCCAGATGTAAATTTGGACGGCACTTTGATTAATTAGCCGTACAGCCCATGGTCGCCTGGCATTTTCCGTCAGATTTAAATAGACCGGTAATTAATCAACAACGCTCTCAAACCATCGCTCACTTGACATTCGAGGGTGTAGCAGGAGGGGAGGGGGGGAGGGGGAGGGGAGGGGAGGGGAGGGGAGGGTAGGGTAGGGTGGGGGAGGGCGGGGTGCACTGGGGTGGGCGGATAGGGTCTGATAAACACATATGGTGCCTGCAGTAGAGTCAGGAGCGAGGGATAGGGGGATATGGGTGGTGAGTAAGTGGGTATGTGGGGGGTGATAGGCGGGATGGACGGTAGCTGCCAGACTACATCTCCAGATCATCTGAGGAGCCATCACCCTTCTGCAGCAGCCATCCATTAGCCTGTGACAGCAGTCCCAGCGCTACGCTACGCTGATAGCGCCCGTGCCAGACCATCCATTCAGGGGAAGAGCTCGCCTTTCTTGTGGGTGGATGCAGTGCTCTTTTCACGTATGTTAATTATATTGTTTATGTTGTTCGATGGGAAACGAAATCAATGATCCATGAAAAATGTATATAATTCTACGTCAGTGAATTATATAAAATCAACATTTCTTTACTATGGCCATCTGATTGTGTGTATGTTTTTCTTTATTTCTTCCAGACATAATAAACTACTATATATGTAATTGCTTATATGCTATTACACACGCAGGCAGTAGCCATAATCATCATGGCAAAGCACTAAGAACAACTGAAGTGTTGACCCAGGATGAAGGTAAAGACACAAAACCATTTCATTTTCAACATATTCATTCTAGAAATACATTGCATCAACAAACTGCATTTAAATTACAATACATTCTACAATAAATTGTATTAATATACGTAGACATACAACTTACTGATGAATTCTGTATTCTGTATCACAGGCTAACATTCTGTATCTGTACTGACCGTGACATACACCGGAAACTGGTGACACTAGACACCAATGTGTTAACCACATCTTTCAAAGTGATCATATAAACTAACACTGCTGTCCCCAGAATGTATTTCTGCTAGCCGTGGGGGACCCATTGAAGCTCTGCTAGTGCCTCCACCCCTGCCTTCCAGCCTCCTGTCTACACACCTGTCCAGCCTCACCCCTGGACTCCACCCTGCCTCTGGGGACACCATCCTGCAGTAGCCCAGAGCTCAACCGCTGCAGTAGCCCAGAGCTCAACTGCTGCCTTTAAGGCCAAAATCCCTCTGCTATTAAAAGACACACTGCCTTCACTGCTCCCACTACCTTCACTAAATACTGCAGCATGTAAAACATCCCATGGCTGGCTAGTCAACCAACTCACTCCACTTCACCATTCAGATGCTCACAGAAGGTTGACTGGTGAGTGCCACACCTGAATAAGGTGTATTACTGTATAATACAACAAGGCCTTGAGAAGTGGGAATAGGTGTCATGGAAAACTCTGGCATCTGAGAGGGACTTACAAGGCGTAAGAGGTTGTAGACATGAAGGTTAAGATCAGATTCAAAAAGGCCAACTCATATTATATTTATCCTTCTGAGGGAATTGGATTCTGAAGCGTTTTAAGTGAGTTGTGTTTATCTTGTTGAGTTCAGAGGGATAATTCACTCAAAATTGAATTAACACATTAAATACATTTTCTACTCATTCAGTTGACATACACATTTCAATTACTTGTTAGCAAAGTTAGTTTGGAACATCTAAAAAAAAGCAGACAAAAGCTTTGTTTTTCCACCAGACATGTATTGGAGGATTAGCTGTATGAAAAGTCAGAAGGAAATCAGTGTTGACTAATTGCGGCTGAGCTACTCGTGTAACCATAGAAACCACATTACGTGGTCAGGGGGGATTCCCCTCAACATTCTGGCTGCCATATTACCCTGCCACCCTGTGTATTCATACGTGTTATTAACATGTGACATGAACTTGTTTACTTGTTTCAAGACAGAGAGTAGAGGAGAGGAGAGGAGAGGAGAGGAGACGGAGAGGAGAGGAGAGGAGAGGAGGAGAGGAGAGGAGAGGAGACGGAGAGGAGGAGGAGGAGAGGAGGAGAGGAGAGGAGGAGAGAAGAGTACGTGTTTTTCTCTACCTGTTGGTTTTGACGATGGGTGTTGGCAGGACGCAGGTGAGTCTCCACCCATACATGGCCAACGACTGCAGCAGGGGGATGTAGTCCGTCTTCACCTGCACACCCTGTGAAGGAGCACAGCACAAACACCCCTTCATGTGAACAAAAACACACACACACTCACTCACACACACACACACACACACACACACACACACACACACACACACACACACACACACACACACACACACACACGCACTCTCTCACACTCACACACTCTCACACACAAACACTCTCACACACACACACACACACACACACACACACACACACACACACACACCATGCCATCTCTCACCTCATCTCTCAAGGCCCAGAGGGTCCCACACACACACACACACACACACACACACACACACACACACACACACACACACACACACCATGCCCAGAGGGTCCTTCAGAGCCTCCACTCCACTGCTCTCACACATCAGATGTTGAGATGAAGAATAAATGCGTTGTGCAATAATACATGAAATGGTTAGTTTGTTGGGGGCAAGTGTGGCGGGAGTCTGGGCCGCTCATCTCGTCTCTGAGCGAGGGCCGAGCCGAGTATGAGGAGCACTGAGCTCTGGGGCTCTGGGGCAGGACTCGCAAGGAAACTGAGAGGAGGAGGAGACGAGACAGAGAGGACGGAGGACGAGAGAGAGGAGGAGGGGAGGAGGAGGAGGAGGAGAGGAGACAGAGAGGAGGAGGAGAGGAGAGGAGAGGGGAGGAGGAGGAGGAGGAGAGGAGACAGAGAGGAGGAGGAGAGGAGAGGAGACAGAGAGGAGGAGGAGAGGAGAGGAGAGGGGAGGAGGAGGAGGAGGAGAGGAGACAGAGAGGAGGAGGAGAGGAGAGGAGAGGGGAGGAGGAGGAGGAGGAGGAGAGGAGACAGAGAGGAGGAGGAGAGGAGAGGAGACAGAGAGGAGGAGGAGAGGAGAGGAGAGGGGAGGAGGAGGAGGAGGAGAGGAGACAGAGAGGAGGAGGAGAGGAGACAGAGAGGAGGAGGAGAGGAGAGGAGAGGGGAGGAGGAGGAGGAGGAGAGGAGACAGAGAGGAGAAGGAGAGGAGAGGAGAGGAGAGGGGAGGAGGAGGAGAGGAGAGGGGGAGGAGACAGAGAAGAGACAGAGAGGAGAGGAGAGGAGACAGAGAGGAGGAGAGGAGAGGAAGAGGGGAGGAGGAGGAGGAGGAGGAGGAGGAGGAGAGGAGGAGGAGAGGAGACAGAGAGGAGAGGAGGAGTAGGAGGAGGAGGTTGCATGCAGGAAGTCTCTGTGGTTCCCTTCACTGCACCTGCCCTCGTACCGGAACAACCATGGAAACCATGTCGCGTGTCGACCGTTAGGAGAGCAACACGCAATCATGCATACGCAGGCGCATAGAGAGATACACATACACATACACACACACACACACACACACACACACACACACACACACACACACTCTCTCTCTCACTCACAAGATGACCTATTTTATCATCTTGTAAATCACACACACACATTTACAGAGAGATAGAACACCCAAAGATCCAAATGTACACACCATTACATACCCACACAGTTGCAAAAACAGGAAGAGACACACAAACCACTAACAGTTAGCTGCAACACCCTCTTGCGTGTGTGTGCCTGTGTGTGTGTGTGTGTGTGTGGGGGGGGGGGGTATAACGGCCCTGTTTTATCATGCAATGCTGCTGAGTGAAACTATGACATGCTGAGACGACGTCTGGCTGGAGACTCGCAGCTCTCCTCTCCTCTCCTCCACCGGTGACTCACACAAACACAAACACACACACACACACACAAACACACACACACACACACACACACACACACACACGTCTACTCTCCTCTACGCTGGCAGGACGCCGTAGCCGGAGCCTGGTGGACGGTGAGACTGCGAGGGGCCAAGTGTGACTCAGGAAAGAGTTCAAGGCCTCGTTTAAACAGCTTGGTTATTTATACTGGCCCAGTCCGCCCAGCCGGCCCCATGGGACAACACAGAGATTTGTGTTGGATTCCTGCCCGGGCAACCCCCCCTCCCCCCCCCCCCTCCCCTTTCTCCTGCTCTTCAGAACAGGAGACTTAAAAGCATGAGTAAACTGAGAAATATTTTTTAGTTTAATGGCACGGCTCGATGTGTGCAAACTGTGCTAGCTCCGCGTGTTGGGTGAACCTTGCCTCGCCTGGCGTGTCCTCAGCCTGACTCCCCTCCCTCGCACACCATAACACTCTGCCTAAACACTCCGTGTGTCGTGGGAGAGCGGACTGCCTCTGGGTAACTCTCTCATGAGGGGAGGGGGTGGTTTATTAGCAGCTACCTGAAACCATGCTTACAGATGCAACCATGGCAACACTTTACATTTTGAACCTGTAAGAGGTGGTATAGCATGAGACCCTGGATGGGGACCCTATATGATGCCAGGCAAGTTCTTCATTTATTCCATTCATTTCTCAGATGAATGCTAGCTGAAACATGCATAGGACAGAAGCTGACTGGAAAAGGGCTATTGAGGTATCGGTATATGTAGTATAGGTTTGTTGCAGTTTTGTCTTTAGGTTTACATTTACATTTTTGCATTGTCCCCAAGTAGTATTTAAAATGCTGCAAGTTCCTGTTAAATACCACACCCTCCAAATTCTATCTATACTAATACCACACCCTCCAAATTCTATCTATACTAATACCACACCCTCCAAATTCTATCTATACTAATACCACACCCTCCAAATTCTATCTATACTAATACCACACCCTCCAAATTCTATCTATACTAATACCACACCCTCCAAATTCTATCTATACTATATTTAAACAAGTTCAAGTTCAAGTTACATTGTTGGACCATAGTTGTGTAATGAGATATGAAATCTGAAATGTGACTTTCTGTACTCTATTGTTAAGTAAACTCCCAGAGGAACAGAGCCAACATCACAGCCCCTTTGACTGAGTACACTAAACGGAGCTGTAATTACATAAAGGAGAGATCGATGGCTCTGCCCTTTCAGTCCCCCCTGGGAGGGAAATGGGTTTGGGACACACCCTCCTCTCAGAGAGTTTGTCCATCACCGTGGCCACGGGGGTCTCTATGGTGATCTGCCTCCCTAATGAAGCCATCATCCTCTCCCTCATCCGGTGGGTCTCGCGACCTCAGCGTGCCGCGGAGTCTAGCGGCGCCGGGGCAGAATCGCGGGTCACGTTTACTTCTCACCTCTGCTGGAGACGAGCAACACACACCATCGCCGGAGGACAGGTTTTAATGATCTTTTTTCTCATTTTTCCCCTCTCCTTCCATTCCCTCCCTCCCTCCTAACGTGGCAAATGACAGCCATGACCTTCAAAGTTTACTTTCTTGCCATTCAGATCGCGGTCCTCTGGTGGAGCGTGATGTCCTCGTGGAATGCAGCACAAACAGGTCCACGCATGCGACTCAGGGCAGAGAGAGCGCATTTGATTTTAAAATACCTCATTGTAATGCAACGCAACACCCCCCTACATGAAGATACTAAAGAAGCTCAAGATGCTGATCTTTGTACCGAACCACAACGCGTTTATAAAAAACTACGACTGTTGCGTTACGGCTACATGAACACACTTCATCAACGTGCCATCTAACATATCCTCAAACAAAAAGACCATCTTTGATTAGATTCGGAGTGCTATTCGTCTGCTAAGCCATTCTTAAAAGCTTCTTTACTGGCATCCTAATACTGGAGATGTTAGTGCTAATCTCGTTTTGGCCGTAATTCAGTTTCGGGAGGGACTGTGAGTTAGTGTTCTGTCGCACTGCTTCAAAGATGCCGTTCCTCTCCGCGGCTTGGCTTTTGTAAATGCAGTACAGTAACAATGCCCGCGCTGTTGTTGGCGCGCCTTCGCCACTTCCCGCTGGCCCCGCTGCAAATGCCGAGTACCGACCGAGAGCCTCTTTGGCCCCTCTGTTGAGTCGTCTCGGTCACGGTTTAGATTCAATATACGAGGCGAGCTGGTCAGTCGCATTCCACAAACATGAGGAAAAGGGTATAGCTGATTAAGTAGGAGCGCATCCAGGCACTGAGGGCTACATGCTTCCAAGACGTACACACACACACACACACACACACAGAGACACACACTCACACAAACACGCACACACACACACACACAGAGACACACACTCACACAAACACGCACACACACACACACATCCAGGCACTGAGGGCTACATGCTTCCAAGATGTGGGAAAACCGGAGCAGAGGATTTATTAAGAGCACCACAGCCTGCCTACACACACACACTCACACACACACGCAGACACATACACATACACACACACACACACACGCGCACACACACACACACACACACACACCACACACACACACACACACACACACAGACACACACACACACAGACACACAGACAAGCACACACACATAAATTCACACACACACTTCTCTGAAGCAGATGGGAAAGACAACAGTCAGAGTCTTGTTTTAAAACACCACAATAAATAAAAGAGGGAGAAGTGGGGGGGACAGTCAAAATGGATGGTTTGAGTTTAACCAAATGTTTTTTTTTCTTCCCCCTTCAACGCCAAAAGGCAAAGTCGTCATTCCTGCCACAGAGTGGATTTGTTCCAGAGATATCTCGGGGGCTGGCGTCAAACGCATTTATTAGCAGAGACACAGCGTGTTCCTGAAACCGCCTGGCTCATGGCGGAGCTTAGCCATGGCAGCGGAGGAGGCCTGGTGTTAGCACTAACTATTCCGTGCGGCGCAATAGTTATGCAACCCTCCCACCGATTTAGCTCCGAATGCTAACGAGATGCACGCTTATTAGCGATGCTTATTCTAATCATTTTTCTCAGTGTCTGGGAAAGAGCCCAAGGCGGCAGGAGGCTAGAGGTAATTATGCCCGAGCAACAAAGCTAAGCACAGCTCTGACGTTATCACCTGACAATATGCGCTGCTGTGGAGTCTCACTCTATCATAGCCACTTTAAAATAGCCAGTGTGACATTGAGCAGATACAGTTTTATATTTAAAACGTGATGTGGCGCTGGGGAGTTCACACTGTTCCCTTGAAATACACCATGTGTAATCTAAACACACACACACACACACACACACACACACACACACACACACACACACACACACACACACACACACACACACACACACACTGTTCCCTTGAAATACACCATGTGTCACAGACTATTTCAGAGGAATCAGGAAATGCTGTCTTGGCAGTGTCTCCTTTTAAACCACAGACTAGAAGGCCAGATTAGCGGCAGTTTCCTACATTTATAAATGTATACGGTATATAGCTATAGACTGATCTATAATGCAACGACATATGTATAGGTAAGTAGAAATTCGCCATCACTTTTGCTTTATGCATTTGTAACATTGTATTGTAGTTAAGATTCTGAATTATTTATGACTGTAATATGCTCTGAATAACATTTAACCTTAAATAGTTATTTAATACAAAATACAATTTTGCAGGTTTCTTCAAACCTCACTGGTAATAAAAAAAGCTCCATTGCATATCTGCTTGGGTATACTAAACGTAATTTTGGGTTTGTTGCACGTCCCCCCCCCCCCCACCCCCCTCAAGTGCCTCACCTCTCCTTACTATCCCTCGTGTACTTCAGGTCCATTTCCCCCCATTGGACCACAGATACAAACGATATTAAGAGCCTCCCTACACAATACTCTTCACCATTTCGCTTCAAAACACATCGTGTTCTCTACCCGTCTAGTATGTTCCCAATATTTCCTGAATGCTCCTCCAAAATAGAGTTGTACACAGCTCAGGACAAGAGCTTTCATCTTTACAACAAAAAAACTCTTCCCAGCAGTAAACACTGAAGTCTCCATTGTGGGTTCACCCATTTCAGTTCACTGATCAGGAGCAAAGCAACAACAACAACGACAACAACAACAAAAGAACATGGACCAGAGGACCAGTGAGAAGCATTGGCACAGAGGTACAAAGAGTTTAAAGGACATGTATGGTGTAGGAGTATGGTGCTTCACTGAATTACCATGGGACTGCTACTGAGAACCTACAACATCTCTGAGAGACAGAGAGAGAGAGAGAGAAAGAGAGAGAGAGCGAGAGAGAGAGAGAGAGAGAGAGAGAGAGAGAGACTGATAAAGGAGGGAGGGAGAGAGAGGGATGGAGAGCTTTAATGATGCTGTGCAACAGACCGGTTAAGTGCATAATTGCAATATTTAAGGCTAAATAATGAGTGGGCATATGCTGATCAAGACCCCATGAGGGCTGACGCAGCCAAACGTTTTTTTTTTGTCCTTTGCCCCTTTCCATCGCAAACAACAACACAAAAACACAAACAAATAGTTTCACTGGTTTTTCGGAGTGAGACTCGCAAAAACACTAGAGGCGTTTTAACTTCATTTTGTTTGCGAAGGTGGTATTTAAAAGCCGAAACCGTGGGGCTCAGACTGAGTCACGTCTTGCACGGCGGGATCATCATCCAGGTCAGTCGAGCAGTAACACATTCAACGTCACGCTGTCTGATTAGAGATTGCTAATCCGCTGCAGCCGAAGTCTCACCCGAGAATTCATCGCCGCTCGGAGCTCGAGGTTGGCATTATAATGTTGTCTTGTCAGTCGAGAGGCACAATGGGGCACAGCAAGAAAAAAAAGAGAGGGGGTGGGGGGTGGGCTGGGGTTGGCAAAACTCAAAACTCGATTACTGCGATAGCAATCGGAATACACACTGATAAACCGTTGTTGTGTACCCCATCTACGGAGAGAGAGAGCCCGACCGTGACGGACTCAAAAAGGAAAATCAATACCGAACTCTCACGCATATCTGATCTCGCACTGAATGCACCTCGCTCTCCCCCGCTGGAAGGCGTTGTTTACAGGGGAGTGAAACAGGGGATTCTCTGGTATAATTGGTCGATTTGCTTGCTTGTCGGGATTGCATGGCGGCGGTGACGTGTGGGGGTGTGTGCATCTGGGTCGGATGCTGGAGGGATTTTATCCAGAAGCTTCTGCCCTGCCTTATCCAGCACTAAAGCAGATGCACTTGGACTAGATTGACTGTGTACTACATATTTTATACGCCTTTTGGAAGGGTGATTAGCTGCACTGAAATCGAAACACATACACACACATGCATACTTGCACACATGCTCGCACACAACCAAACACTCACACACTACAGAATAGCCATTTTGTAAGGCCTTCACTTCCATGTAAT
>NC_137917.1:23062355-23074855 GCF_963457725.1 Sprattus sprattus | reverse complement strand
CCTTCAGGGATCGGAAGATATATCACCTTCTCCTGTTTTGAACGTCTTCTGTTTGGTTACCTCTGTTTTTTTATTTCATATCATTTCACATTTTGATGAAGAAGGCATGTTCATTTCTAATATGGCTAAGTAATTTAGGCGTAATTTTTCTCCTTCCTGTGCAGGTGAAGTCTGATGAAGTGAGATGAGATAAATGAGCAATTTCTCGCAGTCTCAGGCCTTTTCTCCCAGAGACGTGTAATTTCTCCACGGAAATGAATCGTGCCTCCTCCTCGGGAACAACCACATTTCATTATATGAATTATAATGACATGGTTCATTATTCAATTTCCAGGATGTAAAATATGCAAGGAGGCTCTGTAATTCCATATCAGGTTAATTACACATGTTTGAGAATCGCTGATGCATTCATTCTACGAGATTAATGAATCATGACACCTATTTATACAAGTACTCTTAGACTTGAAGGTTTTTCCAAATTAAAAGACAACACCCGAGGAGTCGACAGTTCGACGCCCGAATCCGCTATTCAAAGCGCTAGCTAGCGCCTCTGTATCACAGCCTGCCACCACTAAAGGGCTAAGGCGAGTTAAAAAGGCGCGAGACGAGACAAGAGCACTCTGTGTCTCTGTGAAGAACACTGGCACTTGAAAGAGCCGCGAGCGCGAACGCAATGTCTCTTCACCTGGCAGCAGCTTTCTAACGTCAGAGGATATCAAAGAGTCTTCGAGCGGCGGGTGCAAATTCCTGCCGACGCTGCATCGCCGTGTGAGCGAAATGTCGCAGAATTTTTTTGGGGGAAGCTCCCTTGTTCGTCGCTTTTGGACAAAAGCGTCTGCTAAATGACTAAGTGTCAATGTAATGTAAACGGAAGCTTACCGTTACCGACGTCGCCCAGCTGGAAGTAGCCGTCCACCAGCGAGGCTCCGTTGTTGAAGTGCTGAGTCATGTGATCGAGCCAGTTGGCCTCCACGTTGGGCACGCCTTCCTCGTGGGGCTGGACTCGCAGAGGCACTTTGACGGTGTAGTACTTGACCTGAGCCTCGCGGCTGCAGGGGTGGTTGTAGAGGGCGAAGAGCTCCATTCCTGTTCAAGCGCACACACACACACACACACACACACACACACACACACACACACACACACACACCACACACACACACACACACAAGCTTAATTTATGTCTCAGGTCCAACACTCACAGTAGCCTAGGTTGAACAACACTATACCCATGTAGTGACAGAGACAAACACATAAATGAGCCCCCCCGCCCCCCCCACCCTGTTTATGTCCCATCTGTCCCTCTCTGCACACCTGACTGGCACTCTTGATTAGCGGAGCACACCTGATTCAGCCGATCAAGAGCATTATAATTATACTGACTCAATCTTGTGCGCTTTGAGCAGTGACATAAGATTGAAGATAAGGCACACCAGAAGCAGGCCTGAGAGAACTGCTGGGATGGAGCATCAAACACACATACAAGGACATAACGCAGTCAGAATGCCTATCTATCAAACACACATACAAGGACATAACGCAGTCAAAATGCCCGTCTATCTCTGGTCCTGTCTGATACGATCACTGTCAAGGGCCCCTTGTTTAAGCTATTTTGTAAGACGATAACAAAATTATTGTGAAAAATTTGCCTTAAATCGAATTTCGCCCGTGGATAACCCTGTGACATAAACAAATTTTAAAAGCTCCACGGAACACGAACGAGGCAAGAAAAGCCGTAAACATCCTGAGTTTGTTCTGCTATTGACAGGCCTGTTTCCCGGCCACGCAGAAAAATAAGATATTAAGCCTGGAGTCGGGCAGGAGCAAAGTGCATCTAATGGATTCTAATGGCTGGTGATGGATAGGCTTGCCAGGTATTTTTAACTTTGCCTGCTGCTCTTTTTGTACTCTTTGCGGCGAGCCTCCATTGAGACTTAAGCCAAATTGACCAGAAGATTGATAAGGGTGCACTTTTGTTGTGGCGCAGGCCATTTGTGCCAGCGACAGTGAGCGTAGGGCCACTTAGCCCGGGCGACAGATGCGGAGCGACAAACTAAATGAGGAGACAGGATGTGCCGTCTGCTTGCCCACACAAGACAATCACGCCGAGCGCTAAAAAACACAACGCTTGCGCCACATCCACACACACACACACACACACACACACACACACACACACACGCTTGCAGAAGTGATTTTAATGTGAAATCCAGCTCCAACAAAAAAAAAACACACACACTGAGCACACAGGCACTTAGCAGACACACAGTCAAGTGCCGTCTCATTCTGTGTTAAGACACAGACACGTACAATGTGGTGAGGGCCTGCTAGCCTTCGGTTTCCAATCCATCAGATTCGCAAGGAAGGGTGAATCATTAAAGCCATTTCATCTCTTGTGTTTCCCCTCGCGGCGTGACAGCCAGATGGCAAATTTGCCAAAGTCCTGTCATTAGTTCCTCCACGGAGAGCGAGGCGGAGGAGCAAATCTCGACATCGACACCCCATCGCAGCTCATCAGAGGTGCCGTTTGTGCCCCACACGGCGTCTATTTTGGGTGTAAAAGGACCCTTTGATAACTCCATGAGATTTTCTTATGAGTTTACTCTAACTCAAATACATGCCTAGCGCATCAGCGTGTCAAAAAACGCGCGGCGGCTTGGGGTTAGCATCGAACGCTGTCGAAATTCGCAGAGCCTGTCACATGAAAGTCATCAGACGACAAGACCTGCTCTGAGACGCCACCTTGGCGTGCCCCGGTAAAGTGTTGACGTGTTCTATTTACTGGCAAAAACAAGCCGGCAAAACTTATAATCTCATCTCATCTCATCACATCTCAACTCAATCAGTGTTAAACACACATCTTCACAAGACTGTGCCAAGAACATTTCAGCTGCTGCCTCGTCACACACAAACACACACACACACCACACACACACAAGAACATCTCAGCTGCTGCCTCGTCACATGCTTCGTGTCCTTCTCACTTGGCTGCTGCCTCCTCTGTAAATATATGCTCACGAACATGCAGATTTACATACACGATCTCCTTGTGGCTTGATAAGAAACACACAAACACGATTGCTATGTCCCTCATGGGCGGAATAAGTGAGGTTTTATCGGATTACCATCTCCCATGTCAGTAAGGCTGGAGGGGGTGGGGATACAACAAGTAGAAAAGTAAACAAGGCGGCCCATCCGACGGTTCTCATAATCACAGCATTTCAACTCCAACTCCTCAACTCCAAGTCCTCACTCATGAAACAGTGGCCGACCTCTCCTCCGAACAGACTATCTTGATTTCTCTCTCTCTCTCTACAGCAGAGTAGAATCCACAGTAATACAAACCGTGGGCGTACAGCCTTGCTAAATAATGCACTTATTTATATGAGCGGTACACTTATTTATATGAGCAGTAACTGTACATTTCTCCTCCAAAGCATGATACTTTGTGACCTACCAGCCCACACACTTTCTTCCAGTAGCTCAAGCAACAGCACCATGAAGACAATGGACTGTCTGACTTAAACAGATGCACAGCCCCCCACCCAGACCCCCACCCACGCACACAGACACACACACACACACACACACACACAAACACCCACACACAAACAAACAAACAAACAGCTTCAGCATTATTCCTGAGATATTTAAAAGTAGGGATTCAGGAAACTCTTGCTCCTCTTTGGTACTTCCGACAGAGAAGCCAGTGTTCCCTCACTGACACGGAGCCCTTGGCTTCCCGTTCCCCACCAGCCTGACTAGGGGGATGCTACGGTGGTGATGGTTGGGGGTGCTAGGGTGGTTGTGGTGGGGATGCTAGTGGGGTGGTGGGTGCCTGACGGAGGGGATGGCAGCCGGGTTAGTCTCAGCACAGACGCTGTGACGGGGGAGGCACAGATGGCGAGGGTGGCGACGGTGGTGCCGGTTGTGTGGTCGAGGAGAGGGAAGGAGGGAGGTGGTGAAGATGTGTTTGGTGGTGGTGGTGATGGTGGGGGAGGGGGTATTCGTGTCGTACGGTGGCCCAGCAGGCCGCCTCCGCACGCCAGTGAGCAATACGCTCCACTCGTCACCGCACCGCACCGCACCGCACCGCACACCCTGCCCGGAGAAAGAGAACGCTTCCTCCACCGTCTCACCCTCCACACGCTAGCTAGAGACTCGCCATCTGCTTTTCATAAAGGAGCAGAAAAACAAATCTCCACATTATTAAAAAACAAGAATAATCCTGAGGTAAAAGTTAACGTCTGCTCCAACCCAACTCCAGCTCCCCTGGAGGACGAGGAGAAGGAGGAGTATGACGTTTTGGACAGGCGACACTCTGGGGACACAGAGGGTGTTGACAGCCCTGGAGAGAAACGGTCCCAAGTGGTGGTAACGGTGGTGGGACAAGTGCTAGAAGCACATGACTAAGTGCTTCTTCAAGGAAACAGAAACACATTAGAAACAATGCAAACGCAAAAATACCACGTTGTCACATCATTATTATAATCTGGTGCGGGTGTTCAGTTACATGGCCGATGTTGAGAGCTGGAGGAAAAGAGACTCCCCAAACGCAGAGGTACAGCACTGCCATTGTTATTTAAAACTCAAATCGGAGCCTGTGTTAACATGGAAAGTGCGATGAAAGTTTAATGAAAAACTCCATAAAAGTACGCAATGAAATATTCATCTGAGCATCGGGGACTGAAAATGATCTTGCTGATTTGGAGAGCCACAGAGATGCAAAGGAGACGATCTAAAAACATTCTGGAGACGTTTTACAAATGTTCCGGAGACGTTCTGGAGACATTGTGGCGATGCACAGGAAAGCAGTGCAAGACGGTGTACAGTAGATGGCCTAGATCAGGGGTGTCAAACTCAAATACACAAGGGGGCCGAAATAAAAAAAATGGGTGTAAGTCGAGGGCCGGACAGTGGGGCAAGCGCTCCCTAAATTAACGTATGTTACCAACGCGGGGACAGTGCATTGTGGGACTTGAAGTATTTGTGGTGCGTTTGACATACCAGCGGCTGTGGCAGACAAGCTCTGATAGATATTTATCTGGATGGATGGATAGATGGATACTTTATTAATCCTCAGGGAAAATTAGGCAAACCAACTCAAATATCACCATTGCTCACTCAAATCAATGGAACTTTTTGCAACATTCTGAGGAGCTGGCGGGCCAGATTAAATGGCTTGTCGGGCCTGATCGGGCCCGCGGGCCCTGAGTTTGACACATGTGGTCTAGATGCTGGTGGTAGTGTGCTAGGGAGATTCTAAAAAAGATCCTCCTTAGATGCAATGGATCCTATGAAAGTTCCACAGACACTCTGCTGACGTGGTCATACTCACCATTCTTCACAGGCGCTGAGCTGGGCAGCTTATTGGTCCGCTGCGAGACTTTCGTTTCGTTGTTGTTGTGCGTCGGGGACTCCAAGTCCGAGCCTCGAGAGGATGGTGACGCCGGGACAGAGGACTCCTCCATCTCCAAGACGACCACGTCTCCTCCTAAGTCTGCGCCTCTGCTGCCGTCCCCAGCAGACCGGTCCTCTTCCCCATTCAGGGACGTGGGCACATCTCCTCCAGACTTGCCCTGCTCCTCCGAGACTGTACGCTCCAGGGGGATGGGGCTCTGTCCTACCCCAGAGCTGTGCAGTGAGCTTGGGCTGGAGTGCAGGGACAGGGAGGGTTCCTCTGGATCCCCGAGAGCCGACAGGTGGACGCGGACCCGGCCGGGCTCCTGGATGAAGCCCACAAACATGATCCCCTGATCAGCTGCATCCTGGATCTGCTGCAGAAACCATAAACAAACAAATAAATAAATAAACAAAAAAAAAGCCCAGCAACTGAGATAGCAAGAAGACACACAGACAGGTGGTAATGGCACCTCTAATGGCATGTCATGTGGGACGGATTGCTAGGTATTTTTTGAAAATAACATTTTACGGAGAGCATCGCCCCTTTTCTGGCATACGTCTTGGTAGATCGTGTTTTCTCTCGGACACATTGATTGACATTTTTTTCCGAGACGGCAATCTAAAGCATTTCTCTTCTAACTCATGGTAATTTACACCTCCTCCATTTGTGCTATAGTCAGGCCCGAAACAAATCTCCTGCCAGTCTGATGTCGAGAGAAAATGGATGGACATAAACATTCTCCTCTTCCTTATGGCATCAGCCACTGAAATGAAACAGGAGCTTATTACAATGGAGGCAATCCGTCGGCGCGGGCTGCCGGCCTCCTAAATCAGCGACGCGTCAACTACTTCGCTGTCAGTTAGCATTCTGAAGTCAACATTTGAATCTCTCATCGGGGGAAAAATTGAAATGTTAACTGTCAAGGAATGCTAATGACGCCATTTTCCATTATCGTTCTTTAATAAAAGCCTGGCCTCGGGCGCCGCTATCTCTCTCTCTCTCTCTCTCTCTATCTCTCTCTCTCTCTCTCTCTGAGGCGAGGGGGGGGGGGGGATCAGTCTGCCGCGGAGAAGATGTGCAGGTTATTTCGTATGAAAATTAAACCGGAGGACAGGCACATTGTCTGCAATTGCTTTGTTTAATGCATATTGGACATTTACGCTCGGAGGTCTTTCCCCTCTTGCATTATATTTCACAACAATGAGGCGAATGGAACGACATAGATAAGAGCCGTTTTTTGAAATTGCATGTGATGCTGATAATGGTGTCTCACAGGTCGCTGAATCATCGCTCCGTTCTGGCTCAGGGGCCTCCGGGTATTTCTGCGGCCATTCGTTTGAAATGAGCTATTTCTACAGCGCATTGCTCGGACATCCAAAGTGGATAACTGTGTGGTTAGAACTGGGCTAATACACTTTCGTGGCCACATCCAGAGTCGAGTCGGGGATAGGTTTCACCACACTGAACCAGAAAATCAAGGCCGAGGACCACTTGTTTCTGTTTGCGTATGATCCCCGGGCTTATGGCAGTGGTGCAGAGCTGAGCTGAGCTCTCATCGACTAGCTCTTCTTGTCTCGTTGTCAATTATTTACACTGTTGCCCCGTCCCCCAGCAACAGCATCAAAGAGATGCCACCGCCACCGCCCGGACCTGAGACTCACCTTCTTGACGTAGCCCTGGATGTGCTCAGTGCTGGGGGATCGCTCCGCAGACAGGCACTCCTCCAGTCTGAGGCTGCACGGCTCAACCACCTCCGACTGGCTCTTCTCCACACTGCAACAAACAACAGCACAACGCTCCATTAGAATGAATGGCAACATTTATACTGGTTCATATATATATATTGTAAACAGTGGGTGTGTGGACTGTGGCCATTGGCATGTCAGGTCAGTTAGACACTGTTTGGGTGGGTGGAATGGATGAATCCTGGACATTCAAAGAAGATACCAGGCTATACCAGTACGTTAACGATAACTGAATTATGTTGACTATTCACATATACATTCATCTTCAGTGGATCCACCAGTCTACCCACCTATCTTCACATCTCAATATCTGTTTGAGTTACGACCCCCTGCGCCCCCACTAGCCCTGCAGCGGCAGTGCAGAGGCTGTGGTGGAAGCACGGAGGATTATAAATGAATCGGTCACAGCCGCCTAGGTGCGCTCAGTATATAAGGAGCAATCAATGCCGTCACCCCTGGCTCTCTCTTTCTTATTGCTTCGTTTCACACACATGCACACATCTCTACCCACACTTACATACAGGGAGGGGAAAAATACATTTATTTTGACATAAAATACAAAATACTTAGAAGTTGAAGAAGTATAAAAAAAATACAAAACTATATTTCCAAGGCAACATGATCATATCACAAGCTTCCAAGCAACACAGGCATATTTTATCTTTTGATGATGGTTGACAGATTTTCACTGCTTAAGAAGGCAGGTTACAAATCTGTGTTGAGAAGTACTGTATCGTGATGAGGAGTATTCAAGCCAGCTGGATGACCCATAGCCATGTCAAGAAGGCAAAAACATACATGACATTTCTTGTCATGCAATCAGAGAGAGAGTGACAAAACCTTTCAATGCCTGCGCCATTTCTAAATTTGACGTGCAGGTGTCATGGTCTGCACCACACTAAGCAGACACACTTTTAGTCGCTTTTACATCCGTTTTTGGTGAGCATGCTCTGGTCTCCTGGGCTATAAATGGACATTTCCACTGAATCAGAGAAGACAAATGAGACTGCAAACCATGTGTCTTAAACAAGCATTGGCAAAAATGCTCAGGACACCCTTCTATCTCCCAAAGATGATTGCAGATGCATACATGTGACATCAGCATGTATTCAGTTTTGAGGAAAGTATGGTATTTTTAAAACACAATTACAAATTTGTACAAATTGACACAAATTACATAACCATTTTTATAAGGCCCATAAAATATAATGACAAAATATATGACAGAATGACAGAAATACTGCCCTGCTTCCGTATACACCACTACTACGGTTTGGTGTATCCACACATTTCCTCTGATACATTGGGAATATTGAAACCCCTATGCATTACTTGTCTGTTTTCCTTGTTTTTGTCTTGTTTGTTTATTCAATAAATTCATTTATTTATTTAATATCTTTTCAAAATCAGTTTACAATCAAATAAATAAATAACAATAGTTAAACTTATTATACTTATTATACTGTGCCTGTATGTGCTCTGATTTTGTAAATGTATGTTTTCTGATTCTTGTAACTGTCGATTGGGGTATGTTCTGTATCTGGGTATGTTCTGATTTCTTGTCATCTATGTAATGACGGCTTTGGCAATACAATGCCTATTTGTCATGCCAATAAATCATTTTTGAATTTGGATTTGAGTTTAAACTTGAGAGACAGAGAGAGAGAAAGAGAGAGAGAGAGAGAGAGAGAAAGAGAAAGAGAGAGAGAGATAGAGATCTGTGTGTGAAACATAAAACAGGGATCAGAAATGTGAGTTAATAACCTATGTGGGTTTAAATTTTTCCATTGAAGACCTAGAGATGTGTGTTTTAGAAGTGGTGGGTCTAAAACAGAGAGATGAGGCGCTTTCATATATCAAACACGCCCCCCTGCTGCCTTCATAATGGCACCGCAGGAGAATGTTTGAAGTGCCGGCCGCTCCACATCTCCAATCCCCACAAGTAAACAACCTACCGAGAGTTAGCGCCAATTAAATATTGATTAAAAACGCAACTCACGGCATGAGTAATAACAGTCAAATATTGACATACTGTAATGTAGAAGGAAAGGTGGATAAACAAGCTGCACGAACCCACATCCAAACCAAATAACTAAGGATGCAATTCTCCAAACTTCTGCACACATACCTGCATGGCTTACAATGAGCAGTGGTGTAGTCCAGGGTATTCGCAGGTATACGGAGTATACCCACTTATTTTTCAGCCAGCATTGGGTATGCCCACTTCTCAAAACAGGGCGTTTATCCTGTGCTGTATAGGCTGCTTAAAACAAATAAAGCGTATACCCACTTCTCCAGGGACCACTACACCACTGACAATAAGTCCAACAGGCCTGGGTGGCAGACGTAGAGCAGATGTCCCTGCCTCTGGTTAAGAGCCGTGTCAATCAGTATTCACAGCATTGCTACTGTGGCTCCCTGTTTATCACAGTGACAAGCAGCTCTCATCAAATGCCCTCAATCCTGCTGGTCTTGCTAAGATGATTTAGAGACACTCTCTTCTCTCACAGGTGTTTGTGTGTGTGTGTGTGTGTGTGTGTGTGTTTGTGTGTGTGTGTGTGTTCGTGTTTGTGTGCTTTATGCGAATGAGTGGGCAGATATGTTTATGTATGTGCATCTGTGTGTAGGTATATGTGACTGTGAATGCAAGTGTACATACTGGATGTGCAAGTAAGTGTTTCAGTGTTTGTGTGTGTGTCTGTACACTGCATGCACATACATGTTTGTGTGTGTGTTTGTAGATGTGGGTGTGAATCTATGTGCAAATGAGCCCAGTAGATGGATGTGGGTGTGTGCATCTCTGCTCTCGGAGCTCTGTGCCGAGCGGGTGATGGGCAGGGGTTAGGGGATTAAGCGCTATCGGCGCCGTGCGGAGCCCCAAGGGGGGGTGCGGAGGCAGAGCCCAGAAGGATCACCTGCATCACCTGCATCACCTCCACCCCTAGGCAAGCAGCTCGTCCATCGCCACATCCAAACGCCCACCTGCCTCAGTAACACTGACACTAACATTAACACTAACACTAACATTAACACTATCATTAACACTAACACTAACACTAACACTAACACTAACACTAACATTAACACTAACACTTACACTTACACTTATACTTATACTTACACGAACAGTAACACTAACGGTAACACTTACACTAACACTAATGCTTACACTAATGCTAACATTAACACTAACACTAACACTAACATTAACACTTACACTAACACTTACACTAACACTAACACTTATACTTACACTTACACTAACAGTAACACTAACGGTAACACTAATGCTAACATTAACACTAACAGTAACACTAATGCTAACTCTAACATTAACATTAACATTAACATTAACATTAACATTAACATTAACACTAACACTTATACTTACACTCACACTCACAGTAACACTAACGGTAATACTAACACTAATACTTACACTAATAGTAACACTAACAGTAACACTAATGCTAACATTAACACTAACACTTATACTTACACAAACAGTAACACTAACGGTAACACTTACACTAACACTAATGCTTACACTAATGCTAACATTAACACTAACACTAACACTAACACTAATACTTACACTTACACTTACACTAACAGTAACACTAACGGTAACACTAATGCTAACATTAACACTAACAGTAACACTAATGCTAATACTAACTCTAACATTAACATTAACATTAACATTAACACTTATACTTACACTCACACTCACAGTAACACTAACGGTAACACTAACACTAATACTTACACTAATAGTAACACTAACAGTAACACTAATGCTAACATTAACACTAACACTTATACTTACACGAACAGTAACACTAACGGTAACACTTACACTAACACTAATGCTTACACTAATGATAACATTAACACTAACACTTACACTAACACTAACACTAATACTTACACTTACACTAACAGTAACACTAACGGTAACACTAATGCTAACATTAACACTAACACTAATGCTAACATTAACACTAACAGTAACACTAATGCTAACACTAACTCTAACATTAACATTAACATTAACACTAACACTTATACTTACACTCACACTCACAGTAACACTAACGGTAACACTAACACTAATACTTACACTAATAGTAACACTAACAGTAACACTAATTTTAACACTAACACTAACACTAACACTAACACTTACACTAACACTAACACTAACACTAACACTAACACTTACACTAACACTTACACTAACACAGATGCAGCAACCTCTCCCTTCAACCAGGCCACCTCAACACGCCAGTGAGCAGCATGGACCAGCACACACACCGCGCACCAGGAGCTGGGTTCAGCCGGGATTAAGGAGGACTAGGAATGACTCACTGATCTCTAAAACAGAGTGAGAGAAACACAGCAAGAGAGAAGAGAAAGGGAAGGAAGGAGGGAGGGAGGGAGGGAGGGAGGGAGAAAAACAGAGAGAGAGGAAAAGAGGGGGAGGAGAAGGACAGGTAGACAGACTGTCAGAGTCAGGAGGGAGCATGGGAAAGGGTGCAGAAGAGACTGACAGATAAAGGTGCGAGAGAGAGATGGAGAGGGGGAGAGGGGGAGAAGGGGAGGGGGTGAGGAGGGGGAGAAGTGTCTGACTGATCTGAGAGGGGGAAAGGGAGCAGTGATCCTGGACAGCGCTGGTTAAAAAGAGCCCTGTGGGCATTTCAGGAGTTGAAAGCCGCCTCTCACGTGCTCCGCTGTCCTGCCTCCTTCACTCACACGGGTGTCCTCGCGCTTTCTCAGAGGATTGCTGCTTAAATGCACACACACACACACACACACACACACACACACACACACACACACACACACACACACACACACACACACACACAGCCTCCGATGGTGCAATGTTCCCTGTGGCAGCTCTGTGTGTGTGTCTGTGTGTGTGTCTGTGTATGTCTGTGTGTGTGTGTGTGTGTGTGTGTCTGTGTGTGTGTGTGTGTGTGTGTGTGTGTGTCTGTGTGTGTGTGTGTGTGTGTGCCACGGACCTCTCTGCTACTGTGCCCGGGGCCGTGGCTTAGGAAGGAAGGAGTAGCCCTGCTTTATGTTATTATGCACTGTGGAGATCTTCTATTTGTCAATACAATACAGCAATGAAACCCAAAAGGTGCCTGAATTTGTGTTGTTATGTGAAAGGAATCCAATAATGGCTGTATGAATACACACACACACACACACACACACACACACACACACACACACACACACACACACACACACACACACACACACATACACACACACACACACACACACACACACATATGAATACAGGACTACAGAAATAAAAGCTGATGTTTTCTTTGAGGTGC
>NC_137917.1:23052355-23054855 GCF_963457725.1 Sprattus sprattus | reverse complement strand
AATTACATTCCCGCCGATGGCTCTTCCCACCCTGGCCTATGAGTTAATGGTCTCTGGAATGGAAATCCAATTAAATCTGATTGTTTAGCCCAAACGTGAGACAAGAACCTTTAACCGCGGCGCTTTGATAGCTTCTAGACGGGCTGGGCCGGCGGACGGGACTGCTGAGGGGAGGCTTTGCATTAATGAGCGGTGGAACAACTGAGAGGATGACCAAGATCCTCTCTGGAAAGGAAGATGAGGGAGAACGTGTGAGAGAGAAACAGAGAAAGAGAGAGAGAGAGAGAGAGAATTTGAGAATTTTGAAAATGAAAGTCCTTTTATACACTATATTTTCATCACTGAGAACCAGCAATACATACATCATCTAAAAACAAAAACCTAGATGAAAATTCCTTCTTTGCTGACCAATGAGCATACTGCCCCCTCATGACACCTCACGTCCTCAAAGGAATTAAAAATTCCCTTTAACTGCAGCCCCATGTCCATAAGATTAAGGCCTGTTATGTCCACTAATTGACGCAATGTTATTATTCCAGACCGCATAGGTACCTGTTCAATCCAGGCGTCACACTCTGCACTCTCCAATCCCGACCCATAACTAAGAGGCTTCTCCAGGAGACAGTGCCCCTTTAACCTTGAATAAATTCCACACCTTAAAAAGACCTTCAGATAATCAGGTAATCCACTAATATAATTTTTGAGAATCCATTAAAAGCAAAGAATTACCCAAGCCCAGACCTCCTAGTGTACGCCTAATCTCACAGGCCACAGATCTTCACGTTAAGTCCTCTGGAGCTGTGAGACGAAGGCTGAACGAACTGAAGCCTAAACGCAGCAGTTCCGCTAGCTAAATGAACCCAACCTTGACCTTCCTCCTCTTTATGTAAATGAAGAAGACTCTGAGGAGCCCAGAGCAACCTGTATGTAAACTATTTGTAACCTGTATGTAACCTGTTTGTAACCTCTATGTAACCTGTTTGTAACCTGTATGTAACCTGTATGTAACCTGTATGTAACCGGTTTGTAACCTGTTTGTAACCTGTATGTAACCTGTTTGTAACCTGAATGTAACCTCTATGTAACCTGTTTGTAACCTGTTTGTAACCTGTATGCAAACTGTTTGTAACCTGTATGTAACCTGTTTGTAACCTGTATGTAACCTCTATGTAACCTGTTTGTAACCTGTATGTAACCTGTTTGTAACCTGTTTGTAACCTGTATGTAACCTGTTTGTAACCTGTATGTAACCTGTATGTAACCTGTTTGTAACCTGTTTGTAACCTGTATGTAACCTGTCCCAAACAAACCTACTAAAACTGAACCTGACTGAGTGTAACCTGTATGTAACCTGTATGTAACCTATATGTAACCTGTATGTAACCTCTATGTAACCTGTTTGTAACCTGTATGTAACCTGTATGTAACCTATATGTAACCTGTATATAACCTCTATGTAACCTGTATGTAACCTATATGTAACCTGTATATAACCTCTATGTAACCTGTATGTAACCTGTCCCCAAAATAAACCTACTAAACTGAACCTGACAGAACCCTTGCTAAAGGATCTGGTGGTGGGTGTGAACATGACCCTCAGGTACACCTGGTTGGACCTGCCTCTTGTTCATCTGAACTCAACTTCTCTTCTGAGCTCTCTTCAAAATCAAGTGAGAGAGAAACAGAAAGTGAGAGAGGGAGAGGGAGAGGGAATGGCAGTCAGAGAGGGAGGGGAGAGTTGGAGAAGTGGATTGAGAGTGGTAGTCCGAGAGGGAGGAGTGGGAGAGAAAGGAGAGGGAGAGAGACTCAGACTCAGTGATCACACATTGGCCATTGAAAAAGGTCGCCACAAACAAACATGGCGACCTAAGGAGGAGAGGTTGTGCGAATACTGCACACAAGAAGTTGAAAACGAAGAACATTTCCTTATAAATTGTAAAAAATTTGAACCAATTAGATCAGTCTTCTTCCCAAAATTTGAAAATATAATCCCAAATTTTAATCAACTTGACAAAAATAAAAAAAATTAAATATATATTGGGTGAACACCCAGATTTAATATATGTATCTGCGAAATACGTAAAAGCTTGTCATGACAGCCACGAGACATAATTTTCTGGTTATGTATTTACTTCCTTGTTTTGTTTTATTTATTCATTTACTTTTATCTTTTATCATTATTATTATTGTTCTTTTTTTTTCTTTCCCTTAATGCTGATCTCTGTGTGTGTGTGTGTGTGTGTGTGTGTGTGTGTGTGTGTGTGTGTGTGTGTGTGTGTGTGTGTGTGTGTGTGTTGTTATCAGTATTATCACTAATGTTGCTGTTATCTGCTGTTAATATTGTTGTATTGAGTGCTTTGGCAACAATGTATCGCACATTCATGCCAATAAAGCCATTTGAAATTGAATTGAAATTGAGAGAGAGGGGGAGAGGGAGAGGGAAAGAGAGGGAGAGGGAGTCAGAGAGGGAGGGAGAGTTGGAGAAGTGGAGTGAGAGTGG
>NC_137917.1:23047355-23049855 GCF_963457725.1 Sprattus sprattus | reverse complement strand
ACACACACACACACACACATTTCCATCCTTGGGGGCTGCCGCTGTGCCGGCGTATTTGCCATTTCCCCAAGTCGATGGATATTAACTCCGCTGGAGTCCCCCTAGTTCACTCGCTGCTCCCCTGCATTAGGGTTGAATAAATAAGGAACGGTTTCCATTACAGCCTACTGGGAAAACACCCATAGGGCACCAGGCTTAGGTCGGCCTCCGAATTACAGAGAGAAAGAGAGAGAGAGAGAGAGAGAGAGAGAGAGAGAGAGACCTTTCCTGATGGGAGATAAGAGATGGCCATTTTTATGGCTGAGTTTTTATATGGCAATACACAGTTAGCGGAGAGGGTGCATGTATAGCTCCTGTCTGAGATACTTCCCAGAGAGAGAGAGAGAGAGAGAGAGAGAGAGAGAGAGAGAGAGAGAGAGAGAGAGAGAGACCTTTCCTGATGGGAGATAAGAGATGGACATTTTTATGGCTGAGTTTTATACAGCAATACACAGTTAGCGGAGAGGGTGCATGTTATAGCTCCTGTCTGAGATGTTTGCCATATACAACTCTATGGTCTGTTCACACAAACACGCAAACAATGTTTCGCCTCAAGGAAGAGATATCAAGTGGTAATTATCTTATAAATCCATTTTGCTTTGTTCATTGAACAAGACCTAAAAGAGAAAGGAAAGCAGAGTGCATTTCAAGTTATGTCGCCTCTCCCTCAGCCAAGACAACATGGCTGCCTTTACAGAACTACGATCATTTCAGTTCAATATATTCCATTAATGGGTTGGGAACAGGAATAAAAGGAAAATAAATTAATTTGGGCGTAGGCAATGACCTACGTTACAAACCAAAAAAAAAGAATGTCTGGCTCTCAAGAACAGCTATTAAGGAAATGGTAGCAGTCATTTCTGCACTATTATGTGCCATAACAATTGTAACCATAGCTACCAAAGGCAGAGTGCAGGAAACCATGAAATGTGTTCAATTAAAATTCAAATGGGAAAAGGTAAGTAAACACTGAAAAAAAAAATCTTCCGGTTTCCTCAGGTAAATTAGATTTTTAATCTTTTCTCTCATCACATTGACTGGCAGCACGCATTCCCTGATTTTTATTGCAAAGCTATCTGCCAAGCAGACCATTAGAGAGAAGCAAGCCTCAGCTCAGATGAAAACCTAAAGGCAGCCATTTTGATTGGCTTTGTTCACCTTCACCCCCCTAAAGAGATATTGTGTGATTCAATTTTGGGTTATGAATAGTTACACATTTCATCAAAGACGCATGGCGGATGTGTATTTATGGTTACTGTGCTGGAGGTGAATTGAAGTGTTGCAAACCATGCTGTAACAGCAGGTCTTGCATCAATCAGTGTGAAGTATGATAGGTGTTTCATTAAACTGAGAAATGCTGTTAGCTTTTTAACTTGAGCTAACCGTCAGTGACAGTGTGGTACGATGTGTAACTATCATTTTCTGAGTGTGTGTGTCTGTGTGTGTGTGTGTGTGTGTGAGTGAATGGATATCTTGAGTGACTCTCAACTAAAGTTTCCCCTAGTTGCTCAATAACCTTCCTGACCCCAGGCTCAACTAAATGGGTAAATATGAAATTAATAAGCCTTGGAATGATAGTGTCGGCAACACACACGCACACACACACACACACACACACACACACACACACACACACACACACACACACACACACACACACACAGAAGCCCACATGGGTCTCCTCTGTGCCACTGCCGCGGGGACACGGTCCAATCCGATTTGCATGAATGAAAGAGGGGAGATGGAGGGATGGAGCGAGAGAGAGAGAGAGTGTGTGTGTAAGTGTGTGTGTGTAAGTGTGTATGTGTGTGTGAGAGAGAGAGAGCGCCGGTGAAGGGGAGCAGGAGTATAATAAATTATGGAGGTTCAGCTCAGCGTGTCTGCGAGGGGTGCTCCTAATATTGCCATAACATGCGACGGGTTGCTTTTTTCCTGAGATTGCGATTAAAGGACCATTGACTTTCACAGCAGGGTTGGCAGAAAGAGTGCAACTCACACCATGCTATGCTGAGCTTCACCTTCTAAAAATAAAAGAAATGTGAACAAATAAATAAATAAAGTGGCAAATGAAGGAAATGAGAGTGAAGGCACAAGGGTGTGAAGGAGAGATGGTTCCCCTATTCAAACACACACACACACACACACACACACACACACACACACACACACACACACACACACACACACACACACACACACACACACACACACACACACACACACACACACACACACACACACACACACACACACACACACACACACACACACACACACACACACACACAAAGGGTGTGAAGGAGAGATGGTTCCCCTATTCAAACACACACACACACACACACACACACACACACACACACTGGTTCCCCTATTCCTCCCTGAGAGAGATGTGAAAGGAGAGGTCATGCTGACCTGCTGAACTCCAATGCATCCGTCATTTGCACACATCTCTTCACCTCAC
>NC_137917.1:23037355-23044855 GCF_963457725.1 Sprattus sprattus | reverse complement strand
ACACACACACACACACACACACAGTACACACACACACACACACACACACACACACACACACACACACACACACACACACACACACACACACACACACACACACACACACACACACACACACACACACACACACACACACACACACACACACACACACACACTGGACTTGACCAGAAGGACCTGGCTGTCCACTCACCCAAAAGGCTTACAGCTCTCTACTCTCCTCTCCATCCAAAAACCACCCACATAAAATTGATCCTTTTTCCCTTTTCTCTGACTTGAAGCGAAATGTGCTGCTGCGTAATGATCGGTTCCGGGCCGCTGAAAGGGAGTGCGAGCCACCCCCGCGGCTAATTTACTCCGCAGGTAAAAGGCTTCGTAAATAGCCTCCTTAGCATTCCGTCTCCAAATACCAGGTCTTTTTGTTTGAAGGGGGTGGGGAGTTGGATGTGAGGTTGGGGGGGTTGGGGTTGGGGCGGGGTGGGGGGGTGGGGTGGGGAGTTGGATGTGAGGTTGGGGGGGGTCGGGTTTGGGGCGGGGTGGGGTGGTGAGTTGGATGTGGGGCCAGGGGGTGGAGGGGTTGGGATTGGGGCGGGGGTGGGGGGGGGGGGGGGGGGGTGGGGGGGAGTTGGATGTGAGGTTGGGGGGGGGTTGGGGTTGGGATTGGGGTTGGGGGGGTTGGGGGGGGGGGGGGGGTAGTTGATGGAGGGGTAGGGCTCAGGCTCGAGCCTGTGTGTGCCTCTGCTGACAAGGCTGTTGCCTGGAGACGGCACTTGAGAGACAAACAGCGTTAAATGAGGAGCCTTGTTCATCAATACGCCGTCGCGCGGCTCGCTGCTGATGAGCTTCTGGAGATAGTGCACGGGGGTCATCACGCCGCCTTTTGTCAGAAGCTCTCATCACTCTAAGCTGATCACTGTCGGTCGCCATTAGCGGTCCGCCAGTCAATTTGCGAGCGATTGGTAATGCACTTGACCATTGTTGCACAGCCGGAGGACAGCTGCCCTCGCTCTCACTCGCGGTGGAGATTGTTTACACACGCGGCAAAGTTAAATGCCATGCCAAAAATGCGATGATTGTTAATCTTCCTCCTAGACGTGTGTGTTTTATGCAGAAAGGCCAAGGTCAGGCTGCACTAAGTAAAGATGTTCTCAAGGTGCGAATGACAAACAACACTGGGACATTAAGCTTTCTCAGCTGCTCAGAATCACACTTGATTACTAGCATGCAAACATAAACAGCACAGACATCTCTTCGGATATTTATTTATAGTATTTGAAGTGCTACAGCAGTAAAAAAGATCAAAGCTGTTGATGTGTTCTGTGATGTGCTCAACAAAATGAGCCTGATGTTTTTCGGGGCCAGAAGTACGAAACGTTTTGTTCGAGACGTGTTGTTCGGGTTCTGGTTCTGTTTTTAATAACATGAAAACATAACATGACGGCAGCCGCAGCAGAAAAAACAGCAGAAGATAACAGAGATGTGTGTGAGGGTATGGGTGTCCATGTGTGTGTGTCTGTGTGTGTGTGTCCATGTGTGTGTGTGTGTCCGTGTGTGTGTGTGTCCAAGTGTGTGTGTCTGTGTGTGTTCATGTGTGTGTAGCAGCAGCAGAAAAAACAGCAGAAGATAACAGAGCTCTTCCTGGGATACGGACGACTGGGCGTACTTCAAAACATCTCAACTAAATGCTAAAACGCCTCTCAGCCTCCAAACATCAGTGTCATGCATGTCTCACACCCTAAATAACGTAACTCATAGGACAAGCGCTTTTCTTCAGAGATGAGTTGTGGATGACTGCAATGACAGAGAAAAAGAGAGAGGGAGTGAGAGAGCGAAGGGATGGATAGAGAAATACCTGTAGAGAGAGAGAGGTAGAGAGGGACAGACAGAGAAAGACTTAGAGAGAGAGAGAGAGGTAGAGAGAGATAGACAGAGAAAGACTTGGAAAGAGAGAGAGAGGTAGAAAGATAGACAGAGAAAGACTTGGAGAGAGAAATAGATAGAGCGAGGGATAGATAGAGAAAGACTTGGACAGAGTGGTAGAGAGAGAGAGCGATAGTGAAGGACCCGGAGAGAGAGAGAGGCAGAGAGAGAGATGGATAGAGAGAGAAACCAGGAGTGGGAGTAGGGCTGACATCCCCATCTGTCACAGCCACAGGGCCTGCCTTGGTGAGTTGAGTGCACACGCCACACGCAGGGTAAAGCAGACTCCCCAGGCTCCTTGAGCTCTAACAACACTACCACTACCACTACCCCACTCCCTCCCTCAGCCTCAGCCTCAGCAGGGACGCCAAAAGCACCCACAAACACACTCAATTTCAAATCAGTTCAGTTTGATTTTCAAACACATTCTTTTCTTTCCGCAAAAAAAACTAAAGGAAAGCACGCAACTGTGACAAGCGAGACCTGCCAGCAGCAAGCCTAGGGCGAGTGCACCAGCAGTAACAACAACGACAACAACAACTCAAAAAAGCAGAGCTACCTATTAGGGGGATATAGACCTCCAGCTGAACCCTGCTTCAGGAGGAAGTCTCATCTGGGTGGTGGAGACCTCTGACCTGGTCATGCACAGCCAAAGACTGCTGTGCCCCAATGCCTGTGGCAGTGGAGGGAAACTGAAGAGAGAAAAAGGGGGGACCCCTCGATGGCTCAGTGACTCGGGAACAGCCGTAGGGGATCCCCCCCCCCCCCCTCCCCCCCCCCCCGCCCCCTCCTCTTTCCTCGGACCCCACATTCCACCCCCGATCAGAACTTCAAACATCGCATGTGGGGGCCAGCACTGCTGGGGTAATTACTAACAGAGAACGCATAGAAGCCCCCAGAGCCCAGTACGTCCTCTCCAATGCCCCCCAACAAATGGGCACATGTGTCGTTGGAAAATAAGCCCCTGAGCTAAGATGTGCTCTCGAGTGATTTTTTTTTCAAATATTTATGAAAGGTGGTGTGTGTGTGTGTGTGTGTGTGTGTGTGTGTGTGTGTGTGTGTGTGTGTGCCTGTGTGTGTGTGTTGGAGGGAAGGGCGATGCTTAAAATTTGCAAGAACTCACAGTAGGTGACTCCTGCAACTCTCCCTCCACCCTATTTCCTAGGAGCGAGCATCTGTGTGTTTCTTAAGAGGCGCGTGGTTCAAGCAGTCACTGAGTCAGTGGCATATCTGTGGGAGGTGTGATGTAGCTCTTTTGCATGAAGCAACTGTGATGATCGCAGAGGCCCTTCCAGTTAAAAAACCCTCTGCGCAAAACGTTTTTTTTTTTTTCTCGGTCGGAACTGATTTCTTGCAATCCTCTTTTTCACGCTCTGCTTGCGCTGTGAGTTTCACAGTGAGTCAGCACCTCGTCTCCCATGGTGACGGGTATGTTGTTGCTTTTTTGGAGAGCGTCAAAAATCACCTCCAGGTCCGGCGGGGCTGTCTGTTCGGTTCCTCTTTGATGGGTCCAGGTGCTTCTACTGGGAGCCAATTGTCAGAGAGACGACAGGAACATGAGGCAGCTGATTTATAAAGATGGAGCGAAAAACTCTCCCTTCTAATCACTCTCACACGTCTATCTAATTATGATGTTCTTCTGGTGTAAGGGACATCACTCTTAACCTTCAAATGTAATCTTTGCCGCCTTCTTATTTCACTTCATAATCAGGAAGAGCCCGCTGTGTCTCCGTTTGAAAATCAAAACGAGTGAACAGAAGAGGCAGCTAAATTTGAATGTCCTCATCACTGTGGTAACTGTGTCACAGCGACCAAAAAAATAACTATAATAGGATTCTGTCAAGCTAGCGCCTCATCAACGCCTGTGCAAGCAGAGAAATTAACCTATGTACTGTGCTATTCCCACATGTCAATCATATCAAAAGTGGGGGGTCCAACCAGACAACAGGTGGTAGATTGTCATGGAAACCACTGTAAGATGCAGACACTGAGATGGGTTCCATGGAAACAACGAAAGGAGCCCAACCAAGTCCAAGGCACGGAAAATGTGCGAGGAAGTCTGCCATCAGCATTGGCAATTCATATTTCCTTGGACAAAGTAAGTTCCAGATTATTCGTTCTAAATAAGCAATTTGCAATTCTGATTACATCTGAATTAAAAAAAATCAATTCCAATGGTATGCTCCGTGGAACTGTCATCTGACACAACACTCACCGTGTCTCTGACCCTAAAATGAACCGAGTCCGAGTTGTCAGCGCACACATTTGAAATCTCATCTTGTGACACCATCTTCGCTTCCTCTCCGTCAAGCCTTGTTAGCCAGTCTCACACAGAGTGATTATTCTCTATCAGGCAAATCGCACACATTCCCCATACGCACTGCTTTCACAACCTGAACGGTCATTTTCAGAGGGGTCACAACGGCGGTCATTCATTCAAAGAACCGATTGGTAATTTTCATACGGAGCCTTTTCAAATAATCACAAGTGCCCGAGCGACGGGCAGCCCGGCAGTTTTAATTAACTCCTTTCTTATTGGGCCGATGCAGGTTTGGGCGCTGGACATCCCGCACATCTGCATAGTTAACCAAAGCAAAAGGATAATCACTCACAGGGAGGCCTGGGCATGACCCGCCCAAAACCACAAATAGACAACCCGGGGACAAGATAGCAGCGCGGAGGAAATGAGGGCACGCGTTTGGGTTATTTTCATTGCATTTCCAATAATGACACAGCTGCCGATAGGATTTCCTTTAAGAAAATAAACCTTTGAAAGGGTAATCTTAGTGAGGGGGAGAGAGAGAGGAAAAAAAAGAAAAGAAACTAGCTGTTGGTGAGCATTCTGTCTTTCTTTCTCTCTCTCGCTCTGAGCAGGAGCCCAGTGTAGCAGATGGACCCTGGGATGGGAGCGGATCCCTTTGTTAAATTTAGCTTGTTTACTCCCCTGCCACCGATTTTTAGATTGCATTTCAACACAATCAATACTGGCACATTGGATCAGAGAGAGGGTAGGACAATGGAAGCCTGGCCCACCGTGAGGGAATGAAGAGAGAGAGAGAGAGAGAGACAGAGAGAGAGAGAGAGAGAGAGAGAGGTTTCTACAAGACAGGAGGAAAGAAAGAAAGAAAGAAAAGGGGTGGATAAGAAAGAGAAAGAATAGTGAACAGAGGTAAGAATAAAATCAGACATGGAGGAAAAAAGAGAGAAAGAAAGAGAGAGACGGAAAGAGAGAAACAGAGGATGTGAAACTGCAGAGAAAGCGACAGAGATTGACACCAGAGGGGGACAGACAGGATGTGCATCATGTAGACGGAGTGACGATGCCAGGGTGTCAAAGTGGGGTGTTAATTACAGACGGAGCCAGGGGCTAACACCACTCTGAACACTCCAGTCTCCTGCACCACACACACTGGTGACTATATCTCCAAATGGAAACAGCAGAAACTCCCTTGCAGGAAGAAGGTGGAAGACATGTGCCGGGTCAAAAGCTTTGTATTGCTTCTTACTGCAACTGAGGAGGGCAGTTTAAAAACAAGAAAATGGTTCTCGCACACAAGAAGCCATCTCACCAGAATAAGATGATGTTCCTTCCTGTGCAAGCAACCCTAATCTGAAACATGTCTAAAATCTCTGACGCAAGCACAGACTACTGCAGTACAAGTTGGGGGGGGGGGGGTTGTTGAAAGCAAGAGAGCGAGAGGGAGAGAACAGGAAGTTGCTGCTCAGACACTGACTCGGAGCTTCCTGTTGACGAGAACAGATTGTCAGCAGCAGCAGACAGTTGGTCTGTGTGCTTTCAGCCTGGGTCCTGGAAACGTCTCTGGTGGTTCAACCCTCATGAGAACCACATCAGAAGGGGACGGAGAGGAGGGTGAAGAGGAGGACGAAGAGGAAGACGAACAGGCCTGAGCACAGGGGTTTCACACTCAGAATACTTTGGGCCCACTTGCTAGGTGGTCTTGTGAAAAGGGGTTCCAGTGCAGTGGGAGGATGTGGAAAACCTTTGCTTCTGCATTGCTTCTGTTCCCAACCGTCATTATCACCCCTGACAACCATAGCAGGCTGCACATGGTCATATAGCTTATGTTGGTGCTTTCATCAACTGTCTATAAATATCATGTTCTACGTTTCTAAATAAAGATGCCTTTTTCCGGACAACCTGCAGCTTAACCGTTACGGTCTTTCAGAAACGGTTACCGTCCCTCAGTAAATGACTTGCTGGCTTTCGCTATTGGTATGCTTGCCACATAACTAGCATCAACAGCTGCAGCACATTCTGTTATGGTTCTTTGAAAAAAAGTTCTGCTGAATGGAGAGAGCTCTCCGAAGTTGTGATGCTTTTTCTCTCCCTCGCCTAATCATCGAGCCGATCATACTCATCTGCGTGTTGGGTGGTGTAATAGCGTTTTAGATTAAAGATTAGATTTTAGATTTAAAGAATTTAGCTTAAAGTCTTGTTCAAAGGCACAGGCAATGTTCTCCTTGCAAATCAGACAGCTTGCGGCTCTATTTAACTCAATGAAGAAGGAATAGCACATCTACTTTTCTTGAAACTGCCAGGGCTTTTGGTCAAGCTTTTCTTTTTGCTTTGGAAATAGACATGTCTGCATACATTTGGAGTTAACACTGTTCGCCAAAACCACCAGACACAGAAACAGTTTCTTCCCCCTTGCCGTCTCACTAGTGAACAGCTCTCTTAATGTTTGCACACATTTGGACTTAAGTGACAGATAACTAGCTAAAGGTGTTTGCAAAGATTAGCTCCATTGGTTGCCTGGTAACGGTTAGCTTTTTGGATTATTTTGGTTGGCTGACCCAGAGCATCTCTTACTGCTCCACAATCTATCCGTCTATGCAACCGTGGTCACAAAACAAACGCTAGTTGAGTATTCCTAAAAACTAAAACCCAAACATAACGTTAGTTGAGTATTCTTAAAAACAAAACCAAAAACTGATATGCATCTGAATCTGAATCTGACTGAATCTTATTACAAATCCCCAGCAGTCAAGGGGCCACACAAAAACTCTGTTGAGGGCCAGATTTGGCCCACGGGCCAGTACTTTGGCTGCCCTACTGAAGCAAACCTGGCATCACGCGTGGCAACAAGCATGACATAAAAAAAGACAGCTTAGTCGCTGACAAAAAAAGCCCCTTTCGCTCTTGAAACGGGCCTGCTGCGACACAAACATTTTTTCTGTCTGTGTCTGGGGTCGTGTTTGAAATGCAAACAGATAACATCTTATTCCATTTGCCGTTCTAAAGACTCGGGATGACGTGACTACAGGCCTTTCTGCAGCCTAAATACGACTAATTGCTTTCATTCGAGTGACTTTCTGAGTTGGAAAGGATACTGTCAAACAAAATCTAGACACGGAGATAAACACACTCTCTGAGCACTCCGACTCTCGGACTAACTCGTCTGGGGCGGTAGACAGTCGCATTGCCAAGGTTAATCGGAATTACCAACAGCGGCACGGCAAACACAGAGCAGCGGCACGATGCACAACATCAGCCACAACCGCGCGACCACATAGCTCTGTGGCCTCTCTTTAAACCTTTAAAATCTTTTTCTCTTT
>NC_137917.1:22964855-23029855 GCF_963457725.1 Sprattus sprattus | reverse complement strand
TGGAGAGAGGGAAGGAGGGATGGAGGGAGCGAAGAGAGGGATGACAGGGTGGGGTGCGCCGGGGTCCTTAATTAGGACCCCCTTGAAAGGCAGGGCGGATTTGTGGTGGCTGTCACGAGAACCGTCATGTGAAAATGATGGAGACACGGATTCCTGCCACGGAGCCCTGCGCGGACACTTTGTTAGCCTGCAGCCCTGCGTCCTCTCTGGGTCGGCCCTCTCTGAGTCGGCCCTAATGACATCTCACTTGATCAAACACGGTTGGTTCTTCATCGACTGTAGCGTTATGAGTAAACCACCGGGTGAGTTTGGCCCTCTTCTCTTCATGAGTTATATTTTCCACTTCTCTTTTCTCCTGAGGGTTCTTAGTCTCCGTGAAACAAGCAACCGAACGCACACAGGAAGAGAGAGAGAGAGAGAGAGAGAGAGAGAGAGAGAGAGAGAGAGAGAGAGAGAAAGGAAATATATACGTACTGACACCAGATCTTCTAAAAGTAATGTCTCCTAAACTGCCACTAAGGACTTCTCTCTGACACAACTTTGAAAACACATCAAAAAAACAAACCATGAGAGACTGACAGGATGGTCAGAAGAGGCACTTTATTTATTTATTTGTTTTATTTTTCTTTCGGTGAAAACTCAGTGTTCTTGCTTCAGACACATTACCACCAGGGGCAGCTCCCTCACCATGTTATCTACAGGAGTGGAGGAACAAAGGCAGAGAGAGAGAAAAGGAACAAGAGAGAGAGAGAGAGAGAGAGAGAGCGCAGAGAGCGATGCTCTGTTGCGGGGGGCTCCTATTAGCATACGCTTGGAGATGGGGAGCAAGCGAGTGAGCGAGAGAGAGAGAAAGAGAGAGAGAGAAAGAGAGAGAGAGAGAGAAAGAGAGAGGGAGAGGAAGAGAGAGAGAGAAAGAGAGAGAGAACTGAAGTGTGGAGGAACAGTATTTTTAGACTTGACAGAGGAAATGTGAGATGTTTATGACTGCGCAGAGCGACTGCTTTTCTTCTCCCAGATATGTTCGCTTTCACGCTGCCAAATCTTGGCAGCTTTGTTCCCGTGTTGACCGGCTACACCCCTTCAACCCCCCTTCCCCCCACCCCTTCACCCCTCTCCTGTCACCCCACCCCTCCCTTCACAAGGTTGGGACTGACAACACAATTCTGGTCCAGTGAACAACACGCCAAGGGAAAACAGGCTCGATTTTTTTTAGGTAAGTCAACAAGAATTGAAAGAGAGCCATTGTACTTACTCTAACACCTTCCAAAATCCTCCAGTCTACCTCTGTGTGCTTCAGCTTACTCTCGCTACAGTTACACAAATAAATCCAGGCTAAATCCCTGCAGCGGTATCAGAAGAGCGCTGTTGAGGAGACAACAAACAGTATTGTTGTTCGTGAAGATTGTACTAAGTAAGGCAAATTCTCCAGTTGCTTCTCAGCTGGAGAAAAAAATAACAGGAAGTTTCTGTAAGGATGCCAACTTCTGTGGAGAAATGACATCAACCAGCTGTGGATAGATATGATGAACTCACAGCTCTGTGACGATGGTGCTGAAATGTCACCAGCTGAAAAGCAATGCTCAACCCCCCCGTTGCAACTTCAATCGCTGCCCAACTGGAGAGGACATGCGCTCGCAGTCAAGGTCCTAATTTGTCGAGCCGGGGCCTGTTCAAAGCTTGGGCCAGAAACAAAAGCTATTAAAAGGAATGAGCAGAAAAAAAACATTCTCCACTCCTCTCCTCTCCTCTCCCCATAGAGCATGGCCGGCTACCCATGAAAGTGTTTTTGCTGAAACAGTGAGAGCCCTCTCGCTCTGACCCCTCCACCCTCCCTGCTCTGTGAAAGCGACAAATAAAGCTGTCCCGGTGCAAGGCGCAGTTTCCTGGCCCCGGCAATGTCGATTCAGCAGGGGGAGATGGCTCGCTCTGGAAGGGCCCAGAGATGCAGGGAATTCCCTGTTTGCGCTTCCTGCTTCCTGCTGGAGCTTCCTTCCCCCTTGGCCGAGGCGTCACCTCCTCACCTGGGCGGGAGAGCGCTCCGGGAGGGAGCGGAGGGAATTCGGGAATGGGATGTTGGGGGACGGGGCTCGTCTCTGTGGAGGAGTCACAGAGGTGATATGAAACACAAAAACAAAAAAGTGTGTGTGTGTGTTTGTCTGTTGTGTGTGTGTGTGGGTGTGTGTGTGTGTGTGTGTGTGTGTGTGTGTGGGGGGCTTTGAGATACAAAGCATGAAAATGAGTGGGGGGAGGGGGACTAGGGGCTGGACAGTCAATAATGTTTCCTAGTGTGTTTTAACAGCCATGTATAGATATACCAGCTGTGGCTGAGAGCAGATGGAAGTATGTGCTAGGAAAGCAAGTGCAGAAGCACTGAGGGGTGGGCTTGATGGGATATTGAGTTTGTTTGTGTGCCTTGGTGCCTACAGACACACCAGAGGTCAAAGTTTAAAACTCATAAATCTTCCTGGACTGTCTCTGAGCTCGCTGACCATAGACTGCAGTGAGCTTTTCACATTTCTCTTCGCAGATGTTTACTCTAAAGGGCTTTCTCTGGAGGGTTTGAGTGGTTTTTTTTTCTGACAGAGATGAGTTCAGCTGCCTTTTTTGTTGTACCAAAAAAAAAAATAGAAGAAATAATCTCCTTTCCTTGAGCTCGGGGATGGGAGGAGGACAGTAAGGACAGAAGAAGGATGACACACTTCACCACCCATTCAGTGCCAGCCTCGAGACTCCGTCCGCTCGCCATCTCAAGGCCTCACCACCGCACACCGCCGCTCTCACCATGCAAAAAAACCTGCCAGATGGGATTGCCATGGGAACCAGCCCCCTTGACAACGATTCCATCCAAGGGAGAATAAAGGACACCTATCTGTCTCATTCTGCTCCCTCTGCTCCCCAACCTTCCCCTTCCATTCTATTAAGAGCTTTCCAGCCGCTCTTATCTTCCTAGCATTCTGTCTTCTTTCACTTTCTCTCTCTCTCTCTTTCTCTCCCTCTCTCTCTCCTTGCTCTTGTGTTTCTCTCCAGCCTGTCTGTGAACATGAATTACAATCAGACATTTTTCCTTCACAAAGGTGATCCCAGTGGGATTCAGAAAGTGATGTAAAAAACACAAAGAACACGGAAAGAGCAGAAGATTTAAAAATAGGCTTAATTTTTCACAGGCAACATGTCTGCCTCGACAGCCAGTTGTGCACTGTATATATAAAGACCTGTGATTGGAAACATTGTGTGGTCTAAATGTACCCAAGTGTATTTGCCCATTGCCAATTTTTTTTCCTTTTTCTATTTCAGACGGAATATTGACATGTCCTTCGTGAACATTACTAGATCAATACCAGAGCAATTTCCTTGACCACCCATTACAGCGTGAGTCGATTTAACCCGCAAGAAAAATATCAAAGCCACCTTTCCACCCGCCCCCTCTCACTCCCCCGCTTCTTGGTACAAGTCTAACAAAACTGTTGCTCACTTTCGTCCACCTATAGAGCCGGCATTCTTTTCTTTGTTTACATCAAGGCCTTATCGCTGCATTCTGAAGGGGCACTTCACAAACCAATGGCTGTTGAAGAAACGAGAGCCTTAATCTTCTCAGTGTCAAAAGAACATAATCCTTTCACACTGCCATGTCAGATTTAGCCCTCTCATAGTTTCTACACGACCCAGAGCTGTCAAAATCCTCCCAAAGCTGATTCGGCTTCGTATGAACATACACATGTAAAACAGTTCCTCAAAGCCCTAAGGATGAAGAATGGTGTTTTTTGAGCAAACATTGGCATGATTCTTGATTTTGGGTGATGAAAGTAAGTAGGTAAGTAAGTAAGTAGTAAGTTAGACTTTATTTATATAGCACATTTCGTACAAGAGTTGCAGTTCAAAGTGCTTTCCATAAAATCAATAAAAGCAAGCAGCAGGAGCAATACATGGAGTAAAAATTAAATAAAAACTGATCAACATCGTATCAGAACTTGGTGTTCCGACAGGCTTCTTGGATTACTAAAATCATGATAAAAGGAATAACAGTAATGAAAGTATGGAAATAAGTCCTCCAAAGGCAACATGGGAGAGCCCAGTCCAGCCCAAATGTATGTTCCCCCTCACCATGCCTGGGGGAATGGTGGGAAAACGCCTGACACAGTATAGCTTTCGTTAGAGGACCTCTTATTGAGTTTTAAAAGGCCCCAAGGTGCTCCAATTAAGTCTATTACATTAAACTGACTGCAGAAGGAATGTGGCTCCGGACGGACGGAGCCCATGACAGTATGTGCTTTAATATGGGAGAACACACTGGTGGTTTGGGTTTCATGCCCTGTTTCAGTGCTACAGCCGTGGACTGAGTTTGACTCGTCAACCATGTTAGCGCTAGCGGCAGCAGCCCGCCTCATCCATCATCCTAAAGGGGGATTTATGAGAAGTGTGCAGACGCCTACTAGGGGGGGGGGGGGGGGGGATACCCCCAAATCTGAGCACTCTCGCCACTCTATGTGTGGGTATATATCTGCTCTGTGCTGGTGGTGCCTGGCTCATGACCCCATAGCCCCCCGATTCCCCGGTGACAACGCCACCTCTGTCTGGCATCTCCTGAGGGGCTTTAGGGTAAATGGCGTGTAGCGCGACCAAGACAGCTTAAGCCGGGAAGAACTTGAGACTGGAACTGATTAACGGTCCTCTCCTTCCTTCTCCTCATCTCTCATCTCCCCCCACCCTCTCTCTCTCTCTCTCTCTCTCTCTCTCTCTCTCTTTCTCATCTCTCTCTCTCTCTCTCTCTCCCTTTTCTCATCTCTCGCTCTCTCTCTACTCTCTTTTTCCCACTTCCTCTGTTGGTTGTGGACACACTTTTTTAAACATGTCATGCTCGGTTAGGGGTCAAGACTCCAGACCAGGCGCGGCATTGCTGGCATTCCTGTCTCCTCTCGGGCACCACACGCTGCACATGTGACCGCAGACTGACCAGGGCACTGATCTGTGTGATAAGCTCACTACACGCTAGACGTTACGAGGCACGCTCTGCCAGCCAGCCAGCCTGCCAGCCAACCAGCCAGCCTGCAGAGTCCACACGCACGGTGGCAAAGTTTGTGGCTTGTGGCTAACCACGACTTCATCACAAAAGAGCTACACCAATTAAACAGAAACAAAAAAGCCTTTCTGTGTAAACAAGCCGAAGACACGATCATATTTTTTTTGTTTACTGCACAGGAAGCTCCTCTATCCATAAAACACAAGCTAAATAAAACACAGAGACAGGGGGAATGGCGGCAGTTGAAACAGAGGAGAGGAGAGGAGAGACGTTCATTACCTGTTGTGAAAGTGGTGACAAGTGGCGGCTCCTCCAAGTTGGTCCGAGAGATCAGGAGTGGGCAAGCGGACCGGCGGCGCAACAGCCGGAGAGAGGCATGAAGAAGAGTGTGTGTGTGTGTGTGTGTGTGTGTGTGTGTGTGTGTGGAGAAGAGTGACAGAAGCACAGCACGACGCTGAGGTGGACGCACACAAATCCGCCGCGATCCCTGCCAAGAGCCGAAGGGGGCTCTGATAAGAGACTTTCTGGCAGAAAAAAATAAGAACAAGGAGCAAAAAAGGGGAGAGGAGGAAGCAAAAATAAAGACGGCAGGCTCTACAATCCAGCGGGATCAGGGGCACGGTCTTCTCTTGCTCTGCTGCTGAGTGGCTTCTTGCAGCTAACGGAAGGCAACAAACACACTTTTTGCGTGCTCTTGTTTAGGTCATGCTCAAAGTATGCCTGTGCGATGTTCTGCAAGCTCAGGAAAACCACATCCTCTGACATGTCTACCTCCTCTCTCCTGCTGAGCTTTCTCTCTCTCTCTCTCTCACTCTCTTGCTCACTTACTCTCTCTCTTTCTCTCTCGCTGTCTCTCTGCCCACCTCTCACTCTCTCTCTCCTCTGTGATTGTATGAAACGACAGAGCTGTCTGACCCAGACACCGCTCGACGTCTCCTCCCTCCACTCCCTCTCTCTCTCTTTCTCTCTTTCTCTCTCAGCTCTTCCAGCAGCCGCTACAGTTCCAGTCCACTGAGTGAAGAATCCAACTGAGGAGGAGAGGCAAGGGGAGCGAGAGCGAGAGTGTGAGAGAGAGAGAGAGAGAGAGGAAGAGGGAGAGGGGGAGGCAGGGAGGGAGGGAAGGGGAGAGGCGGGGGATGAACGAGGAGGGAGAGGGAGTTGCTAAATAAAAGGAGGAGTGAGAAGATAGGTAAAGAGGGGTAAAGGGGGAACAGTGAGTGGCATGGAAAAAAACAAGGTACTGTGAAGAGGAGTGAAGAGAGGAGAGAGCGAGCGGGAGGGAGTGGGTGAGTGGGAGGGGGGGAGTGAGTGAGTGAAGGGGCAAAGAAAAAGAGAAGAAAAGAAGAGGAAAACAACAACTCTGCAGACTGCCCAGGGGAGTGGAGGCTAGACGGATGGTGGCGCTCAGACGCGGTGGGTGTGGGTGTGGGTGAGAGGGTGCTCACGGGCTGACAGCATCTGTGTCTGCCCTCCACAACACTGGGATGGGGATGTATTTTTCATTAGCCCCAGACGAAGAACCCTCCCACCCAGCCCCCACACACACCTCACCCCACCCCAACACACACACACACACACACACACACACACATACACACACACACATTCACATACACACACACACACACTGACACACACACACACACACACACACATTCGCACAAACACACCATGCATATCCATTATTCAGGGCAATCTGTGTGAGAGGCCAGTCCAATCCTGACACAGACCACTGACACGGAACCAGTTTAGACACCCCCCCTCCTCCTCCCCCCAGTGGCTTGCCCCCACCCCCCTTTGGTCACACAACCGCTCTCCTCAAAACAGTCTGATCTACAACGTCCACAACAAAAACAAAACAAAAAGGCATGGGCGGTGTGGACCAACACAACCCCGGTGAGGTTGTCTCTTTGAAAACAAAAGTCCTCCTTGATGCGAACCAAAAACAACCGTGAAGCACTGGTTCACGAAAACAGCATGAGAAAACAGTCCAGCAGTGGCTCCTATGTTGCAGATGGACGGGGCTGTGCTTGCATTGTCCTCGCTAGTACAAAGGAGAACTGACAAAAAAAAAAACGCTCACCCCTCAACTCTCCCCTCACGCCAGCATCCTTCCATAAATCACAGATAAAGGAGATTCTTCTCGCCCCGGGAAACCGCTGGGCAGCTGGCAGATTCCTTTTCTGAAGCATTTATTTCAGTCGAATCTGACTACAGTGTACATGCCAATTTTCTCCACTCGCAGTGGTGCTCGTGTCAAGCCGCACTTCAGGCCACAAATTAATGATAGGGCGCATGAAAGCACTTCTTCCTGTCTGGACTGCCACTCCAGTGCCCTTGCAGGGGGGCTTCCGATTTTCATGCTTTTTTAGAGGACACATCGGCTCTTAACAGCCATCTTTTTTATCGCCCCGCAGTGTGGCACGGACGGCAGCCAAACGGAGCGGGGCGCGCAAAGCTGTACAAAAGCGCCGCTCCGAGAGGCAGGGATCCTGTTGTTTCCTTTCCTCATTAGAAACGTGATAAAGGCAGGAAAGAAATGCTCCGAGGCGCAGTTAGAGCTTCCGTGAACACCAGCCTGGAAAGCAGGGTGATGGTGGTGGTGGTGGTGGTGGTGATCTCCCGTGCATTGTCTAATTACTGCTTTCTTCCATTTCCAAACCTCTGAAACATAACGCACTGGGGACGAGGGAGAGTGACACAGCCAGAGTGCCAGTGAGCGCGTGAGTGGCAGTTGTGATGGTGGAAGGAGAAGAAGAGGAGGAAGAAGAAAAACAAGTAGAAGAAGAAGAAGAAGAAAAGAAAAGATACCAAAATGTACTGAAAGTGTGCCAGGAAGCACAAGGAGGAGAGGATATAGGCCTGCACCTGGGGCCACCCTTGGAGCCTGTCCGCTGGCTCCGCTCTTCCCCCCACCATCCCCCCCAGAGACGAACCCAAACACACATCCAGAGACAGCTACCTTGTAGCTTACGAGACACTATGCTTAAAAGGTGTAAGAAAAAAAAAAAACAAGACAACAATCCATTTCTGAGGGGTACATGGAGCAATCCAACCATATTAAACCATACTGAGCATGCTATTAGAGTTGCTCACAGGACTTCATGGCTCCCATCCATTATAACAGAACATACCAGTGGTCAGCAGTACAGTAATCTTCAATCCTTTTTGGCCAAATAGTGGGTAGACCTGTTTTTAGACTCGTTTACCTGGATTTACTATGGCAGTGGGAAGAACTTGTCAGTGGATGGCTTGTGCAATACACGGCACAGCTCTTATACTCTCTAGGCCTGGCCTTGTTCTTGAGGGCTGTCTTATTCTTATCAGCGCTTGCAAGGTAATCAATCTGATTTCATCAGATTCAAATGTTCCAGGTGCTTTTAATTACCAGTGTCATAAAGGTAACCGTGAGTGATGCCTTCTGGCAAAATGAAAACAGATGTGATTGCAGATGGAGCACACTCGCAGTATTTCTAAGGTTGAGTCGCCCCCTTGTGTTGAAAGCCCTAACTTGCTCCGGCAGTATACTACAAGAAAAGGACGACTGCAATCATGATCTCATCTATTCCATGCTGTGTAAGTGCTGATTAGAATCAATGGAAGGAGAAGACAAAAGGGAAATAGGTCCACTCACACTATACTCCTCTGTCTCTTCTTGATGACCACAATGTTCTGATGTATAGAGAGAGAGAGGTTACAGTGGACAGTTTTCTATGATCAAGACTGCGATCACCCATCAGGCAAAACACAGCAACCACAAGTCTCCTATTTCACACGGAGATACGAAACAAGTCTCTTATACAAACAAAACAACAACAGACAAATAAGTCTCCTATTTGACATGGAGAGACAAACACAAGTCTCCTATTTGACATGGAGAGACAAAAACAAGTCTCCTACTTCACACAGAGAGACCCATGTTCAAAATATATACAGGAAACATTAAAATATAAATTATATATATACTGTATCATTAAAGTTTTCTGTCTTCAAAATCCTAAGGAAGATTGAAGCGCTTGAGATAATATTGTGCACCAAGCCTACACACACACACCTCTAAAATAACACGTTAATTTATGTATCTGAACAGGGGCCAGCATATTAAACTATCAGAACCAGAGGAACACGTTAAATTGATGCCTTCTGGTATGCTGCCTGACTGCTCACTCTATGTAACCTGGCTTAGGCCTGAGGATGACAGAGTAAAAAGAAAGGAAGAAAAGCCTCCTCGCGAACGCTTTCATAAAAACACAAGTGATACAAGATTGTTTCAGATGCTAACAATTCAGCAGACAGACTGACACCTTGAGGAGAATATGGCATCAATTTGATCAGGGGCACTTCTCCAATTCAGTGTAGGTCAGTTCAGTGGCACTTCTCCATTTTAGTGTACGTAGGTCATTCCTTACGCATCCATAGCTGTTAAACCCCCACGGCCTCGATCAGCTGCAGTATATTATGATCGTTAAACCTGTGACCTGCAGGCACAGGAATCTCTGAGAGTTATCTTCCCAGTTGAGGCATTATGCGGATGCTCTGCTTACACTGACCGTAAGTTATATTAGACAAAACTAGACAATAACAATTCACTTTTTAATACACCATTCCAATGGACTCACATGTCAACTGAGTTCAGTTCCGCTCCACCACGCTCATGTATATGCTCATGTCTCCTGTTTACCTTTAGAGTTAAGCATCAACAATGCTACCAAAATCCTATACACAAAACAAACTGGCCATGTCATGATGGCAGGTTAGGGTTAGTGTTACTTACATATACAATTACCAAAATCATGCGATTATCTAGATAAGCCCATATGATTTGTAAGTCAGGCCATGTTCAGCAAACCCTGCGTCATTCCGCTCACCGCAAACATTCAACATGTGATACGAGTCAGGGGTTTGTCTGTTATGAAATCAGACTGGCGGGCAGGTGCCCTGGTATATGACCCAGATGACAATGCAAATTCCTTCTGAGAGAGGCCAATGTAAACCAACCAAATCTAAACCAACAGTGGGAGAAAGACGCGAGGGTGAAGCGAGTTGCTTGGAAATTAGCCATGTCCGACCACACAGCAAACACAGCTGATAAATGTGTTGCAAGTATTCTTCGACCACCAGGGTGTAATCCATAGTTACATTGTATATGCCATTAATCATTGTCCATTTGTTGACCCATACTTAGGGAGCACCCACTCCATTCATTACTGCTTTAATGCATAGTGATAGTGTCCCCACCCAAGACCCATGTTTACTCATTTACCCATTTCTTTTTCTGGATGTTGGATAAAGGAGTAATTACTTTATGGTATTAGTTCTTTATTCTGTCAAGTGTTATTAATAGAATAGGCACACGTGTACAGTTTCCTTCACTTCCCAGCCTATAAAAAGTGGGCAGACCGTACGCCAAGTACAATTTCGGAGTCTTCAGCGCATCAAAGCAGGTAAGTTGGCACCATGACCAGTTATAGAAATGAATTTCTTTGTTTGCATAGTATACAATTTTTATATTTATGTAAAAGATGAGGTTTTTCCTACTTTTCAACTTGAGCATGGATACTACATTCATATATCATTAAATTACTAAGTTATTTTATTTTTATTAAATTTGAGTCAATGGTTAGAAAAGCACTGCATAATTGTAGACCAGTGGCAGAAGTAGATGCAAACCTGTAGCATTCCTGTAGATGCAAACCTGAAGCACGGCTTCACTCAGTTTAGCCAGTTGACCAAGCGCAGCCTGAATTTGCATTTCCACACAAGAGGATATACTCGCTTGATGGTGTGTCTTAAAGAAACGGATAAAGGCTGCCGAGGTGTCCAGGCATACACAAATATTTGGCAGAATAGAGGCAAAGAATAACATTAGTTGTCTTTGGTTATACATCTGTTGTCATACAGGTATGTACATGTACGTATTAAGGTATTTTAGCCCACAAAGGGAACTTTTGTGTCTAAAAAGAAACCAACCTGTTTGATTTCCAGACTAATACTTCTTTCTTTAGCCAAAGATAACGGAGGTTGCCTGGTTAAAATTGATTCCATTATTTCTAAGTCGAAATTCTTGCTAACATTAATGTTTCTAGCTGTTTCTAATTCTATGTGGGCTAACTTTCCAGCTGCAATTGGAGTTTATACCACTTGAGAATCTATTCTAAGAGAATATGTTTCTTTTGTTTATTTAATGTCTGCCTAAAAACACTCACTGTGATAGAAATGTTGATGGGCAGTTTGCCATTTTCAAACTTTCCAGATTGAACGTTTTAATCATATCTGAACATGATATACACAAATACAGACACACTTTGGCAAGTGCTGAATGATGACTGAGATAATAAGAGATAGTAAAAGAGATAGTATCTTTGACGTCGTTCTGCGTGTTTGCAGGCGAACCTGGCATGGTTTGGCCATGCTCAGGAGAGAGTCCAAAACAGGCGTGGCCTGTCGCAGTTTGGCGCCGTTTAACTTGTAATGGAAATTAGCTCAGTAAAGCCCAGCTCAGTGTGACCAAAAGGGCCAATGAAAAAAAAACATATGTAGTTTCTTCCCCAGGCCAGGACAACAGACATCATGTTCGTGCTAATTGTCTGCACCCTGACAGTGCTTCAGATGTGCTCTGCTTGCAGTCTGGTGAGCACTCACATTACTCTACAAATTGTAAAGAACTCCATTATCGACAACTTAGTTGTAACTTATACCACACTTGTGTATAAACTGCTTATAAAACATGTATTTAATATCTATATGTATATATTTGTCATTCTCATGAATTACAATGACTGGACATACTCGACAAACTTAATTGTCAATTTCTCATGGTGCTTATTTACATTTATTACTTGTATGATATACACTTCACCCATAATCTAGGACAGTGGTTCCCAACCAGGGTACGCCTACCTCTAGGGGTACTTGAGCAGCTTGCAGGGGGCAGGTGGAAAGATGGGGGATTTCAATGAATCCCCAAAATGAAAAGAAAATATTCCAAGTCATTTCATCAGCCCATTGCAACCACTACTCTGTAAAGAGGTCATGTTTATGAATGGCAAAACTGTGCACAAACCAACTAGCTAGCTAACATGTATAAATGGCTAAAATGTCCAGTTGCTGTTGCTCTGGATTCAGGTTAAGGGGAGCCAAAGGACAAATGGCAAAAAGAGGCCAAGCTCAAACACAGACAGTTCTGTGAAAAAAATATTTATTAAAATATATTTAGAAAGGATTTACTTGTATGTTCACAAAATGTCTTTGTATTCAAATAATTGAACAAATTTAAGATAATGATTAACACACAATGATTGATGGGCTACTGAAGGCATGGCAAACAGCTCAAGGGGTACCTCAGACAAAAGAGGTAGGGAACCACTGGTCTATGACATGTGTCAAATACGTAAATAGTACGCGGTTTCGTAGTTGTTAGTGTTTTGATTCATTGCTGGTACTTTGGACGTTTGCATTTGTAAGAAATATTATTTAAATTACCATTTCTGTCAACCTTATTACTAATCAAACCACTTAACCGGTTTTTCTCTTTCTTACTCTCTAATTCCCTTATGAATTCACAGCCAAGTGAGTAATACATCAACCTTTCAACATCTGCAACTCTGCTCTGTTTAATATCAATATTTGTTTTGTATTTAACCTTCAAGAGTACAAATCATCAAATCTCAAATCAGTACAAAGAGTAAAAATCATCATTGTGTGTAACCGTTTTCTTTCTGTATGTGTGTGCATGCTCCGGGCCTTTCCTTGAACAGACGTCTGCACGGAGAATTCCACTATCCAGGAGGAGATTGTGAACGTTCACAATGCCTTCCGGAGGGGTGTGGTGCCAACAGCGAGCAACATGCTTAAAATGGTGAGTCCGACTTTTCACTTATATAGCCTCTCATTAACCGAAGCACTTTCTGAGTGAGCCTGGTGACAACATGTTGACTACTAGATTACCATTCTAACAGCATTTCAATAAAGAATGGTGGGCGCCATGTACCCACACTACTTTAATTATTATGCACTTTACACCATACATCCTTCATCCTACACTGTACATAGCTGAATTGTATTGTTTGTAATGTCTGTATATATTGTTTGTAATTATTGTAAATATGTGAGAGCCGCAAGATCCCAGAATTTCCCCACGGGATTAATAAAGTATTTATCTATCTATCTATCTATCTATCTACTGTTCCTTGGATACTCATGAACTGAAATACATTACATGTGTGAGTTGGGGACTGCCTGTCCTTACCTGTGTCCAGCTGTGCTCCTATTCTATTCGTTTCCCCTCAGAGCTGGAACCAGACAGTGGCAGACTCAGCCCAGCAGTGGGTGGACAAATGCGAGATGAGACATGGCCCAGCTAGCAGCCGCATGGTTGGAAGTGCGTCATTGCTGTTCCCCCTGCTGTAGATGTGCACTCTGCCACACACACATACACACACACACACACACATACACACACATATTCACACACACACACACACACACACACAAATACACACAGAGGAGACCAAACAGCTGAGAGCATATGAAAATAAATAGCTAATTACCTTTGTTTTTTTTTATGTGTGAACAGACTACCAAACCGGTGAGAACTTGTTCAAATCTTCAGCTACTAACTCTTGGACTGCGGTAGTAACAGCTTGGTACAGTGAAGTGGAGAACTACAACTACTACACTACTGAATCACACAACGGACACCCAATCGGCCATTACACTCAGGTAATAATTGTTATTTCATCCATATAAATATGGAGACATATGAGATTGATTCACAGGTCCATAATCTGATGATCATCTAGCACAAAGGCCTATTGTCCCTAATTATGACATAAAACTACAGGATATCCAGACACAATTGTCATTTTATTACAGGTTATATGGTACAGCTCCTATCAGGTGGGATGTGGTGTGGCCAAGTGCGGCGACTCTTACTTCTACGGCTGCCATTACTACAGAGCGTATGTCACACACAATTTTTTGTTCATTTCCACTTGTTATTCATCTTGCCTTTGCATGATTATCTGAAAGTATGCTTGTCTTCTAAAGAGGCAGGGGAACTTGTCTTCTAAAGAGGCAGGGGAACACTTAAAGGCACACTGCACATCTCAGTCCACTAACATGTGCAGTGTTGAGAGATAAAATAGGATAGGATAAACTTCTATTAATCCCGTGTGGGAAATTCAATTGCCAAAGCAGCAGGGTAGTGGGAATAGGAATCAAGTAGCTAAATACAAATTTGAATAAGAAATTAAATAAATAGATAAAATAAATAGACAAAATAGCAAATTATAGACAAATTATATAAATATTATATAAGACACTGAAACTTACAATACGATCCCATTACTTGTAGAAACACAAAGACAAATGAGAGGTCAATGAACACCTAATTGGGAATAGAAAGATAACAGCAATTAAGAATAGTTTTGTGAATGAATTTAGTTTTATTTTGTGTTGTTTCCACAGGGGAAACTTTTACAGAGGTAGCACCGGTATAGCACCATACACTGAAGGAGAACCCTGTGCTGCCTGCCCAAACTCCTGCGAGGACAAGCTGTGCAGTAAGTGTTTTAAAGCTTCTCTAACGAAAACAACACACAGAGTCAAACACCCTTCAAGGTCCGGTCATATAAGTATTTAAACAACTTTAAACGATTATGAAGAGAAAAAAAAGCTAACGTTTACCTCTCTTTTCTCTTTCAGCTAATCCTTGCCCATACATCAACAAGTTCACCAACTGCCCTGCCTTGAAGAAACAAGCAGGATGTACCAACTCTTATGTAAAGGCCTTCTGCCCTGCTCTTTGCCTATGTGACTCCGAGATTGTCCCTATTGCAAAGAAATAAGGATTTTCATCTATTCATGGCAGTAATTACCTTCAAAATTGTAGCATAAACTCATTACAACGCTTACTTTCTGAATATGAAATAACACAAACATTTCTTACCATGCTTCGGGGCTTACACGGAATTGCATTTGGAAGAACAGTTTCTGGACTTATGCCAAGCTGTGAATGATTTTAACAATGTACTTGACATATTAATTATTTCCTTCATCTGACTGTCCTGGCTCATTAATATGTTGTTTTACTTTCCTTTGTAACAGACACATAACTTAATGTGACAAGACAGAGGGGATGGTCTTTGCATAGCGTCAACTGCATATGTTGCCTGAAATTTTGCTGTACATCTGTACCCCTTTCATTTACGTGCCATTGGCCTAAAAGAGGAATGTCGAGACAAAAGATCAAGCATGCTGGTTTCTTGGTGTAATGATTTATGTTACTTTGAAAATGGTCAAAACTGTACTTATGACGGAAGGAAACACCAGTTGAAGCAATGCTACCTGAAAACAGAATTTAATTTGGTTGTTCATATGAAAAGCTGACAATTTCCTCAATATTAAGAATATATTTCATTCTAATTATTTGAATTATTTGTAGTAAAATTGTAGAACAATTGCAACACGAGTGAGCACTAATATGAGCCTTCAGGGTACTATCACTAAAACTTCAACAGCTAGGTGCCGCTGTTGTATAATTGAACTTGTTCAAAGATAAGCTACATAAAAGTCAATTGTACCCTTTTCTTCTCTTCTTGCCTTGCAGTCTGCCCTGAAATAGTCATGTATCTTTGTCGGTGGTCTTTGCACTTGAAATAAACTTGATGAAAGCATTAATGCCATATCTACTGAATTCAATTACTGTTTTTTTTTATTATTATTTCCCTTAACATACAGTTTAGACATGTCTGCATGGGTAATGGATGCATCTCAGCAGCAAATCTGCAGTTATTAACTTCCTGATATTAATGCTATATCATATTCACGTCAGACTCTGAAACGATTAACAACTATTTAAAGCGTGGTTGATACAGCCTGGTAGGTGCAATTGAGCGCTCTAATACATTGCACTCATGCATATGACAACAAGTGTGTATGGGCTTTCAGGAAGCGAATCTCCTTTCATATGCTTTGCTCATGCAAGAGATTTGAGAAACACTGTTCATCACGAATGAGCTGAAAATGTCTCGCATCTCAAAATGATCTTGAGTTTTGTGTAACTATCTTTGCAACCTGTGGATCAAGCATCATAGTAGGCAGCCAGGAGCATTTTTGAGCTCTTACTTCTGTTGACAATCCTGTGGTTTTCTGTAAGGCTTAGTTTCGAATTTCAACGTTAACCTACTCGTCGCCGTAAGTAACCTCACGTGATGAAGTTAGCTAGCTAATTACGTTACTGTGACTAACGATAGCTCGTGTAGCTAACTTAAACTAGTTTTAGGGATATTTGTGTTAAGTTAATATGTTGTTGGCAAAATGCTTGTAGTTACTAAAAACATCTTGAAAATTCGCAAGGGAACCTAGCATTACGTTGAATAGTTGTTTACTGACTCCTTGACATAAACGTCGTGGGCTGCTAGCTAGCTGGTGTAGTTGTCATGATTTACCTGCCACAATTTACGGTTTGTAGCCTACATTAGATTGCTAGCGTAACTGATTATTCTGAGTTAGCATACCTGTATATAATTATTGAACGGCGTTTGCTCCGTCACCCTCGTTCCAAAGAAATTGTGATTTTATGCAAAGTGAGCTCAGAGACCGCACTTTGATACTATCAGCTGCTTGGATATGTTATCGCTAGCATTTTAATTGGGATATCATGTTTAATTGACTCCCTAGTTAGACAGATTGGTTTAACACAAAGTTCACTCCGTAATCTTCTTTGAGGAGTGCGGTTGCCACTGGCCCAGGCTTTCAGATAATGTGATTAGGACAACGTTTTACAAATCTGTTGATGCAACGTTAACATTTGACGTTAATTGGCTAGTATAGGGAACCAGCTAAATCAATATATTTTTGGTTGCCTATTTCCTTCAAGTTTAAGTGCGGCTATTATGCGTTTTAGTTTGAATCCTAGGCGTATGGTATGAAGTAGGAAGCTTTAGAATAGGCAGCGTTCTTCTTATTATAACTGAGGAACGTTAGATGGCAGCATCAAGAGGCTTATGAATGTGATGCTGAAGAACAATGAGACTTGCAACAGTCAAAATGTTCTGCATGGGGCCAATTTCCACCTAGCCAACGAGTCGCCGCCAGTCTCCGAAAATGATTCGAGGGGTAGCTATCAACGGTTTTAGCTAACATCTTTGCTTGCAGATGTCGTTTCAAGAAGTTCAGTTACGCCATAACTGCATTATTACTAAGTAACCACTGAACAGACCCAGACATAGTCAGCTCTGTGCTTATGGCGGAGTTTGCAGAAAACTGCGGGTTATCTTCGTCGACTCATGGAGAGAAGGCTACCGTATTCAGTGATGAAACAGACGGGAAAGGGCAGTGCGAAGTATCGGTCTCAAACGGAGACTGTGGGTTACCGTCAGACATGGTCGTTTCTGCCATACCTGACAGCGAGGGACTGGAAACGGCAAACACCCCTGTGTTGGATGCCAAATCTGGAATACCTCGGCGGACCAGTATTATCAAGGTAAGGTTAAAAAACACACGTTTAAAAAAAGCTAACAGGCAAGATGAACGGTGGGCAAATGCTTATACGACCTTTTGGTGGCATCAACGTTGACAGTTTTTTGTCAGTATAACATGTTCATTACACTCTCACTAACCTCGCCCTTATAACAGACTGACGCTAACTAATAACGTTACTGAAAGAGAAGCTAGCGACAGGCACTAGCTGTGTGTTTGCTATAAAAAAAAAAAAACGTGAAAATGTTAGTGGGTATCCACAGGTTACAAAGCATCAATTTGATGAAGTGAATGCCTTGGTTACCAAATTGTGCTCATCGGGCCCCGCAAAATTAAATCTATTATGGTCACAATTCTTAGGTTGTTGTCGTAGCCTAGTATTAGTAGTTTTTCTGATGGGTTGTCACAGATAAAATGAATTATCACAGTTTGTATGTAAGTATGTCTGTGTGTGTGTGTGTGTGTGTGTGTGTGTGTGTTTGAGAGAGCGAGAGAGAGAGAGAACCATTGGTTTGTTGCAAGCCACAATGCTGCCATCATGTTTAACTAGTAATTACAGCCTGTTTGGCAAGGAAGAATTCTCCAGAGCAACTTCTGTCAATAAGAGTCCAACAACAATTCAAATCGTGAAGTGTTTTTCGTTAAGCCAGTAAACCGAATCATAGAAAATCTTGAGGCTGAATAAAGACAGTGGGGCTGTCAAAAATGTTTGATGTTAGTCAGTCCTGGACGACCAGACACTAAATTTAGACAGGTGCCTAAGTACAATGTCTTGACGTGAATTTCCATGAAGTCTTAACAGGTCAGGATGGAAGAAAATGCATTAAATAAAACTAAATCAATGTTGTAAAACATAAATTCATATAAATAAAACTATAAACAAAAAGAAAGGCGTAGTTGCCTCATTATAGTACAGTCAGAAAACATATCACAACAAAAACAAGATTCAGTTTAATTCAAATTAAAAAGTGTATCAGTGGTGTGCATCCAAGCTCAACATTATCAAGCACCCAACATTTTATTTCTTGTTTCCTGAATTGGGACAGTTTGACGGTTTGCTTCAGCAAGATTACAGTAGAAAATATTGCAATACTTCCTCATGCAGGGAACTGCACCCACAGCGCTGTCAAGTTGTGAGGACATGTCGTCCCCTCTCTCTCGTAAGACATGATTATCCAAGCGTATTTGTTTTACAGACTTAAGCCCAGTTATATTGCCTCAATGACATCAACACCTTGGTTGAACTCACCAAGAAGGATAGACTGTCTGGAACTGTGCTCTTTGGTTGTCTTGGCATCTCTACGTTTGGAGTTTTGAGTGCCAGGGACACGATTGGTCAACATGGCCTACTTGTGACTAATATGATTCAGGTTTCCTTAGTTGCAAAGCAGCTGCTGTGTTCTGCAGGATCCACGCTCTTCCGTGGATGTGGGTAACGTCACAATAGGAGCTGTCTTAGACAAACTCACTGCCGGGTATGTTTTTGGCATGGCTGGTTTCAAGAGTGTCAGCAGGGTATGTCCTGATTAAATAACCCAGAAGCCGTTTACTATAGAGCAATAGGACAGGAAATGCACTTTGAACGTATTACGCTACTAGCTATTTCCTGTATGTCTACCACCTTACCCCCTCCTCCCGGCCTAGTTTTAGCATATGTGTGCATTCAAGAAAACATTTCGAACTGCTTTATTAGAAGGCTCATCTCTCTAGGTTATTTGCACTAGGGTTTTTGATGAATAAGTCTGAAATAAAAGGAAACTGAAAAGATTTTGCAACCAGGCAGGATGTTTTCTTGGCCCACTAGAGGTGGTGAACTATGAGAAATGTTCTGGCAAGGGGATTGATGGGCTAATATCGACATGTCTGTCTTGTAAACTACTGGAACGCTCCAACTAATCTTTCTCCACAAAAGGGCTTGGCTCATTCAGTCCAGAATGTATCCAGGCTTTTAGTACCCCTGTTCCCTGCCATGTCTGTGGTGGGGAGAGAAGGTTTCTGTTAACCAACTTTGAACATTTAAACCATAATCATACACATTGATATTCAAGACAAAGCCATCACAGAGGAAAGGAACTGCTTCTGTTTCCAAAGATCTTATAGGCCTAAATGACTGGTTCAGAAGATGAGGGAAAAAATGTGCAATCTCTTTAACAGTAGGATCAGCGATTGACAAAGCTGGGTGAACTGTAGATAACCCTACCAGCAATTGTGCCAGAGGTTCAGAGCATTTTTATAGTGTGTAGTAAGCATAATGACATTTGTAATTAGGGCGGGAAAGGAAATCAATACAACAAGTATTTTTTTTGATGATTGTAATGAATAGCATTGTGTCTGCTATCAATCATTTACTAAACCTGTTAAAGGATTGATTGATTTTATATTTGTTTTTAGCTTATCGGGAAGCTAGTAAGATTACTACCCAAATCAGTCACTTTTGCAATCCATCAGTCTAAAATGCACTGAACAGCCTTTCTGTCAGATAAAAGGATGAAAAGATCTCATTAGGTTACAATGCCCTAAAGGAATGCTTTGCAAACAAAACATCAATATGTCACTGTAAATCATAATGTAGAATCGTATTCATAGCATTGCTGAACATATTGTACAGGTTGGGAAATTGTAATTTAATTGAACTGTGGCGACTGGTAATATAGTTGTGTGGGGTCTGTACTGATCAGGTCAAATGTTTTTGGTCACTTTCTGAAAGGGGTAGTAGATCAGACAAATCAGGGTGTACCAAATTGCCCTTAGCACAACAAGATGGCGTGTTCCCCGCCTGTTCCCCGCCACAGCAGACAGGCAATGTATGGTCAGCCATCATATAGGCTAATCCAGTTAGGTGTCACATATTGGTGGATGTGAAATAATTTCCTCTATGATGCACCTATCAGGGTATTAAGCAATGTGCTATATACAGCACAGTGTAACAATTCAATGACAGGCACACTTTTTGTGTCGCAACCCACACAACTTACTAGTGCTACAAAAAGCCATCTAGAGAGCAATGGAAGTACAACCATTCAGTCATTCAGCACTGCATTTAGCAGAAACCATGGAAGGTTCAAAGTGAAGCATATTTAAGAAAGATATATTCCAGCCTCACAAGCTAATTAAAATAGACAAATAACAACACATGTGGTAGGCCTAGACAAGTGGCTGTAGAACAAACTCTACTGGACACAAGAGCTTTCTGTACCATCAATTAAAACAGACCTGGTACAGCATACATTCACAGACAGTCAGGTTTGTTGTGTGTGTGACGCAAAGAGCAGGTCAGAGGAAACTCAGTATTTGTTTAGAGTGTGCTGAAGGCAAGGACGAATCCAATATCTTTGCATTTTCATTGGAGTCATGAAGGCTGTGTTTGGTTGCTAGGAAATGGCTGGATAACCAGGCTTCTGCAACACGCCACACGGAACATCCATGCATGTGCTTCTTGGCAGGTGTTGATTCAGACGTAACCTGAATTTGACCCAAACCCCCATCATTACCCAGTTCAGTTGATTCATCCTGTCATGTTTAGTTATAATTAGGCTTCTGCGCCGCTCTGGAAGGCCTTCCTGAGGGTCAAGGCGAGAGCAACCTGTAACCACCACACACACCCAAGCTGCAGTAACACGGGACCTCACCATGAAAGCAGCAAATGAGATGGAGTTAGGACTGAATCACTCGCCCACACCCTAATAGCTGCTCACTATGAGTAATTAGTTGTCATTACCTCTTCCGTCTTCCTACATCATTATGAACTGTAGGTTGCATCGCTCCGGGGATTTCAGAAATGGGCAGAGTTAGGGTTCTAAATCTCCACCTAAAACTCTCACTGCATTTTCATTTCTTAACACGATTCACAATAGAGGTGAACAATGAGTGAAATCATATTGGAACATGTCCATTGTGGATGTAAAGGTCTGAGGGCTCCCTCTGGTACCGAATCATTAAAACTCTCGGCTATGGAAAGGCTATTCAAAGATCACACTGCAAAGACCATCTTTTCCTGTACTTTCAGATTATTTTTATCTTAGGTTTCATTATGTCTTTTAATTACAAACCTCCTTGTACTCTTCTTAATCATTAACTGTAACCTATACGTTTCTCCGCCGATAACAGCACATAACATCACTTTGTTGTCAAAGTAAAAGGTAGACACTGAATATGCTTTTTAAATTGGAAATGGGTAATGGCTCCTGTCTTCAGGTAGCAATAAACCTACATAACCTATCTAACTAACCAACCGATTTCAACTAAATCATTAGGCTTTTCTTGGCGTCCAGATTGTATCCAGACTGGACAGCTAAAAAATCCACATGAAATAGTTTCGAGGATTTCTACTGATGTTTCTCAGAGTGTCCGGTTTTGCATCTCTTGCAATGCAACACACAACCAAGACGTGAGATCTACAGTGACGGGAGTGCTGGAGTTCATGCTACTGTTCATTAGCAGAGTGCCAAAGATCTTACACTGAAAAGAAAAACACCAAAGAACTTACATTGATTGATCTACTGCTTCTATACTGTTTGAGAGCGTTGTAGAGCAATGTCGGCATGACAGCATGGAGAACAACAGTCTTTGGACAAATGCAAGAAAAAATGGTCTGCTGAGGGAGGCTTTTGTCGAGGCAAAGCTGGAAGGAACCTATGGTAATTACTGACGCTTACATCGTTACCACAGCAACCCATGTAGATAGGTCGGTGATGTCTAGACTCACAAATCTGATCTGATCACTTGCAAAAACTAGCGCGGCCACTCGTCTCAAAAGATCTTATTTGAGAAACAAATCTGATTTCCCTGCGGTCAGAACATCTTAGTGGATCTGTCCGTTGTAAGCCCTTAGAACGGTTACCATCCCCTCAACGATGGCACTAAACAGGCAGCATGATACCATTACCTCTTAATTTACATTTTCTTTTTCACAACTTCTTCAGTAATTCTCATGATTTAGAATAGGTAGATATAATAATTTTGTGCTGTGAGATTAGGCCAACTTTGCATTACACTTAGACCTACGTACATGAATAAAAGCTACATTCAGAAGCAGGCTATACATTATTTCATAGTATGCTTCCGGTGCGAACAGTGAACTTGTGACTTCAGTGCTGCTGTTGGCTTCCTACATCATTATGAACTGTAGGTTGCATCGCTTCGGGGATTTCAGAAATGGGCAGAGTTAGGGTTCTTAATCTCCATCTAAAACTCACTAAAATATTCTCAAATAAGATATTTTGAGACGACTGGCCGCGCTGGTTTTTGCAAGTGATCAGATCGGATTTGTGAGTCTAGACATCACCGACCTATCTGCATGGGTTGCTGTGGTAACGATGTAAGCGTCAGTAATTACCATAGGTTCCTTCCAGCTTTGCGTACATGAATAAAAGCTATATTCAGAAGCAGGCTATACATTATTTCATGGTATGCCTCCGGTGCGAACAGTGAACTTGTGACTTCAGTGCTGCTGTTGGCTTCGGGGCTGACAGTGGGGGGTGTTGTAAGAGACATAATTATGTAATGAAAAAAAAAATACATCCTGTTTGTGGGAGCCGGGATTACGTTGATGTACCTAACCCTAGATGACATAAAATTAATAATAAATAGTGGGGGTTTTAACCTGTAACATGATGAAATTGTGCAGTAATGTCCCAGGAGAGCTTATGTTTATAACCCCGTATGAACTCCATATTTGGACATGGACAGGATAAGGATCCTGCATTGGTAAGGCTTTTACCACAGGCTCCATCCAGTCTATAAGCATTCAAACAGTTGAAAGTATCTGATTTTCTATCAGTAAAAAAAAAAAAAAGTTTTGATTTTGGGACATTGTTAATCCTGCTGTGCTTTAATATAGTTACCATAACCTTTCTTTATTCTTTCTCTTTGATTGTTATTGTTTATTGGATTCAGAATTCACGTGAGGCCATTGTAAGTTGACAGGCTTTAAATCTGAAGTACAGCTGTCGCAAAGGATGGAGTCTACTCTGCAAACATTGGACTTTAATGCTCTCTGGTGTCCAATGTATAGTATGCTTTTTCAAGAAATGGTTGAATCCCAAAAATTAAAAAAAAAAAATGTGTGCATCTTCATAAATGGTGAAAAAAAAAAAAGATTTTAAAGTTTGTTACTTAGATGCAGGCCCTTCTCACCTTTCAGGGCTTCCTTATCTTCTCACAACCTCATTTCACCCGGACTCTACAGCTTGACTGATTGCAGGTGTTTTTGTATGGCCCCGTGGCAAATGTTTTATTCACAGCACACATCTATAATCAAGCAAACAAAGACTTGTTTTGTTTTATTAAAACAGCTGAGCTCACCTTTCCTTGTGGCCAAAACAGTAAAAAAAAAAGAAGTGTGCCAGTAAAGTTCCTGACAAAGAAGTTTCTTTTCTTTAAAAAATTCACCTTAAAAGACTTGCAGTCTGCTTCATTTATTTGGACTCAACTTAAGCCTCAATTTGTTTAGGTAATGAGTTTTGTTGGGGCTTGTTGGAAGAAGGGGAGATTGGCCTTTAGTGCAGTCACCAGTTCAACTGCAGAGCCCCTGCCAGTGGGAACAAGAACTGCCTGTTCACAACAAAATCATTTGGCTGGAGAGTGCTGTGTGCTGAACTCGGTGTTCACAGCATTGCAGCGAGCCAGCCAGGCTTTGATCAGTGAGTGAGTGGCCAGCGAGTTAGGCCTTTGTTTAGCCTCCTCCATCTCCTTTATTTCAAGAACCTTTTCATATAAATGCCCACTAGTGAAAATCAATGTGAAGGCAACCACAAACGCATTCTGGCTAGATTTGATCATTATTTTATTTAGCAAAAAAAAAAACGATTATTTAATAACATTCCTTATCACCATTTGACACATGAACAAAACACTCTTATGCACACGAAAAGCAGAGAAGTTCACATTTAGGCCAGTGTGAAGTAGGAAACCTTAAGAACAGAATGGAAGATCTTAACTTGGCCAGTTTAATCAATGCCTTCACGTAAAAGCTCTGAATTACTAACACTCTGAAAAAGTGCCTGCCTCTCTGTGGAGTGCTTTATGTAGCAGAGGAACATGCCTGTTAGGAAAGGAAGCAGTTTGAGTGGTGAACAGAGCTTTCACACATCTGTTATGCGTGGCATGCTGAAATAAAAACTGATGAGTCAAGGTAATGCTACAATGTTAAATGTTCTATTATTTAGTCTTTCACCATTGTACCCTCTTTATCGGATTTCTGTATATTGGACCCATGTGGCATTCACATGTTTCTAATTTGATGCAGTGTTCCACATTTTTAAGCATATTGGTGCTCTGAATTTATGTATTATTATTTATTTAACTGGAACTGCAGAGATCTGCTTAGCATCTGCCCCCTGGACAAGCCGTTGTGATGGAAGACCGATTAGATTGAAATATAAACATGCAAAGTCATGCTGCCATTAGTGTTGTACTTTGTTGCAACTGACAATACAGGGCACTTAGTTGTAAAATGAAGTGGAAGTTACCATGTTTAGCTCCAGTCTGAGTTGTTCAGTTAGCCTGGAGCCTTGTCAAGTTTCACAGCATGCAAGAACCGCCAACACCGCTTGATATTGACTGTGCTTGTGGTTAAAGATTCACTGTCTTGATTCCGAGGGCTGGGTGCCCTCTTAAATCGATCAGCAGGCACTCTGCTTCCACCTGTTTATCTCACTCAGTTCAAAGCTCCGGCTTGCATTATTCATTCAGCAGCTTTAGTGTCATTTAATTACAGTGATGTGCATTTTACAACAAAAAACTTTCAGACATTTCAGGCCCCTCTAAAGTGGCTGTAGAATTGGAATATCACCTGTTTTCAATGTTGCGTTTAATCTTTGTCCCAGCTACACCCTTGGGCTTATTGTTTTTGCATATTCCTGCTGACAGACAGACAAACAGACAAATAAACCATACCAAAAACATAACCTCCTTGGCAGAGGTAAATACAGGTGAGAAACACAAGCAGACAGTTCAAAGAGACAATACTCAGAAAAGCATTAGACTAAAGGTCAGTTGAGATCAAAGACTTGCAAGGAGAAGAACTACTTGAAACCAGCAACTTGCTGCAACAAAGCATTGTAGACCGCTGGAACAGCTTGCAATAGTGCCAACGTACACGTAGTGAGGTTAAAATCATATCTAAATACAGTCTCAATACGAGACGCATTTTAATGATACGTGTAAATCAGGGATGCAACGGTACACAGTGTATTGTTGAACCGTTCAGTTCGCCCCCTGTGGTTTAATACTGAAAGAAATCGTTGTAGCTGCGGGGAAATGCCAAACAGAAGATGTGTTTGTAGATTTCCTGTGAAAACTCTATTTTAGCTCTGACGTTAGTTGCAGTTGCGTGATTTTAGCAAAGAACTCGATGGAATGCCTGTCTGATGGGTAGGGTGTCAGTTTATTCTCCACAACAGACCTCGAGCACACACAACACACTACAATGGAGAGAGAGAAGGAAAGATTAGGAGATATGGTCCATAGTGTAGTTTCTCTTCTTTGTTGGCCTTGTCCTGAAAGACTGCGATGTCTCCTCAATGCTCCGTTCTCTCACCACCCGTAGCGCTTGGTGTCTCTACGATGTTCTTTCTGCAACACAACACACTCAGCATACAAGTTACATTTGAGTTATAGTAAGCTGGAATACACAACTTAGCATAATGGGTGTGTCTGGGGTCTGGTTCAAGGTGTACGTTGGGGGCATGAGAGGAAGGGTGAACTGCCTGGGGTCTACCTAGATGTGAAAAGGTGTGAATGTCAGCACACAGGGAGGGTCTTGCTCCTGAGTTTTCAAGCAGCTCTTCACTAGGCTGCTGGCAAAAAACCTTGAACCACTAGAGTTAGGACAATGGACCCAACACAACAAAAACTAATAAAGAGCACAAGATCTCGCCTCACTTCACACAAATGTAAATCATAGTAGATATCATTGGAAACTTGCTGACCATTTGTGTGTTAATGAAAGTGGCGTGAATGTAATACATTCAAAGTATTTGAAAACCACGAATATTCTTCAGTACGCACATGTTAACCGTGGTATTATGGTATGCCTGTCAATTTTCAAAACTTTCTTTCTAGGAAATTTGGAGTTTAGACTTTGTGTTCTTCGAAACAAGTCAAGTAGTCTCTTTGCTGACCAAAATTGTGCCATGATGCTGTGTCTTGTGACACGAAAGCTGTGAGGTACAAGGGTTCTAAAACCTGGCAACTGCGATTTGGCACAACAAATATTTTGCAACTGCATCACATGGCTCACACCATCGTAGCTTTGTTGGTGGAATATTTGGCCTTACAACGAAATTTTCACAAGAAAAAAGTGCCAGATACCTGGTTCAACTTGAAGTGCACTAAGTGCTAAAATAGAGGAGGTTTTGTTCTGTAGTATTAAGAAGCTGAGTCCGTATGGCCTCATGTTTTTGTAGACTGACAGGGATACAGCAAAATGTAGCAATTCAGTTCAGAATGGATTAAGACTTGTCATGCGGTGAGACTGCCAAACTAGATGTCATTTTATTCTAAGATAGTGGTGAATGGGATGGGAAAGAGCTTCCAAAAGGCTGGAGTTCAGGTTGATTGCTCCAGTTCTTTGGTTGTCCTGTGGGCCAGCATTGAATACAGTGACAGCCGAACTAGATGTAAGCATTGAATACTCAAACCTGCTATGAGCAACCACGGGGAGCCAAAGGAGGGAGATGAAAAGCGATATGTCAGCTGACTGTAAACCAGGAACGCAATCATGTTTCGAATCATGTTCAGACGCTTGCCTTTGCATGAAAGTCGACTGGCCGGTAGCATACTGCAAGTAGTCTAGACAGGAGATGACCAGTGCCTAGAGGGCACGTTGCACAGGTCATTAAAGACAGGTAGATCCTAACTCCTCTGATGTTACAGGGAAATTCTGCTTTGCAGAACATCAATTTAAATGTGGATTGATACGAAACGTACTCACAAGTTTCTTGTACACTTTAATGACATGCTCATCATTCAGCACAACACAAACTAATCTGTGTTTGTAATCGCAATGACATGGTTGCTGAGATTTGGGAATTGGATATTTTCCTGTCCTACTCCTAATTTGGTTTCCTTCTCTGGCACGAGTGGGGAATGCTGTCAGTAACCAAAGCATGTTACCCTGCAAAGTCAACTATATTTTGAATCCCTTTTAATGAGAAATCCCAAAAAGCACCCTTCATGTCTCCTTCTTCCTATACTGTTCATAGTATCCTACATCTAGTCTATAACTTAGTGGAAGCAGTCACAGGGAATGGTCTGTGCGCTTGTCCCTGTGGTGTGGCTGAGCAGTCTCATTTTCTGATTGTTGATCGTTGTTAATGAACAATTGTTCGCAAATGTCTGATTGTATCTGATATTCCTGAAGATAGTGTCCCTCACTTGCCCTGTTATTGGGGAGATGTTTTCATCTCAGGAACTATGATCCTAAAGTGAAACATTTTGAAATGTCAGTGGTCACTATATTCAGTCTGACATTTTCTAGCAGTGCTGTTAAATATTTACCTAAGAGCTGTCCAACCATGAGTTTGCCTTTCTGAATGGGTTGAGGGTTCCTTCAAGCCTAACAGTAATTGTGTTGTTGTGGGAACATGTTGTACAGAATGAACAGTATGATGCCCTGGTAAAAAACTACCTCTGGAAGACTAGTTTTTTTTTACTGGTTGTATAAGTTTGAAAAGAGGTTAGAGAGGAACTTTTAAACAAGATAATGATAGCTTATAATAGGTTATCCTTCCGGCTGCAAAACCTAATGTCTATGCAATGTCTTTAAGAACCTCTGGGACTCGTAGAATATGAATTTACACTGTTGAGTCTGACATACAGTTTTTAATTGAGTCGGGATATTGGGCTCTGTCATCGTTCATCTGTGACCAGGGTCCATTACCACACAGGGGGTAAGTCTCACTATGAGACTGAAGTTATGAAATGATATGGCCTTTTCCGTTAAAGCTAGATGAGTTTGCTAGATGAGAAAAATAAGGGGCAGTCAATCAATGAAATCGATGGGAAGTTTTCCTGTCAGCACATTTTTGCCTCAATTCTGCTGGGATTAATTGTAACCCATAAAACAACTTCACATTAATGTAACATAATCTCTGGGCACCTCTTAATATGCGGTGAAAAATGAGAACTAATGGACAGCATATTGAATCGGCGGAGGGGTAGAGGGGAGGCAGAGGATTAGTGCTTTCTCCGCTCCACAGGCGTGTGCCTTTCAGACGGATTGCTGTGGCCTGTGTGAACCCAGGAGATGGAAAGGTTGCAGCATTCTTGTTTTCATCTCGCTGTTCTTAACAGAAAGTCACGGCTTTGATCCTGGAGAAGTTAAATGGGTCCATTTGAATTTGATCTGGGACACTGACGGGTTAGAGGGGTCAGGTGTAGTGGGGTTTTTTCTGCAGTGTTGTCAGTGTTTTCTAACATGGCATCAACACCACCACATTAATCTATATAGGCTGTGTTGAGTCTGAAAAAGAATACATATAGGCTAGGACTATAGCCATACCCTGATGTTTGTAAACATACTCACTATCTTACAGAATCCAACGGAATAATGACTAAACTAGTTGACAGTCATTAGCAACTGGTCTTTAGGTGGGTTCCTCACTCGCGCCTCCAGCCTGTAGTGTCCAATTTCATGAAGGTGAAGTGCAGGTTTCTCACAGTTTGTTTTCCTTCAGGGAGAGAGAAAGCTAGTCAATCAAAATGGAGCCAGTCAACCAATTGCATCACTCCAAAGTAATTTATGAATGATGGATGAATGTACTTATAAAGCAACTTGAAGGTGATTTGACCAGTCACACAGTGTTTAGACACCTTCAGTCAAAGATAAGTTATTGGAAGTAGCTAAGCTGCTTTCCTTTTCATCATTTATAAATGTTTGAGTAGTTGGAACATTTCAGGTATACATTTGTGTAGTCAAACTGAGTAATTGTATTGGTTGGATTGGTATTATTTTATTGTCCAACTTCTCTGTGTGATGTAAGTGGCCTTCTAAGCCAAGTTGGATTCTGAACTGATTTGCTCATTTTTTGCATATAAACTGTCCACATACCTTTATGCTTCAGACTAGACACAAAACATTTTGATTTGCTTTCTATTGTAAGAAGATAAATCTGTGTTTATGTTGAACACAAACTGACCTCATACAAACTGCATAGGTGCTAGCCTGGAGGGTATTTATACCAGCACCGAATCTTAACTGCATGTAATAATTTAGCTTGAAAAACATAACAGTCATTGCTCTTGTTCTTCACAGATGCCAGACTCACTGTTGGTCGTATACAAAGTGCTAGTTAATGATGCTATTCTGTTATTGATTAGTTTGCTCTGCGGCAAGGTTACCCATTCCGGTTCTTAGAAGTCAGCCCCTAAGTTCCCGGAAAGGATTGGCAGTTCTGAAGGGTCCAGTGAGCCAGAAATAAAAAAGAGCCGGCAATCCATTAGGATATTAATAATCGGATTGAAACAGTACAGTTTAGAGTCCCTTATCAGACACACCAGGATGAAATGCAGACAGAACTGAGGGGGGGGGGGGACATCTCTGCTGTCTGTCTGTCAACAGGTCTTTGGGGGATTAAGCGGCCGTACCTCAGTAGGCAGACCCACCTTTTCAGAATTGTATCCAGTGTGTTGGGGGGCACTGTAGCTCACACAGTAGCCTCAACCACATTCAGGCTTGAAGCACAAGGAGGTCACGAATCCGGCCCGATGCCATTTCTCCTGTCCACTCCCCACCTCTTCTCCCTATCATTTCCTGTCCTACTCCTCACTAATCTATCCATTAAAGGCATAAAAGGCCAAAAACAAATCTTTAAAAAAATAAAATAATTTTTTTTTATATCCAGTGTGCTCTATATGCTCAGGGATGGAGAGCCTGCTTTCAAGAGCACTGTCTTACTGTGACCTCTGACTAGACATCCTGTTAGCAAGCCACAGAAAATGAAAGGTGAGATTCCCTCGTGAGGTGTTAGTGGTGTGCGGGCCTGATAATTGGTAGAACTGCTACATGAGGCATAATGAATTCATCATGGATCTTCCAATAGCCGAGTTAGTAATAATAATCCATGTTAGTTTCACTTGGCTGGTCTTCTGTTCTGATGGTGCTATCAACTTGGCCATTATGGTATGACCTACCAATGCAATTGGCAAACCGTTACAGAAGCTCTGAGCTTATCTTGAAAACATTGCTGTTTATCTTCGTTTCAATCTGTGTGTGGATTTGGCAACATTGTTGTGCTGTTTCATCAACCTTACTCTTAATTCCACAGGGCATGTAAGGTTTTGACATTAGGAAGGTCTGCAGAGGTCGTAACAAGACGTAGCTGCCAAACCTTAATTAAATCATATGCATTGGAAGAGAGACAGAGAAGAAAATCTCTGAACCTTTTCTAAAGGTTATTACATAAGAGTATGAAAATAGACTTCAGGAAATAATAAAACTACTGTTAAGGCGGGGTGGGGATTTTTACAGCATTGTTTTCTTGTCCTGGAGGTTGAGGAGGTCGGGTTGGGGGGTGGGGGGTGGGGGGGGGGGGAGGGGGGGCACTGGTAAAAAGGAAATCCTGAACCTAAGCGTGTTGTCTGGAGGACACGTTCATACAACAGGAACCTTAGTCATTTCATATTGCATAGAGCCACACCTAAAAGTTGACCCATCTGAGACCTTAACTCCAGTAAAGACTTTTTTTTTTCAGATCAAAGTGATTAACTTCAATCACACATTTAGATTTTTTTTTAGGTAAGTCTCTTGAGAAGTCTATTTAAATGGAAGTCAGTGTACCAGTGACCTTTTTTGTGCTGCTTTTTTTCTTTCAGAATCTAGGCTATTTTATTTCAGCTCAACTCCAGTCAGTCTCCAGTCTAATATTAGTTCAAGTAGGCTCACAGTCCAGAGAGCAGTGGCTACATTTGAAATCAAATCAACAAACTGATATGGCAAAAGATATTTTCAGAGAATGAATGATCTTGCCAAAAGCATTCATTAGATTGTTTTGTTCATCACCTGTGGTTATTTCCATTGCTGTCTGTATTGTTTACCACTTGTCAATCATTTCCTGAATGCCAAAAGGACTAAATGTGACTGACACTTAAGACTGGAGAGATGCGAGACACATGCCTAGAGGCTGTATCCAAAAGTCACATTAGTGAGAACCATTGCAACAGGGTGAGGACCTTGAATCATATAACAAAGTGAAATCTCACATTTGGATTACGTGTGATATAATCATGGATGTCTTGAAGGTAGTCAGTGGTACAGGCCAGGGGGTAGAGGAGTTGTTTAGTAATGGGAAGGTTGCTAGTTCAATTCCCCACTCCACCTTACCAAGTGTATAAGTGACCTTGAACAAGACACTGAACCCCTAAAAACCTGCTCCTGATGTATAAATGCTTCACTTGGGACAAAAGCGTCTGCTAAATGTAAATGGAGGCTTTTTCAACTCTAATATTTGTGATCAACAGCCTGCAAACCGACGAGGCATTAGCCCCTGGGGCACCACTGAGAACAAGCTCCTCCTCTCTCTCTCTTTCTCTCTCTCTCTCTCGCCCTCTCTCTCTCCCTCTTCCTCTCCCCCCCTCTCTCTCTCTTCCTCTCTCCCTCTCTCTCTTCCTGTCTCTCCATCACTCACTCTCCTCTCTCTCTCTCCCCCTCTCTCTGTCTCGCTCTCTCTCTCTCTCCCCCTCTCTCTCTCTCCCCCCTCTCTCTCTCTCTTCCTCTCTCTCTCTCTCCCCCTCTCTCCTCTCTCTCTCCCCCTCACCCTCTTTCTCCCTCTCTCTCTCTTCCTCTCGCCCTCTCTCTCTCCCCCTCACCCTCTCTCTCTCCCCCTCTATCTTTCTCTCTCTCTCTCTCTCTTCCAGACTGGGCACTTATGTAATGTTCAGTCATGGGGCCGTGTGGCTTGACTGTTAACGACTCCATGGAGAGCACTATTGTGTGTTTTTTTCAGTCCTCATTAAAACCTAAGAAGTAGTTGAATGAGGACTGGAAACGAGGGGGTGTTAGCCCGGGCTGTGACGAGGTGCCGAATGTGTCCCCAGTGAAATAAAGCACCGGTTTTCCACAGAAGAATCACCACAAAGATCATAGGATATGCAAATGATTGATCTGGGCCTCAGATGTTTTTCTCACTGAATTGTTTCGTTTCCCTGTAATTTTTAAAGATTACTCTCACTAGATCTACACTATGATATGACTGAGTGGAACAGGGTTGCACTCTAGCTGATGGCTAGTATGCCTACCTGTTGAAGCTGTAATCCCACAATGAATTGCATCAAATCAAAAGCATTAACGTAATCTAAAAATCTGTTTAAAATGAGTCAATGTTTGTCCACCATCACGCTGGCACACATGAAGCACAATGTCAACAGAGCAAAAAGGGAATCTCTTATGCATTAGCCTACTCCTCCAAAGAGTCGAGTCCTGAAAATACTCAACCAATCCCCTTACACTGTGGTCGTGCTCACAGGAAGCAATCTTTTCTGTTAACGCTCCATGACTGATTTTTCCAATTGACCTCCAATCACCCCCTGGACTAAAGTGCAAAGACGTTCGTGTTAAGTCTCGGGAAGTGCACAATGGTTAGTGGAACCGTGTCACAATGACAGCACTGGAGGGACCACAGGGTCTTTGTTGAGAGTGTTTTACACCGGCTACACGAAGCATGCGCTGGCTGTAAAGGTTTGTGACATCCGCCCACGTGAGCGAAGGTGAGGTGGTGGATCCGGTGGGGCGGCACAAGTACAGTGGGAAATGTCTTGGGAAATATCATGGGGGCAGCAGGCTAACATGATGGGATGTGTAGGCTAGATGCTCCGGGGGAAAATCATCACAGCCTAGAGCCTACCCATAATGCCTTGTGACAGGCACCCTAAGTGAAGCGATGCAGTCACTCCTAGAGAGGGGGGCATCCGTATCTCTCAAGCCATGGCAATGGGAAGATGAGTCAGAGAGCAGCCACAACAAACTGTGTCCCTGTTAAAGTCACAGACGAGCATTTGTCATCTCTTGACGGATGCAGTCCTCATCATTCCAGAGCCCCAGCTTAACCTCCCTGTTCACTGCAGCCCTGCAGAGTCTGTGCTTCATCAGCTGTGCTGCAGTAAGACAGACTGTAGAGTAGGCACAATGTTGATATTGAAAGAGTCTGTCTCAGTCCTGGATCCAAGGTCAGGTTTGTAGATAATCAGGAAAACTCGGGAAAGTGTCCAACAGTAAAAATAGGTTTATTTCAGCGTCACAGGACAGTCCGATCGCATGTTGCACGAACGGTTGTTTCAACATACTGGCAGGAGTTCACGTCTTTTATGCAGTAAACAGTTGCATCTGGGATATGGGAGGGAATGGGTGTGTCTAGAGGTAGGTACTATTTTTGAGTGGATGATTGAACCTGATTTAATCACAGTGAATGAATACCTTGATTAAATCCCATTGAATAGAACAGGAAGCTAGTTTGAATATATCAACTCACCGACATCTAACAATATTGTGTTGGTTCGAATCACCTATATGTTCTGTTTCATCAGACTTTACATAAGGATCTTGTTCTGCACTATTGTGAATGCTGTACTGATTCTAATGACATAAGGGAGTAAAATAAACCTGTGGAATGTGTTAGGAATTGGAAACATTGGTATTTCATGTCTTGAAATGTTAGGCCTACTATGACTGTCAAACCATTCAGCAACGTTAAAGAGTGGGCACATCCTTTTTGTATGCAATGCTTATTTTGCATTTGTATTTCATTATAACATTTTAACTGTAATATGCCTCTCATAAGTCTATATATGGTAGTTTAGAAAGGTCCTCGGAGCATGCAAAATCACACTGTTTCATTCAGTCCACATCTTGCTTCCTCTTGTTTCCCACTCATAGTAGTTGAGGTATCTTCTGTGGAAAATGGGTGGCTCCACTTGTGAATGTTCTGGGAAGTGACAGCAGCACTGATGACAACCACAATTGTTTTCCACACCACAATACAATATGCTGCTGGCGGCAATAATGCAGCTGAATCTTACTGGGCCTCTCGTTGGGTCTCAGCACTGAGAACAAGACTATAGGGTGCGTCACTGCAACAGAATTACACCAATTCTGTTTGATTGGCCAATTGTATGTGCTGGTTGGGATGTGCCTAGCTTGGCCAAAAAGCATGTGAGGTAGGGCTGCTCGATTATGGGAAAAATCATAATCACGATTATTTTGGTCAATATTGAAATCACGACTATTCAAACGATTAATTCTGAGTTTGAAAACATGATGCATTGATTTACTGAGAACTTTGAAATTTCTGTTAAAAATTGTATTTGTTGTGTACACGCTATATGCGTTGGAATGCGTTGAACCGTCAAGGTTGACGGATCCCCATTCAAAGTGAATGATAGACAGCTCAGACACCTCGCAAATCCTCTCAGACATTATTTTGAGTTACAATAATGGGGATTTGACATTGTGCAGTGCTTATTTCTCGGTAACTTTATAAAAATATAAGGTAAAAACAACCAACTTTTAGGTGCAAATGAGACCATCTACGGAGTTTGGTCACCCATCTTTATTTTTTTTTGCTTCGCTTTTGAGACGTGACCAAAATCGTGATCTGATTGGCTAGAGCCTGTGCTGTCATGAACATCTGTCAACGGTCGATGCTGCTGATTGGCGGCTCACTGGCATGTCCCGCCTCCGGCTAGTCGCATATAAGTCACACGCCAGTTTAAGATTTAACTCCCTCTCGCCGCGTTGAATGCTTTTGGGGGAAAGACTGAATTACGGAAATTAATCATTTCAAGTCAATTATATGAGTTTGGAGATCGTTTGGCCCAAAAATTGATATCGCGATCAAAATTCAATTAATTGCACAGCCCTAATGTGAGGACTCAAAAGAGGCTCTTACAGAGTACGGCGTGCGTGCATCAGTGCAATGCTCTTCTCAGAACAGATCATACACAGCATAGTTCACTGAGTGGCTTCTTTTTTTTTCACCCAAAGAGCATTTTTTCACCTCATATAGCAAATCTGCACAGTACTGCTGCCCCAAGCTTAATGTAGCCTCATTGTTTTCACACATAACTGCATTTGTATCCATCCAAAGGGAGTCCTTTGTTTATCAGAGAAGTAAGTTGTGTTTTTGGGTCTTAAAAATGTTTTGATTTGAATTGCAAGCCTAAAAGACTAAAAATACTAGTTTAAACTGTCGTTTCACCCAAAAAAGGAAAATCTCATGATGACATGTTGTCCGACCGCATAGCATTTCTTATTTTGGCTGCACTATAAAGAGAGTGACATTCTCCTTGGGCAATGTTGTCAAGTCAAGAGTTTAAGTGTGTTCACGTTACGGAAATTGTGTGATTGTTTTCTTAATTGAGCCACATTAAGTTTGGTGTTTTCCTTACTCTGGGCCTTTGAAAAGGGAGCACGTAATGAAAAAAAAAATATGATGAAAAGTATGTCTACACCACATGGTAGCTCTACACAAACTGAAACTGACACAGAGGCCGTACCATTTCCTGTTGGAGTGGTGGTTTTTACACATAGGCTTTCTAAATTAGGGACATTCTGCTCCATCAATATGCTTTGAGCTATGTGTAAATGGTAGAAATGTATATATTGGTCCTTTGTGACATCTTCAAATAATGAATCATAAGAGTTATTAGTTAACAAGTGCTAAGAGCATCCCACTAATGATACATTGCAGAAATAAAATTATCTCCCTTAGTGAGCATATCGAAACATAAACAATAGTCACAGTATATAAAGACACTTCATGTTTTCCTCATTTAAACATTATTTTATAGTTACCGGCAAGATTGTTTATATTTGGCATTTTACCTCCAGCGATCAGACTCCACAACATCATGCCACATTAAATCATGTTTTACTGTATACATTGTTATTCGGTAGTGTCATCTGTGGTGACTGTTTTTTTTTTTGTGATCAATTTTTTATTGACACCATTTATGCAGTCAAGACATTCATGCAGTTACAACATGCAAGACAAAAGTATATCAGAACATAATTTCCATTTATCATCTGGTGTACATCTGTGGTGACTGTTTGACCTCTTGCTCTTTTTCAGGACGGCACCAGGCAGCGCAAGGAGAGGAAGAAGACCGTCTCCTTCAGCAGCATGCCGACGGAGAAGAAGATCAGCAGCGCCAGCGACTGCATCAACGCGATGGTAGAAGGGTCTGAGTTGAGGAAGGTGCGGTCCAACTCTCGCGTGTACCACCGCTACTTCCTCCTGGACGCCGACATGCAGTCCCTCCGATGGGAGCCCTCCAAGAAGGAGTCCGACAAGGCCAAGATCGACATAAAATCCATCAAAGAGGTGCGAACTGGCAAGAACACGGACACCTTCAGAACCAACGGTGTTTCCGATCAGATATCGGAGGATTGTGCATTCTCGATCATCTATGGAGAGAGCTATGAATCCTTGGACTTGGTAGCAAATTCTGCAGACGTGGCCAATATTTGGGTGACTGGGCTTAGGTATCTGATCTCATATGGGAAACACACCCTGGACATGATCGAAAGCAGCCAGAACAACTTGCGCACATCCTGGCTGAGCGAACTCTTTCAGGAAGCTGATGTCAATGGCAGTAAACACATAGGTTTGTGTACTGCTGTGCAGCTGATCAAAAACTTAAACCCTGGACTCAAAAATGTGAAGATCGAGCTGAAGTTCAAAGAATTGAACAAATTAAATGAAAAGATTGGATGTGAAGTGAGTCTGGAAGAGTTCACTGAGGTTTTTCACGACCTTTGCACGAGACCAGAAATATACTTTTTGCTTGTCCAGTTCTCTAGCAACAAGGAATTCCTAGATACTAAAGATTTAATGATGTTTCTGGAGGCAGAGCAAGGCATGGCCCAAGTGAGTGAAGACACCAGTCTGGAGGTCATACAGAACTATGAACCCTCCAAAGAGGGGCAACAAAAAGGCTGGCTCTCACTCGACGGATTCACCAATTACCTCATGTCGCCCGACTGCCACATTTTTGAACAAGAACAAAAGACTGTTTGGCAAGATATGAACCAGCCACTGTCTCACTACTACATTAATGCATCCCATAATACCTACCTGATTGAGGATCAATTCAGAGGGCCCTCTGACATCACAGGTTATATCCGCGCTCTAAAGATGGGCTGCCGGAGTGTTGAGCTGGATGTTTGGGACGGGCCCGACAACGAGCCGGTCATTTACACAGGCCATACAATGACCTCACAGATCGTCTTCCGCAGTGTCATAGACGTCGTTAACAAATACGCATTTGTCGCTTCAGAGTACCCTCTGATACTCTGTTTGGAAAACCACTGTTCCTTAAAGCAACAGAGGGTCATGTTTCAACACCTCAAAAAAATACTGGGAGATAAACTCTACACAGATTCCCCCAAACCTGAGGACAGTTACCTACCCTCTCCCTCAGCCCTGGTAGGCAGAATCCTTCTGAAGGGTAAAAAGTTGCCCCCGTCGTGCACTAGTTCAGAGGGCGAAGTGACGGACGAGGACGAAGGGGCGGAGATGTCCCAGAGAATGAGCATTAGCGATGGTGAGCAGCAAACAGTCGCCCTGCCCAAGAAGCTTCAGCTCACCAAAGACCTGTCGGACCTGGTGACTTTGTGTAAATCCATTGAGTTCAAAGACTTCCCCGCTGCGTTTCAGAACCAGAAGCATTGGGAGCTTTGCTCCTTCAATGAAGTCTTTGCTGGCCGATGTGCCACGGACTTCCCTGGTGACTTTGTCAACTACAACAAGAAGTTTCTGTCTCGGGTGTACCCTAGTCCAATGCGTATAGACTCCAGCAATATGAACCCTCAGGACTTCTGGAAGTGTGGCTGCCAGATAGTGGCCATGAATTACCAAACCCCTGGTCTAATGATGGACCTGAACATTGGCTGGTTCAGACAGAATGGTAACTGTGGCTATGTTTTGCGGCCAGCGATTATGAGGGAAGAGGTGTCTTATTTCAGTGCCAATACTAAAGATTCAGTGCCCGGTGTATCGCCCCAACTCTTGCACATAAAGATCATCAGTGGACAGAACTTCCCTAAACCTAAGGGATCGGGTTCCAAGGGGGACGTCGTGGACCCGTACATATATGTGGAGATACATGGCATTCCGGCAGACTGCGCTGAGCAAAGGACTAAAACCGTCAATCAGAACGGGGAGAACCCCCTTTTCGACGAGAGTTTTGAGTTCCAGATCAACCTCCCGGAGCTGGCAATGGTACGGTTCGTGGTATTGGATGATGACTACATTGGGGACGAGTTCATTGGCCAATACACCATTCCGTTTGAATGCCTGCAGCCTGGCTACCGGCACATTCCACTGCAGTCTCTTACAGGAGAGGTCCTCCCCCATGCCTGGCTGTTTGTGCATGTGGCCATAACCAATCGGCGAGGTGGGGGCAAGCCCCACAAGAGAGGCCTGTCAGTAAGAAAGGCTAAGAGGAGTCGAGAGTATGCCACCATGAGGATACTGGTCATAAAAGCAGTGGATGATGTCTTCAAGACTGCTACTCTGCCGCTGAGAGAAGCTACAGACCTCAGAGAGAACCTGCAGGTAAAGATTTACATACTAAGTATCCTCATTACTTTTTTGAAAGATGGGGTCGTTTCAAACCATGATCATACAGAATCATTGTTAGGAGAGGTGAATGATCCTCTTATTTTGGAATTATCGGAAGGCACGGTGTCTTTCTTCTTTATGAAAATGACCTCAGTGTCAAGCATAGATCACAGCCACGTCTACTTCAAAAGACCCTGTGCATCTGTGGTGGAAACCCCTTTTGGCAAGGCAAAACAAAACCCCTTGGCTAGATTTAATCAGAGTTGAAATAACCTAATCCCTTGATGTTGTGCAACTGGCAAGACAGAACTGAAGGAGACTTCAAAGCAGAATGGTACCTTGGTAAGATCCCACACCGACCAATTCGAAGTGGGGCTCTGTTCAGAACCACAGGTAGCTCCCAGCAGCTTATCAGAATTCCTTTTCATATTTAAAATAGTAAACCTCTTATATAACACGGCCTGGTATGCCTGCAAGTACCTGTAGGTAATACATTTATAAAGATTAAGCTGTCTAAAGGATGGCAGGGTTACCATCTTAATATGCGGAGAGACTGGGAAAACAAGGGGAAACTAGGATATGCTGTTGTTCTCCTACCTTCGCTATGGAAGCCCAAAGATATTGCTTTCTCCTCTTACTCTTCCAAAACAGAATACCGAGTTCTAATACCTTTTATATTAGCTCCGTCACATACAACATTCATTCGAGATCTAGTTCTTTTGAAATCCCTCAAACATTCAGCGAGTTCCTCAGGGCAATCCCAGTTCCCTTGGTGTCTGTTTCCTGACCTGGTTGCTGTGTTTTGGTATTTCATAACACATTGTCTATCAGAGTTTATTTTCCTAGCTTTGTTTACATTGCATTTTCCATTCAAAAACAAACCGCCAACCATGAGACTTAATACACGTCTTGGGCGTTTTGTCCTTCACTGTTTATCCTTGCCATTGTTTATGGAGTTTGTACATTTGGCTGCCTGCATATGTGTGCAAGCATGTGCTTGTGTTGCCGTTGTGGATTATAACAGGCAACTCAGTGGACAGACTTAGTCACATCAAGTGTATTGTCGATGGGTTCACAGGCAACACATGTGCAAACCACTTCCTGTTAGAGCTCTTGTTGATTTAGAGATCAAAGATGCTGCGTTTGCGGAAGCTGGTGAATTTACAACATAGTAGAGTGTCTAAATAATTCTAAATGAACAAAACTGCCCTATGGTAAATGTAGTGAACTTTAAACATATTTATTTATGTCTCAATAACACTACAATGACACTGCACAATATTCTCTGTCTTTGACCCTGCAGAATGCAATAGTGTCCTTCAAAGAGCTCTGTGGTCTGTCGGCAGTGGCCAACCTCAAGCAGTGCATACTGGCTCTGTCATCTCGCCTGACGGGGCCCGACAACACTCCCGTCCTGCTGTTCAACCTGAAAGACCAGTATCCCTCCATGGAGCCCCAGGGGGTTCTTCCCGAGGTCCTGAAGAAGGTGGTCATGGCCTACGACACGGTGAGAAGCTTATCCAGTTAACCTCAAAACACTCAAACAGAACACGTCACTAGGTCACATCACTGCATAGTATACACACACTTTTATGAGTAACAGCATCGCCTCAGGAGAAGAATCAACAATCCTAATTTGAATTGTATGTCCAACAGTGGTTATTGTATTTCCATAACAGTAATGACACAGAGGGTGACCCTGCTGAGGCTTCTGCTTGTTAGCACAGAACTGATTTATAAAGTATGCTTGACACGTGGGTTTGTGCTTTCATAAGATACAACAGACCATAGCAGATTCAGGTTTTTACCGTTCTTTGTTGTCTAAGCTCTTTGACAAGGGATCAAAGGTGGTGCTTTGCCAGATTTTTGATTATTTTGAACATACTGGGTGTTGGATAAGAGGAATGATGTTGTGTTAAAAAATACAGATGCTGTTTGCACAGTAGACTGTAGTTACGTAAGGTATCATTTTAGCCAATCCAATATGGATTTATCCTGCCTAAATGCTTACGCCATTAACATTGACATGCCTCTTGACAATATTAAGCTATTTTCCCGTACAAAAGCTACATTTGATGGAGTGCAGTGTGTTTTATTGTATTTATTTGAAACAAAACTAAAAAAACCTGAGAGCGACATCACGCTAACCGACAGGTCCATTTTGTGCTAAGGTCCGGAGAGTAGATAGCTCATTCTTTAAATATCTCATCCAAAGTTGAGTCATTTGCAATTATAATGCATTATAATTTAACCTAAAATATGCACACTTTGACATTTCCCTTCAACAATGTGTTTTGTATTAAGCACATGATGTGATCCACAGGGAGGAGTGTGAGGGTGACAAATGGGTGCATATTGCTTTAACAGTGAAACAGCGGAGGTTAGAGAACTACTGCCTGACACAGAATGCCATTAGCATAGTTCTGAATTCCATTTACTTAATGTGGTCATAATGGATCTTTCTGGAGAATGGAAAAGGCACGCTGTGTTCAGAAACTAAAGGGATGTCTAAATTAAAAAAAAAAAAAATCAGTTAATTGTTCAGTAGGGGGGATTTGTCTCCCATATAAGAGGCAGTGTTTAACTACAAAGCCACCTCACATTAATGCTCTATTATCTTTGTACACTATGTGATTAGTTTGTTAGTCAGTGAGTATATACGTCACTCCATCAATTTATAATGCTGTAATCAAAAAAATGGTTGTAAATTCATGAGGATAATCAAACACATTTGAAGACTACAGCGAAACTGTCAGAATCTGATGTGAGTGGGAGTCACTTAGAGATCAGAGACAGAGGCAGTACTGTGAAGGGCAGTGAGATGTATTGACCGATTCACTGTGTGAGTTACACAACACTGTCAATAAATCATGAACCGCAAGATGGAATACTATAGCATGCCCATTTAAAGAGATGCACGAGTCATGATCCTGAGCCATAAAATAACTGTGAGGATATACACTCGAGACACGCCACTGTTCTGCATTTCAATAGGAACCAACTGGATTGTGGTCTCAAAGTCCCCGATGGATCATTAGTCAACTGGCTAACAATGACAAGACACGGTCGCGAGCATGAAACAAGTCTTTTGTTGATGGGATTTAGCTATGAACAATGGACGGCGGCGACACTAACTACATCAAAAGAATACCACCATAGTCCACGGCCCTGGAGCCAGCGAGTTCGCTTTTGTGTCTCTCCCCCCTGTGCAGTATGATCAGGGCCTGTCCCATACATTACAGCCTGTCCTGGTGCAACCCTGGCTCTGGAGAAACTACAGGCTACATCAAAACAGCGCGTTGCATTCTTGTGAGGCGGCGGATCCCACAGTAACGGGATACTGGTTCGTCTTGCTCCAGCACATGCTGAGCTGAGGAGGCACGCTGCTGGGCTCACATCCTCCGCCCTGTGGCCCTGTGTGCCTTTGCACTATAAATACCCCCGTTGTGGTGGGTCAGCCACCAAGGCCTGTAATTTCTTCACCCATTAGTAGCGTAATCACAGTGGGCATGTCAGCCTTGAATGTGTCTCTGCAGCTGTGGAATGTCACAAACAGCCCCCTTCATGCAAAGCTGATGCCATACTCCCTCTTCTCTTCACCACCGCCCCTCCCCCCCCCCCCCCCCCCCCCTCCCACAAGTGTGTCTTCCTGTCTCACAGCTAGAGTGTGTAAGGCTTCTGACCTGAATGGTAAAACTGCATGGGTCACAGGCCTGCCTGTTTGCCTGTTTGCTTTCCCGCCCTTCCCTCCTACCCCCCCCCCCCCCCCCCCTCCTCTTTCTTTCGCCCTACCGGGCCAGCCTCGGGGATATGGGTTAGCCCTGTTTGAGCTGCATTCTGCTCAAGGTTTCTTTTCTGTTAAAAGACTTTTTCCTTTTTTACTGTCCCCTTACGCGCTTGCTGCAGGGGGTTTAGACCTCGGGCTCTCTTAAGCACATTGAGACCAAGTCAATTGTTAATGGAGCCATATAAACACAAAAGAAATGTTAATGATTTGAGATCCACTTGCCGAACCAAACACAGTAACGTCTGGTAAACCCCGAGGAGAGTAGAGCCATAAAGTGATGGCTGTCGACCTAAGCCTGCTGCCTCTAAAGACGCTGAAGTCATCACGACTTAGACCAGGCCAACCTGAGCCTGCTGCCTCTTAAGACGCTGAAGTCATCACGACTTAGACCAGGCCAACCTGAGCTTCTAATGACGCTGAAGTCATGACTTAGACCAGGCCAACTGGAAAGTGAGCTTGATCTGTTGATTTCATGTATTTGCCATACCACTGGGCACAGCTCCAATACAGCATGAGGCTGACACACAGAAATGTACTCCAATAACTCAGTTTATCCAGGTTTTCTCTCTTTCTTGTCACACACTGAGGGTACCATGCCCTTTTAATACATGACCTTTTGGCACTCTTCAGTCACTATGGGGATATATAAGTCAATTAGACTGACATTCTGTATATAAAGAGCCGTACCTGTGGCACTAATTAAATGTTAAGTCGAACAACCATGTCAGCTTTGTCAGGATCACTCTGAAGTCCTGTCCCGTTTTAGATTATACACGAACACCTCCAATGAAAGCAGACGGTGGGGATCCTCACTGGACTGATAAATTGGCCTGACACAGATAGGCGAGATTGGCCAGACAAAATTGAATTTGATTTGCATTTGATTGCGTTATTTTGCTGAGGTCCAATTTTGCATGATTGGTTGAAGTAGGGCATATTTTGAGATGTTATTTTTCGGGGTTTAAGTAGCGTAAATGTATTCCCAAGGCCTTTGGGTCTCTGATAAGAGCCACCATGGGAACTTAAAACCGTCTGGAGGTCAACAAGAGTGTGTGCAGTCAATTAAAGTGAAAAATAACCTTGGCAGATAAATGCTGCTCTTTTTTACAAGGCAGTAAAAGTCCAGGCGATCCAACTAAAGCATAGCTCAAACTGTCATCTCATAACAGGACCACAGTTATTTACATGCATCCCTGTGTAGTTCTGTCTGAGGGGGCTGTGGGACGAATGTTTCCTTTTTATTTATGATGTTATTACAGATCTCTGCCTCTAAAGCAGAATCAGGAGGAGTAAGTGAATAGTTGGTAGCTCGTATCTGGTACAAGGTCAACTCTGTCGATTCTGAAGTCATTATGAATTAGCTGCCATTTTGTGAGCTCCACAATACGTCTTTCTGTGATAACATCCTTTAATGTTCCTGAACACTTCTAGGAACTAAGCTTTTAGAAATACCGTGCTCGTCTTTCTCATTCTTGATAGGGAAACAATGATTACCTCAGGCCCTTTTCTGGGAGTAGATGCCATGGATTACGCTAACTTGTGAAATTCCTGTTTATTTCCTATCTGTCGTCTCTGTAGATGATCCAGACCTGCAGAACCCTGTTGGAAAATTCTGAAGGGGTCTATGAGAGGATTCTCCTAACTCAGAAAGCAGGTGAGTGTGTGTGTGTGTGTGTGTGTGTGTGTGTGAATGTAAATGTGAGTGTGACTGTGAGTGTGTGCTGTGTGTGTCTGAGTGTGTGAGAGAGAAAGTGTTTGTGAGTGTGTGTGTGTGTGTGTGTGGGTGCATCTGTTTGTGTGTGACAGAAAGGGAGTGATGGTTCATGGGATGATGAATGTCAGGTGCAATTCACACGTCTCAAAAGGGCTAAAACATGAATGAGTTCAGAGAAATATCAAAAGAGAACAACTAATTATCCCTTGCCTGTTATGTAAGTATTATTATGCATTGTTTTTTGTTCAACCTGTGTGAAGCTCTGCTTTGAAATACGTTTCAAACCGTGATTATCACTTCAATTAAGAGGGTCACAATCTAGCCTTGGTTTTTGAATGTCAAAGTTCTTTCTCTTTGTGGTTACCATAGTTATCGAATTTGCCTCAAAATATGACACTCAGGTATCAGTGATAAATGATGATGGGTGAAAAATTCTCTTTAGATTTTACGTTGTTATTCTGGGATACGGTGAACAAAGGATTTAGTTAAAAAAGTACTTCATATGAAGGTGATTTCGATTAATTTGTGTCCCTAGTAGCCTGTTAGATTCTACGCATCTGTAAAAGTAATAATTACAACACAATTGATTCTTGATGGTGATAGTATCTGATATATCAGTGATGGCGCACATGGTGTATATGGTGATATCTCGAACCTCAATATACTTATTCATGTTTTACCCCAACCCCTCAGATCATTTGGTTTGGTTTGTTTGTCCTCCTGTTCCGTAGAAATCTTAGTGGTGTGGCTATTCGCTGACTGCATTGAGTGTATTAGTAGGGATAGGCGCGGTCTACTTCAAAAAAATATAAACGCGTTTTCGGGTGTGAGTAAAAGATTGTTAACTATGAGTAGAATAAAAACCGCACTCTCAAGCTTTTCTCAATGATATTAAGACACACTGACGATGGCTTAAGGCCGAAACGCGTCTGTGCAAAATAAACAGGTCTTAATATTATTGAGAAAAGCTTGAGACTGCATTGAGTGTATTGACTGTATTTTATCATCTGCAGCTTCTGTGTTCATTTTGTTTTTATTTGTCAGCGGACCACTGTGACTGGCAGTCCATTACTCAAGCTGCATGGATGCGTTGACTCACTTTTCCATGGTGATAGAATCTTGGCTCGGCCAAATATCAGAATTAATTTACGGTTCAGTCTCCTTGACTTTACAGTTAGCGTGTGGGGTTAGCTTCAAGGGATTCACTGGATGCACTAAAGTAATTAATGCGTACGTACGGACATACATTTTCAGACATTTATTTAAAAAAAATACATTACATCACAGCCAATCCCATACTTGTATCACAATGAGGATTTTACTTCCATTCATACCAAGATATCAACCTGAAGCTAGAAGTGTGACTTTGATGCATAGGAGCTGAATATGGATGAGCAGTCGTCTCAAGTGTCTGCTTTCAAAATGGCACAAATGTTCCTTTTTGCTGGTCTCACTGTCTTTTGGTTCCAAAGCCTCTTGGATAAGCAAGCTGAGCCTGTTTTCATGAGGCTCAGTATTTATTGATTTGCAGGTAGTGGCCGCATAAAATATTCATCCGCTGTTGTCCTGGCACAACGGCAAAGAAAATGGGATGTGTCTTGACTCGAGCACACATTGTAAATCAAACTCCCTATGCAGTTTCCCACTCTCTCTATTGACTTGGCCATTGTGCAAGAAAAAATTATAAATGTGAAAGAAAAATGTTAAATCCGATTCAGAATCCGAATTATATTACACATACAGGAAGTATATTTAGTATATTTACACATACAGGAAATGAACCTGGTGTGGTTGGTGCATAGGACAGAAAACATATAAAAATAAGAATCAGATGTAACCCTGTATGCAAGGCATGTCCATTGGCTGTTTGGCTTGTTAGTCTTAGACCAAAATTCAGGTGTGTGGCATTAAAGTGTTGTAAAGCGTTATAAATAAAGGTTACAGTATATATGTATATTGGACGGATAATTTTTGTTTCCATGAGAAACTGTTCATCAACCAATCAAGTACCAAAGTAATTCATTTGTGGAAGTGAATCATTTTGTAGAAGTAACATCTCTGAATTGCCACTTTTAAGGAACAATAAACTCACTGAAGGATGTTGATAAATCTGTGCTGCCCTTTGTAAAAGGAGACAGCTACAGATTACTGCCCAGCTGTTGGCATTCACTGTCAGGACTGTAAGTGGGTCAGTACCCCATGGAAACCCAGCAAATACTAAGTTCTGAATAATCCATCAAAACTGCCCTCCGAGGAAAAAAGCCTCAAGGTATCATCTTTCTCTCATTCTCTCCCTTGCACTGTGTGTGTGTGTGTGTGTAAGAGAGAGAGAGAGAGAGAGAGAGAGAGAAAGAGGGTAACAGGGAGAGAGAAAGAGAGAGGGAAAGAGAGAGAGGGAAGGAGAGAGAGAGTGTGTGTGTGTGTGAGAGAGCTGCTGAGAGCAAACAGGCACCACATTAAGCAATTAAAGATCCACACAAGCCTTCGATTGCACACACCTATTTTAGAACCGGAAGCCTAACAGCCCCAGATGACGGCACAGATTCCAGCCCCTTTAACCACCATGTCGATATCCTGTTCTGCCAGGGGATTAAATTCTTACAGCGTACTTACCTTATCTAATCATTCATTGCATTAGCAAAGCCATGCCACTGTGTTTAAAGCTGACCACCAATGAATAACAAATGCTGACAAATCAGGTCCGTGCAACCGTGCACTGAGCAGATCAACCTATACCGTGTGACTCAGACCGAGAAATGTGTGATGATGATTTAATCAGATCCCGTTAACAGCAAACAACAAAATGGTTAAATATCTAACAGGATGCAGGAAAAAATATACACGGCTAATAAGAACTTTGCCCTAAAAGCACTTAAAGAATTAGGGGAATCGTAGGTGCATCTAAAACTCGGACAAAGGAGAGGCCTCGAAGAAGGACGTTATTAGCCACAGGTTTCGAGCGTATCAGATTGAAGCGGTCGTCAAAGGGCACGGGCCAGCGTTCCTGTCGCTTGCCACCACTCAGGCGCTGGCAGAGGGGCTTGGGTTGTTATAGGGCTGCTGAGCACAGGCTAACAGCACGTGCTTTCCCTCAAAACCTCTACAGCACTGCATGTTGCTAGGCAACAGCTGCCGTGTGGAGGAGGAGGGAGGCTGTGTACATGTGCCATCGCATGCCATCTTCAGGACAAGTCACGCGTCATTAGAAACAACAGTGGCACTCTGCCCCCTATCCTATTCCCCCAGTCCACACAGTTCCAGAAATGAAGCCACTTCATGGGAGAGAGAGGCCTCAGCCAAAGCTGCCACTTCAACTCTCTGTGCAGTCACTGCAACCTGATGAACGTCGGCAGCCTGTTAGATGAAAGTGTGGAACTCTGTCTCACTGAAAACAGGATGGAAAGAGGGTCTTTTCCAGAAGGAAAGAGAGGAAGCAGAGGGGGGAAAATCAAGAGCTTAGCTAGTGCCAAATGCGCCCTCTGTCCCATGTGTTGATGCTAATGCAGTCTGAAAGGATTTTATGTCTGTCTGACGTGCCCACGCCTTAACCCCTGTAACGGGGACATTCTCATTCCTCTCTCTCTCTCTCCCTCTCTCTCTCGCTCTCTATCTCTCTCTCTCTCTCTCTCTCTCTTTCTCTCTCTCTCTCTCTTCACACTTTTCTCTATCTCCCTTTCTTATTATTTTTTCTTCAACCACTGCTCTTGTTGTCTTGGACACCTGTTTCCTTGAGGTGTCAATTCCACTTACAGTCCTCATTTGCAAACACAGTGCTTAAGGAAGGAAATGACTTATTCAATTTCACTCGAGATCCCTTACCCGTATCGGTCTGGACACAAAACATCCAAGCGCTGCAAGACAAAAGCAGATCCAGGTGTCACAATAAGGACATCCTCATCTGGCACCTCAAACAGAAAGATAGATAAATAAATGTGCCTCATTCTCACCTTACCCATGTTACAGTAGTTTGCTGAGCATCACATGATCAGGCTTTGGTAAGGTCACGTAAGGGTGTAAATGGTTCATAGCACGGCGGCCTCACAGGATTCTTCCATGAAGCTTTGATCTTAATTTTGAATCCGACCTTCAAAGGGGTCTCAGCAGGTAATCACCAGTGCATGATGAAAGGTCCTTATCCTCCTCTAGAGCAGAGATGGGGTAGAAATGTCTCCCGTGTCAAAGGGGCGCTGGTGGCAAATGGATAACTCTGCCCCCTTTTTGTAATTCCTCTAGCAATGGAGTTCCACGAGAACCTCCACGACCTGGCCGTGAAGGAGGGATTAAAGGGCCGAAAGCTGCCCAAGTCTGTGGAGAGCTTCGCCTGGAACATCACCATCCTTAAGGTATGCGCACACACACACAGGCCTCCCATATCGTAACGGTGTTAATTAACGGACAGCCTGTGGTTTCGGCAAATGTTCGCATTGTCATGTTAACCCATTATTAAACTCGGCATATCGATTGGTAATCCATTATTAAACTTAACATTTTGATTGTTTAACAGAATGGCCGATGTTTGACACTGTTCGATAATTCACATAGCTACGCTATATATCCATACTGATATCACCATCACTCATCTTTTTTACGACCGTTATTGAATACCAGTAAGCTGTCAATCAATCAGCCTCAGTCAATCTTTTTAAAAACCATCACCTTTCTCGATCTTTTTTCCCCTTCTCCAAAAGCGGTAGAGGTAATTATCAGCCACTGACCCTTTAACATATTTATTTGTTGATATTTGCATGTGGTAATTAAGATTGGGGTGGTGTGCCGCGTTACGCATTGTTGCCACAATGAATGAATCTGCCCCCCCAGATAATAGAGTGTCCTCCTGAGCGAGCCGCTGAGATAATTACACACGGGTTGCTCCGAGCCCCGTCACCTCTGAGTGCCCCCTCCAGGCCATAGACCTGCTGCCTCGCGTTCAGCTCCCGCCTCAGTGCCCCGCATGCAGTCCTGAATAGTAACTAGAAGTCACCTGAGCGGATCATGAGCCGCCTGTGGACTCGCCCGCTCAGCCCTTCGATGGCTGCTGCGCTGTGTTAGCTTGAATAACAGAGGTGCATAATGGGAATGTCGCAGACCGAGAGGACAAGCCCTGAACACAACATCAGCCAAATGTGGCCGTCTCTCATGTGTGTCCTCAAACACACGCGTTAGCACATGTTGTTGGCCTCCTGCTAGCGGTGACCATGGCGGCGAGGGGGGGTCGCTGTGGAGGACAGCACAGAAAGGCCCGCAGACTTGCCTTCCCATCGCCCTGACAGCCTGCTGATTTGATGAGCATCAGCTCTGGTGTGTGAGTGAGTGTGTGTGTGTGTGTGTGTGTGTGACCCTGCTGTGGCATCTCACACCAAACCCCTCTGACCACTCTCCTCCAGGCTCAGCCTGTTCCAGCAGCTGCTCAACCGTTTCTCTCACTTTCTCTCAAATGCTATGTGCTCTGTCTGTCTGTCTGTCTGTCTGTCTGTCTGTCTGTCTCTCTGTCTGTCTGTCTGACTGTCTGTCTGTCTGTCTCTCTGTCTGTCTGTCTGTCTGTCTGACTGTCTGTCTGTCTGTCTGTCTGTCTGTCTGTCTGTCTGTCTCTCTGTCTGTCTGTCTGTCTGTCTGTCTGTCTGTCTGTCTGTCTGTCTGTCTCTTTCTTTCTTTTTCTCTCATGCGTCCCCCTTTCTGAGGGTCTGGTTCCTCTGCTGTCTCTCTCTACTGCCTCTTTGCCATCTTTCACGGTACATGTCTGTCTGTCTCTTTGTTTGTCCCTCTCTAACCATCTGCTCTTTATTTCCTCTCTCTCTCTCTCTCATTCTCTCTCTCTATCTCTCTCTCTCTCTGTCTCTCTCTCTCGTGTCCAGGGCCAGGCTGACCTGCTGAAACACGCCCGCAGCGAGGTGTTGGAGAACCTGAAGCAGATCCATTATGCCGCTCTCACCAGCCAGCTCTGTAAGGGCGGGGGCGTGGGGGGGGGCTCCAGAGGGGGCTCGGCCAGGGGCTCCGAGAACAGGGGCCCCCGCAGCCTGCAGGCCATCCCAGAGAAGGCGGCGCACGGAGAGGAAGACATCACGGACGAGGAGAACTGACGGGAGCGAGACGGGAGAAGCGAGAAAGAGAGAGCGTGCTCTTCTGTCCTCTTATTCATCAGTGTCAGTGCCCCCACCCACCCCCCACCCCTCTTCCCACCCGCCCACCCAGCGCTTAAGCCCCTCGGAAGCCGATTCCAGGTTAGGTGGGAGTGCTGCTGGCCGCAAGCAGCAGGATCCGTCACAGAGCGAGGGGGCCTGTGGCGTGTACAGCCGAGTCCTCATGAAACCCCCTCCTTGCATCGATGATTTCATGGGAGAGGAAAAAGCACAAAACAGAGGGGATTTGATTTGGGAGAGGTGGCAAACAGGAACAGTGAATGTACTAGAAAGCTGAGTGAGGAGAGAGCTGTTTACAAATGAAATGATGAACTACTTCATGTTCTTTCTGCCATAGTAGTATGAGAGTCTGGGGGTGTGCGTTTGTCTGTGTGTGTGTGTGTCTGCGTGCGTGTGTCTGTCTGTGTGTGTACATAACATGTATATGTATATGGAGATACCTGTTACCTTTTTTGGAAATGTGCATCATTTTATTGGATAAGATTTTATTTTGATAAAAGAGAGATTGCTGTCCGAAAAAAAAGTGGATATTTTATTTTGTCTGTACAGAAGGACTCAAGGAAGTGTGCGGGGGCTGGACATATTTGAAAAAGTTTATTCCGTTAAGTGACCCTTGACCTTTGATGGTATTAAGAAGCGATCTGTTCAGCCGTTGAAACAGATATCGGAGAATGTGTGGGTTAAAGATGGCCAAGAGTTTCTAGACCCCCCAACCAGCAGCCATTGTGAATAGGGGCCCAGGCTGGGGCCTCTTCAATGCTTTAAAACAAGGTTCTCCAATTTGCTGTTGGTCCCTGGAGATGCTCTATACTTAAAGATTATGAGTGATATGGTGTTGTATATGCTTCTAAGTCATTCCCGAGGGGAAATAAAAGTAACCCTATTTATTGATACTGTTAAACAAAAGAAAAATGAAAAACAATAGTGCCTCGTTGCTAAAGTTTCCAATTTTGCCTCCAAAGAGGCAAGAGGAAGGGTTCGGGGAAAAATGGGGATCTGTTCTCTGTTTCTTTCTCTCTCTCACTGATGCTCAGCGTACCTTGTAACGCCAAATGCCTCCTCTGTCCAGTTTGCTTCTAGTTCCATTCTTGTGACTTGCACGTCCTACCGGTTCCCTTGGGTGTGTGTGTCTGCCGTGGCGACCTGCTGTGGGGCCCATAGTGAACAGTGTCTTACCTCCATTTACTCTCACTGCTCGGAAGCAGAAACTGGAAAAGTCGAAGAAGAAAAAAAAAAAAGAAGGAGAAACAAAAAAAATACATTTCAGTGCTGTGACAATTGGTGTATTTATATCTGTAGTTAACTGTTTATACTGCTGGGGGGTTGGCTTTTAATCAGACAACCAGGTTTTGTTCTAATCTGTTAACACCCAAGAGCTCCGAAATAAACAATGTCCAAAAAACTAAAACTCTGTGGTGTCTTGTCTCCACAGATTCAACACCATCTGCAAGCTGCACGTTGTTGAAAGAGGTTGCACATTTATATATACGTATATAAAAACATGAGCACTAGGTTTTATGGTCACTTTAGTGTGTTTCCAGGTAACGGCTTCAGATTGGCTCTGATTGATTCTGTTGTCTCTCTAACCACAATGTCCTTGCTCCCACACACACAAACACGCACACACACACACACATGTTCGCTTGTATGCTCTGCCTGAAGGTCATCAGATTGATGACACACACACACACACAGACACACACACAGCAGCTCTCTTGCTGGACTGTGGGCTGATGAGTGCTGTACATAATGAAGACTGCTAGATGATTTACGGGGCCGTTACACAGGAGGGAGACAGGTCTCTCTGGCAGGAGAGATTTGAGTCGGGGGGGGGGGGGGGGGGGGGAAGGCTTCGCTCAGCCACAGCAGCAGAAGAGCAGCATCACTATTGATTAGATTCCAGGTCGGTGAGAACAGTGGAAAAAGCCTGGGGACGTCTGGGCAGGGGTCAGGGCACAGACAGCATGTGTGCTCTCATCAACACACACACACACACACACACAAACACACACACACACGGAAAGCTTTCTTCCTTGTACATACACACAAACAAATGCTCATTGGGGTGTTGAAGCTCAGTGCCGACATTCAGAGCAGTTGCACCTCTATTGCCTCGGCGGTCCAATGTGACTCCTGCGTCTACGCTAACACAGAACTCCTATTTCTGATGCCAAGCAGGGCAATGAAAAAGTAAACCACATTTGCCTCACATTCAGCGCCACTCTTGTGACACCAGTTGTTGTTGTTGTACACCACACAAAACAAAAAAAACTCACAAGCTGGTACAATACCCAGAGTGAATTTCAGTTTCACTACAGTAAAACACATTCCATATACACAGCTATATGCCAGCTCTGCAGAGGACAACTCCCAGCCGTACCATCTTTTTTCGTCTGACGTTTACAAGGCTATAAATATCAATAACACAAGCTTTCCTGGTTAACGAGCTGACAGAGTGGGGCTAAAATGGATTCCATTAGAATGCCACCCCTGGAGCAGACGACTCTGGACAGTGTCTGGGTTTTGTCAGTCTTGACATGAACAGCATGTCCAGCGTGTCCAGCCTCCTTCAAATACTTGGTTTCTGCCGAGCTCCAGTGGTCACTGAAAACCAAGTCTCAAGTGGTCCGTTATTAATATTATTAATAATAATAATAATAATAAAAATAATAATAACTAAGATGTATGTGTATGTACGTATGTATGTATATGCTAGTGTGTACATAACATCACATTTAGAGTGTCGTACAGTGGTCATACTTCGTGCCAGGTCCCAGAGTACATAGTTTTTTGTTGTGCATTAATTCAGGACTTTTAAATCTAATTAAGTCATTAACTAAGTTTAAACTTTAATTACGTTATGGGTTTTAAGAAACAGAGACGACAACAATGTACCCTGAGTAAAGTCAAATTGTACATTTTTAAATTGACTTTTAAATTGAAGTTTTTGATTTTAATTTGATATGGTACACTATCCTGTTGATAGCAAATACAGAGTTGGCATATTATTTGTGTGTCATTCTGTGGTGAATGTTTGTGTGTGTGTGTGTGTGTGTGTCAGCTACTGACCCTGTCCTTGTACATCTGTGGTGTCTGTGGGAATACTTCATGTTCATGGTTCTGCAGATGACTGCACCTCTATTCAGTTTGCACAAAAGGGTGGGGCACATCCTTTCTTATTACACGCAAGCTAACTTTCCCCTCGTGTCTTCATTGTGTGTGTGCATTCGAGTGTCTCCGTGACTCGACACAGGTGGCCGAGAAGAGATGCAAGAATGCCCCTCCCTGGCTCAAAGCAGCCTCAGTGTTGAGGTAACTTAACAGATCAAATCCTGAAATGGACGGTTAATAGCCATCGGTTTTTAATAAGTTAATGCTTGGTGTGCCGTTCAACCCTTCGCCTGTTCCTCTAATCCTGTGTTTGAAAGCCGTTTTAAAGAGAACACACAAAAAACCGCATCGGTGGGTTAGGACAGGGAGTGCGTGCAAGGTCGAGCTGTGACCCGGCTTGTTGCTCAACCCTGTGGCAGGCGAGGCAAGAATAACAGGAAGCAGCTGACTCCTCACTACCTGAAGGAGTAGAGCTACGCTACACTACGCTGTGCTGTGTGAACTCCACCTGAAGGAGCAGAGCTACGCTGCACTACGCTGTGCTGTGTGAACTCCACCTGAAGGAGCAGAGCTACGCTGCACTACGCTGTGCTGTGTGAACTCCACCTGAAGGAGCAGAGCTACGCTGCATTACGCTGTGCTGTGTGAACTCCACCTGAAGGAGCAGAACTACGCTGCATTACGCTGTGCTGTGTGAACTCCACCTGAAGGAGCAGAGCTACGCTGTGCTGTGTGAACTCCATCTGAAGGAGCAGAGCTACGCTGTGCTGTGTGAACTCCATCTGAAGGAGCAGAGCTACGCTGTGCTGTGTGAACTCTACCTGAAGGAGCAGAACTATGCTGCACTACGCTGTGCTGTGCGAACTTGTCTTGCGTCTCTCCTTCATCACTTCGCACTCCGCTCCAGGTCACATCATCATGCGTCTCTAGACTCGCTCTCACTTTCGCTGTACTGCCACCTTTGTGTTTGTATGCGCGGGATCGTTTCTTTGTAACTCAGACAGTTTTGCAACCCTGTCGAATGGAGGCAGGCAAGGCCAAGGTCCTTGCATGAGACCCCACTGGCTCCACTGACACAAAAGAAACGTCCATACCACAGACAACATGCTGCTTATGTCCAACATGTATGGGCCTTTTCCTCTGAAATGCTTCCCCACTGTGCTTCATATAGGAGAACTATGTAGCCTCAAGACCAGCACTAACAAGAGAGAGAAAAGAGAGAAAAAAACCTTTGCACTGCCTCTCAAAACTCTTTGAATGAAAATGTTCATATACATTTTTTTAATGATCCTTCGGATGTGATCCTTCGGATGTTTTTTCCATTATATCTTCTACAGAGAAAGCCTTTTGTTATGGGGTACACAAGCTAAAAATGTCTTGCTGATGCGAGGCCTTTTTTACAGCAGGTTTTTATACAGTCTCAGTCGTTCCCCTGCGGACTGCCAGGGACACCTAGGAAGGGGCAAGAAGGGGCAAGGACATTTACGATTCACACACTTCCCAGCATTAAGTCAGCAGACTGGCTTGGATAGTCTATTACCCCCTTTGGAGCTGTTAGTGTCAGAACATGTTTGAAATTGTAGCCTTGGCCAAATTACCATAGGCTTTCACGATTAGTCTTTTGAAAAGAAAAGTATGACGAATGTTGCAACATCTTCACTTTCGAAAGGATTTTTTTCTTAAGGCATTAATCCTGTTGAGGAGGAAGCTAACTGGCAGCAACCTATGCAAATGGAAGCAACCTATGCACAGATCTTATCTCAATGAAATATTAATGGAAACAATCTATACGTCTTAATTCTTGGCGTTAAATATTAATGGGGGTACATGCTGGGGGCTGTTTGACGCATAACGCACGGCTTGCCATACCTGCCCCTGAGGGGTTCACACTGAAACAAATAGTTATTGCCCTGCCTGTATGATGCATATGAGCTCTACGTGCTTTGAGCCCGTCAGTCACGCATGCCGAGCCAACAAACAAAAGAACATATGACACATGTACACATTTCCCCATAACTTAGTTGCACAGATACAACATAGTCAGCCAAGAGGATAATTTGGACCTCTCCTTGAGATTCGATAGTTCTTGTGTTCTTTTGAGAATGGTCCGAGGCTATGTGTGGTGGTGAGTGGATGTGTGGTGTGTGGTGGTGAGGAGACGTGTCAGTGGTTGACATGAGGTCCTCCAGAAACCCAGTCATGAGGCCAAACCCTAGCAGTACCCCCCCACCCCACCCCCCCATCAGCGACACAACGGTCGGTTGTTTTGAACACTGAGCCCCTTTCTTTGGGTTGGAGGTTCAGCAGTACTCCGGTCTGGGCTTCATCTTTCTTCCCCCACCCTCTGGACGACACGCTGCAGACAACCGGATCAGCGGCCCAGGATTGTCTCTTGACTCGCTCCAAAAGAACAAGCGACATTGTCCTCCCAGACAGTCCTGGTTGGGGAAGAGGTGCATTCCAAGGTCTGGCTCGTTTGTCATTTTTTAAAATTAAAAACATGTACAGTACACTAACTGTAATAAACGTTTGTTTCAGTAACAGGAAATACGTTTTTTTTACAACATATTGGCAATAATGTTGTTTCCTGCGTCTGAGTTTTCATGGCCCGGTGAGCCATTAGAACAAGGAAGGATGTTACAGTAATTACTGGGGCTTCCATCGCTCGGATTGAACTGTCTCCATTGTTGTGGTGTGGGTTCAGGCCGAGGCTGGAAGGCAGAAAACTAAACGAAGCCTCCGCCATTTTACCTCATACACCATCCCTATCTGTGTCTACGGTTTCTGACACAGGCGCTGTCTGTTCCACAAGTCCCAGACCACCAATTGTTTTCGAGTTAAAGGCAACACCAAAAAATGACTTGAGAGTCAAATCAGTTTTAGTAACAAAAAGGTGCTTTAACATTTCCTTTTACAATCAGTTGGGTGCTGGAGCTAATAATAATAATGCTCAGAAATGGCCACATTTAGCAGTCATAGTCAGGCACCCTTAAAGTAACACTATGCAACAATTTCACCCTTTTGAGGTATGGTTTTATAGGCAAGTAGTTTTGGTATCATCCTCAAATTCATTTTGGTAGCATATGGTTATGTGCAGGACAGATAAACACCTGTGTCAAGGAAATGCACTTTTGTAGTTCTGTGTTTCCTGGCGTGGACACCTTGCAAAAATGGCAGAAAAGCTTTTACAGCATGACTTGCCTGCTGCACTGCCAAAAGATACCAGATAGTGTGTTGGCAAGATTCTATCAGTATCAGCTGGGCTGTTGGTGGTGTTTGCAAGGTTTTTGCATGCCTTTTAGGTAGCTAGTTTTGGAACAGAATCCTTATTGCTGCTTTAATAGCCCCTAAGCACTCTGTGACGGATGTCAGGGCTGTGACACATGCCTCCATACTACAAAGGCCTGAGGAGGATCATTATATTGACCCATATTTGGACAATTATGTGCCATCATGTTCATCACTGCAGATGGACACTTACGTACAATTACTGCCTTGTGTGATGACACAAGATTAGTAGACTTCATAAAACACCAGGGGAAACAAAATGCTATTGAGCATGGCCACTCTCTCTCTCTCTCTCTCTCTCTTAAATTCTATAGTATTAAACAAATCAATCATGAAATGATTGACTGAGAGGACATCAGCACTACCCCAGCAGTAGCTTTCTATGCACCCATGCCCTCTCCTGTACCTCTGTTCTGCTAGAGCCATGACTAAGAGTCAGAAACTTGTGCTGTGCTGCCATCATGTGGTGTCAGTGTGGTACTGCAAGAGATTTCCAGCAGCGTTTACATGGTCACCTGTCAACACATACTATAACGAAACTGTCGGCAGCAGTCATTTTTATGGTACAGGCCAGCAGGTCATTGTATATCCCTGGTCACACATGAGGACTCTTATAGGTATAGGGAAGTAGAGGTAGTTGCAGTGTTGCAAAACATTAAGGAAGTTCATGCAAAGAAACATGCTAAAAATAACAAAGAAACATACTAAAGATTAAAAATAAAGAACAGCTAAAGATAAATGAACTACACGCAGTATGGACCTAAGGTCACAGAGAGCCGCGCTCTTCAATCTTTGGTATAAACTGCAAACAGAAAAAGGATTAAACCAGATGTATGCTTTGCATATACAGTATATTTCTAGTACATCACATTGGTGCAGTGGATATGTGGCCTTTGAAATCCGAAATTAGATCATGTAATGTTGGTATTTGCCTGGCATTGTTTAAGGTTGGTTAAAGTTGTTGATAGCAGTCTTGACACAAAACTGACTTTTTGAGGGAAGGGAACCTAATCAAATCTATGTATCTGATGCTCCATCATTCACTGCAGCATTGACGATAGAAACTGATATGGACATACAGTACAGTATGGGCTTCAGTAAAGCAAGAGACACCTGATGGAAAAAGTGCCTCCTGCCTTATTGTGGAAGACATCTCTGTTCCGCTAGATGGCAGGTGGAGCTCAATGCAAAACCTCTGTGTGTGTGTGTGTGAGTGTGTGTGTGTGTGTGTGTGTGTGTGTGTGTGTGTGTGTGTGTGTGTGTGTTTGAGTGTGTGTGTGTGTGTGTGTGTGTGTGTGAGTGTGTGTGTGTGTGTGTGTGCGTGTGTTTGAGTGTGTGTGTGTGTGTGTGTGTTTGTGTGTGTTTGTGAGTGTGAGTGTGTGAGTGTGTGTGTGTGTGTGTGTGTGTGTGTGTGTGTGTTTGAGTGTGTGTGTGTGTGTGTGTGTGTGTGTGTGTTGTGTCAATCAGTGTGCATGTGTGATGCTGAAGTTTGGCTGTCTAATTACAGCTTATTCTACAGGGACCTTCCTCTGAGAAAGAGGCCCCACACCTGCCCGTGGTGGTGGGGGGGCTGGGGCCCGTGTCTGTAGGAGGGAGGGGAGAGATGGGGGGGGGGGGGGGGGTGACCACCCACAATGCCTTGCAACTGTCTTAATGCAGAGAGACATGGAGGACTGCAATGTAAACACACGTGTCACGTTAGCAGAGGCAGCGCTATGCTTGAGGGTGTCGCCTTAAACATCATCCCCACAGGCCTCACCTGATCACGCCAGCCAAGGGAGGGGAGGAGAAGATAAACACCCCCCACCCTCCACACTCAAACGCTTTGACACTTAATGAAGCACAAACAAGCTCTTTTCATCAACCCCCCCCCCCCCACCCTTCTCTCAGTTTTCTCTATCTGTTCCTATGAATCACTTGTCAATCCTTTTTTGTTCCTTCTCCGTCCATCTGTTTTACTTATTCTCTCCTTTTTTCTCTCTCTTTCTCTCATATCCTCTTTGAGGTCCTGCAAGTCAAACACAAACAAACTGCAGTTCAGTGTGTGGCTGCTGCACCTGCGTTCCACGCCTCTCGTCAGGTCCACCTCCTCTCACCTGGTCAGGTGGTCACTCTCACGCTCTCACAGACTCTGGCAAACACAGTCTGGAGCTGACGAGAACATCTACCCCCACCCCCACCCCCACCCCCGCCCCCACCCCCGCCCCCACCCCCTCTGTCCGTGCATGGGGACTCGCTGATTGTCTATTGTTTGTCAGGAGCACTGTGTGTGGCCGTGCGTGTTCGTCTCTTTGCGAGTGTATGTGTTTGCGAGTGTGCGTGTGTGTGTGTTTGTGAGTTTGTGTGTGTGTTTGTGTGTGTGTGTGTGTGTGAGTTTGTGTGTGTGTTTGCGTGTGTGTGTGTGTGTGTCCGTGTGCGTGTTTGTGAGTTTGCGTGTGTGTGGGTTTGTGAGTTTGTGCGTGTGTGTGTGTGTGTTTGTGTGTGTTTGTGAGTTTGTGTGTGTGTGTGTGTGTGTGTGCGTGTGTGTGTGCGCGCGTGTGTGTGTGAGTGTTTGTGTGTGCTTATTTGTGGCAGAGGTGGGTGTGATAAAATCAGAGCCGCTGAAACTACATTAAAATGGAAGGCAGCGCCGAGGTGACTTTAGCGCCTAATTAAAAACAGATGTGTCCATTTAATATTCTTAATACTTTGCGGGAGAGAGACAATCACTGCAGAAATATCTATTTGCCTCATTAAATCCGCAGGCTTGATCATGATGAGGGAGAAAATAATGAATTAAGACAGGCATGTTTACCAGGTTGTTTAAATAGAGTTTGCCAGAAGAGAAGAAAGAACACAATGTGCCGTTATTTTCTGAGTGGTGAGTCCACAACAGAGGGAGATTGCGTTCATTATGAATGGCACGGCGAGACCTGAGCGAGGGTTTAAGTGTTTGGGACAGCCTTGGACAGATGAAACAGCTGTCACTAAACACGCAGCTATTTATCTTTCTGACAGACAAAAACAGGAGAGATTGGAAATTGAAGGTGTTTGTTGAGTGCAGGTGCACTTCTGAACCGTAAAGGATTGTTAAAGGAGCATTTGACTGACAGTATTCGGTTGTATGTATTCGCTTGCTTGCATTGTTGCTCGATTATTTTGCGGTATTCTGGATATCCTGGAGGGATGTTGTTAGTCAGAACATACACTACAAAAAAATAGCACTCCTTTGCAAAGTAACAAAATAGCATTGCTCTAATTTGATCAGTTAACACCGAAATCCAAGAAAACAGATATACAATAAAGAAATAGTAAAGATCATAATATCGGAGTCAAAATCCATAAAGTCACAATTAACATTGTGTGCCAAAAACGAGCTGTCTACCCGAACTGTCATAATCTATCCCTAAACATCTAAACTACGAGAACATGTTGATCTAGACTACCAGGAATCAACATTAAGATACTATCCTATAGAACACTAGCCATATACTATATACATTTTGGTGATCTCATCTCCTACAGAACTGTACAAACCAGCCTCACTTCATATGAAGCCTCAAGTTTCCTTTTCCGGTGGCCCAGCATATAGTGTGAAAGAACACATGCGCAACACACACTAGTCTAAACTAAAAGAGTATAGTGATCGCACAACACACGCTACTCTGAACTTAAGGAGTATAATGATCGCACAACACACACTAGTCTAAACTAAAGGAGCATAGTGATCACGCAACACACACTAGACTAACCTATAGGAGTATAGAAATCGCAAAAAACACGCTAGTCTAACCTTTAGGAGTATAGTGATCGCACAACACACGCTAGTCTAAACTTCAGGAGTTTAGTGATCGCACAACACACACTAGTCTAAACTAAAGGAGCATAGTGATCGCACAACACACTATACTAAACTAAAGGAGCATAGTGATCGCACAACACACACTATACTAAACTAAAGGAGCATAGTGGTCTAGGCTACCGCATGACAAACTGGAAAAGGCTCGATTGCCTGGGTCTTCCTTCCCATGAGACCACAAATTGCTAGGGCCGTATCCGAGGCTACAGCCAAAAAGGTCAGAGTTCATCTGTACCTCATCAGCCTTTCTTAGACACCCACTGCCAAAGTGCTTCTTCGTGAAATGTAGTACTTAATAGGCCTAATCATGTTCCCATTATGCTAGATAATGAGACCAATCGATAAATGTGACGGCCATGTCATATGCATCGCGTGTGAGGCATACACTCGTTGGGGCACGTGCACGCACACACACAGACAGAATTATCAATCAGGCTCGGAGTGTGGTGTGAATCCACTCATGTCTTTGTGATGGGAGCAGAAATGTGTGTGGACACCTCCTCCTTGTTGTGGGATGTGCTGTCACATCTAATCTGCTCCATCACACAGCACATCTCTGCAGCAGTCATATTCAGAGAGAGAGAAAGAAAGAGAGGGAGAGAGAGAGAGAGAGAGAGAGAGAGAGGGAGGGAGACAGAGGGGAGAGACAGAGGGGAGAGAGAGAGAGAGAGTGGGGAGGGGGAGGAGAGAAAATCCTAAAGAGATGGGAGAGAGGAAGGAGAGAGGGGGGGGTGGGGGTGCAAACATTTCAGGGGCAATTTACCTCCTGAGCTTCACAGCCTGTTAAACTATCAACCATATTGATCGGGACGTCTGAATATGTGACGCTACAGAGGGGCCTGGTGGTGTCACGGAGACCAGTCTGATTGACTGCTAATGGCAGGCCCTCTGGCAACAGCAGGTGTTGTAGTGCTGTGGAGAACTGCCTCTCAGCTCACGCATTACAAGGGCTATAGGAGCGCATCAAAGCAGGGAAGTAATTACATGTAATCTAGATTTTGTGATCAGATTACAAAAACGAAGTAGATGACAACTCAGACGCAGTCCAAAAGTAATCAGATTACATTACATTTTAAAGAAAATTGATCAAGTTACAGCTGGCATCTTTGGTTATTCTTGTTGCAGATTAGATTTTTTAGGTAACCTTGACAGCATTTAAGAATATCTTTTTTTTTTTTTTGCGTCTCTGATTATTTTTCCCACATTGAGAGCAGGGTTTTTAGGGTTAACATGAGGGAGTAAAGCAGTGTCGCAGTTGATTGTCCTTGTATACTGTACATTCACTTTTTGAGCAGCACATATCTCTCTAGATTAAAGCCTGGACAATTCAGCGAAATCATAATACATAACGTAAACACAAACTATCCATGTAAGGTATTCGATCAAAGAAACGACGGGTCCCTCATGCTAATCACCCTGGCTCAACACAGACAGATCCACTGACTGTCTGTTTTGGTGGGATGGGAGTGTGCGACGGTGTGTGTGTGTGTGTGTGTGTGTATGTGTGTGTGTAAGGTGTGTGTGTGTGTGTGTATGTGTGTGTGTAAGGTGTGTGTGTGTGTGTGGATGTGTGTGTGTAAGGTGTGTGTGTGTGTGGTGTGTGTGTAAGGTGTGTGTGTGTGTGTGTGTGTGTGTGTGTGTGTGTGTGTGTGTGTGTGTGTATGTGTGTGTGTGTGTATTGGTGAGATGGGAGTGTGCGGCGGGTCTCAAGGGTGATCCCTACGCAGACGTAGCCCTCCCCCAGGAAGAGGACCGGAGCAGCTGAAGCAGAAGCAGAGCATTCACTGGAGCAGAGCACCTCCAGTGGAACTGAGGGAGGAGGAAGAGGAGGTGTGTGTGTGAGTGTGTGTGTGCGTGTGTGTGTGTGTGTGTGTGTGTGTGTGTGGTGTGTGTGTGTGTGTGTATGTGTGTGGTGTGTGTGTGTGTGTGTGTGTGTGTGTGTGTGTGTGTGTGTGTGTGTGTGTGTGTGTGTGTGGTGTGTGTGCGTGTGTGTGCGTGTGTGTGTGTGTGTGCGTGTGTGTGTGTGTGTGTGTGTGTGTGTGTATATGTGTGTGTGTGTGTGTGTGTGCCAGTGGAACTGAGGGAGGAGGAGGAGGTGGTGTGTGTGTGTGTGTGTGTGTGTCAGAGGCAGCGGATCCTCCACAGGGCTCCCCGTCCGTCACAGAGTCTCTTAGGAGCTTCCTCAGCAGGTCTCTAGGCTCAGCGCTGCGTTCGGGAGATGACATCTGCTCTGCCGAGGAGCTAATGGCTCCGCTAATATCCAGTCGCCCTGGCAGCAGCAGTCAGAGCCTAGCCGTCTACAGAGAGTCACCTGCCAGCCAGCAGACCCTCCAGAAGAGCCCGTCAGGAGAGACACACACACACCTCCGGCTGTAATTACTAGCCAGGGCAATCAAGGATCACTCTGAGGAGCAGGCACGGGGGGAGGCAGGGACACCGGGGCCTAACTCACTAATAATTATTAGCAAGGAAAACAATAATCCCCCGTACCCACGCCCGTTATTCTATTAAAGGAAGCGTCCGTGACTCCTGTAGGGAGTGCAGTGCGTCGTCTCAAGAATGAAAGTCACAGTTTGATCTTGGAAGTGGTACAGGAGGTAGAGAAGTCGTTTAGTAATCAGACGGTTGCTAGCTCGATTCCCTGTCGAAGTGTCCTTGGGCAAGACACTGAACCCCTAATGTGCAGTGTGCCATCAGTGTATATGTAAAATGTGTATACATCGTAAGTCGCTTTGGATAAAAGCGTCTGCTAAATGACAAAATGTAAATGTAAGTTGTGGGACTCAGTAGGCCGAGGTCTGTGGATCTGCTATGCCAGAGGCCAACTCTGTACAAGATTCTGAACAAGAGGCCATTGTGTGAGAAAGGGGTTTTGGTTAGGACACATCATATTCCCCATCGCCGCCAATTATCATATTGCTACAACTCCTCATTAAAATGGTTTTAGCTGTCCTTTTACCACTTTACCATGGAACATGACTGAGGGAGGCTATGCGGTCCAAGGCATGCTGGCAAGCACAAAGTAAGAAATAAGACAAAACAAGAGAATCAACTGAAAATACAAACAGACAAAACAAAAAAAACTAAACTCGCAAAGCCACTGAAATAACACAGCCAATTTCAGAAATAATGAAATGGAACAAACCTCTTTTTTCATCGTTGAGTAAATTTGCAGACAACTAAAATGAGGAAACAAATGTCATAATAACAAATAAGCGAGCTACATGATAGGCATACAAAACATCCCCCCCCCCCCCCCTCTCCATTTCATACCCTCCTTGGGGGAAAATGTCTGAATGGCTGCAACAGAGTATCCAAAGTTGAACTCTCGGTGCACCGCGCCAGGGGGCTGATGGGATATCTCGGGGGAGCCATTAGTGCTGGGATCGGCGTCGGGGCGCAGGGGAGCCGGCGCGAGTCACGGGAGAACACTAAAAAACTCACAACACACTAACAACACCTGTCACCCCTGCACCTAATGAGAAACACAATTAGCAATTAACACTGCGATCTGTCAGCACTAATACCTGCCTCCATGATTTGCGGAAGAAAAAGCCAGATGAGGGTGGAATGAGGAGAGCCCCTTTTTTTCCCCCAACGCCAGAGCTGTTTATCGTTTGCACCGATTCCTGCAATGCGATTCATGTGTCAAACTTACTGCTTCGGATGTAATTGGGCTGGACGATGTACTTTTATTTCATATAGTCCAGAATGTATCGAACTATACTCAAACTGGCCGAGATTTCGATTACTTGAGTAGATTAAGATTTCTTGAGAAGATTAAGATTTCTTGAGTAGATTTAGATTTCTGAAACAATCCACATTTTTACTAGTAGCTTAGCTGTTAGTATGGGGCATGTTTGTGGCCAGACAGCAGGAGTATAATGTGTTTTCTCCATGAACACCAGAGTTTGCACCTTGATAGATTAAAATACCTCAATAGCACTGATGATCAAATTAATCAGTTGGAAAAATTAGTAACTTTCACAATGCACCTAATAGAGAATAATGTGCTGTGATAAAAGAATAAAAGGTACTGACGACAGAATACAGTTTAACGTTTGGGAC
>NC_137917.1:22834855-22962355 GCF_963457725.1 Sprattus sprattus | reverse complement strand
TGCGGGCCTCATTGTGTGAAGGCAACTGATAAACGACTCTAAAAAAAAGCATGACTGAGCGAGCGTGCAGCACGTCTTCAGCGTTGGCCTGTTCCGTTGCCTGTGCTGCCGCTGCTGCTGCTTGACACCCGTGATTCACGGGGGCAGCGGGGCTCGGTGATAAATCTCACTGTCACTAATGAACAGCGTTTAACAATAAAATGCAGTGGAGATGTAACGTTTCATTTACACGAAGATCAATGGCGCTGACAAACTCCTCTCTCCTCCCACTCTCCTCCGGCTTCTCTTATCCTGCTCAAAGAGAGGCACGAGCGGCACTTGTGTTCCGCGGGCGACGGCATCAATCATCGGAGGGGAAAGAACAACCAGATCAATCACTGCAAAGGCTTGAGAGGAGAGCAGAGAAGAGAGAGAGAGAGAGGGGAGAGAGAGCAGAGAGAGAGTGAGAGATAGAGAGAGAGAAGGAAAGGGGAGAAAGAGGGAGACATTTGAAGTATCAGAGGGAGCTTGTTGAACCCACTAATCACATGTCTTGAAGGAGCCCCCTCTATCTGTACGCTCCCGCTCCCACTCTCTCTCTCTCTCTTTTTTTCACTCTCTCCCTCCCTCTTCCTATCCCTCTCTCTCTCTCTCTGTCTCTCTCTCTCTTCTGGAGCAGGGGTCCTTTCTGGGTGAGCCGTGTGCGGTGGGATGAAGTGAGTGATCATGAACGGGGCCTCCAAGTGCTTCATCATCGGCACCTCCATCTGCGACCCGACACTTCCTAATTCCAGGCATCTGCTTTCATTTGTAAAGCACTCGCTTAGCCCTCCATGCTCTCTGTAGCTTGTGCACTCTCTCTGTCTCTTTCCCTGACTCTTACACTCTCCACTCACTCACTTTAAGCCCTTATTTCCTCTCTTCTAACACCGTTTAACCCCTTTCCTTACCCCTCCATCCCTGAAATTCTCACCTTTGCCTCTTGTCTGCTGTCCGTATTTCCCTTCTCTTTTTTTAAGTAACTTTTAAATAACTGTCGATATGGAGAATGACAACTTGTCTTAGACTTAAGTAAGGAAGATCAAAGTGATCTCTGATCCTGAGATTGCTTATTGTCACTTAGTGGCACGCAACCCGGAAAGTAAATATCCTGACTACGGCAGGTGACAGCTGGAAACAGGTCTGGTCAGGTCAGCGGAAGAAATGTTGAAGTGGTCACCGTGCTCTAAGCAAGACAATGCAATTACGAGCCCCCCTTCATGAAGTGATGGGAGTTAATTACCTATCTGTTACATTAGGGCTGCATTGTGTGTGTATGTGTGTGTAAGTGATTGGGTAGGGATGGGTAGGCTATTTGTGTGTTGGGTAGTTGGTTTCATAGTGGGTGTTGTTCACAGTAACACAGTCTAGTCAAGCTAATTAGCTATCTTTAGACATTGAACATGAGTGCTTTTGAATTAGCGAGCTCCTGAAGATGGCTGTGCTCTCCATGTGCACGTTTGCCTCTCTGTGAGCCCGATGCTTACAGACTTTACAGACGAATAGAGTGCAAACTGACCGTCATAAAGGGCTATGCAGGCAGACAGACTGGCCCAGGCGATAAGACAGACAGATTTGCACGCATAGAGACAGATAAGAGGACAGGGAGACAGGCAAACAGAGAAACCATCGCGAGACAAATAGACTGAGAGACACAGAAAGACAGGCGAACAGAAAAAACCATCGCGAGACAAATACACAGACACAGAAACACAGGCGAACAGAAAGACCATCGCGAGACACATAGACAGAGACACAGAATCAGAGGCTAACAGAAAGACCATCGCGAGACACATAGACAGAGACACAGAATCACAGGCTAACAGAAAGACCATCGCGAGACACATAGACAGAGAGACAGAATCACAGGCTAACAGAAAGACCATCGCGAGACACATAGACAGAGAGACAGAATCACAGGCGAACAGAAAGACCATCGCGAGACACATAGACAGAGAGACACAAACCCATGCATCGCAGCCAGGCCACAAGTTTATTTGATTATGGTTGGTGGCCTCATTGCACTGCTGCTGGATGCCAAGAAGAGCTACTCACTCAACAGCCTCTGTCCTCAAGAATTACACACTTAACGGCCTCTGTCCTCAAGAAGAGCTTCTCACTCAACAGCCTCCGTCCTCAAGAATTACACACTTAACGGCCTCCGTCCTGAAGAATTACACACTTAACGGCCTCCGTCCTCAAGAAGAGCTACTCACTCAACAACCTTTCGTCCTTAAGGTCGTGAGTCCTGCCTCTAGTTTGTTGAGTTAGTCTAACCTTTGCTTTAATTAATTAAACTTTATTACAGGCTCAAGGCGCACATGGAAGATGCACAATACATATAATCAATACATTCCATATAAATACATAAATACACACAATCATAAATACATATAAATATACAAGGACAGAAGGGCTAAAACAGGCACAGTGTTCCCAGATCTTTGATGTGTACTTGACAGAGCTGCGGCCAGGGTCTGTCATCAGATTAATTATAAAATGTGTAGAGCGGTCCAACCGACTCATAAACTTACGTGTAAAAGTAAGGTTCCTCAGCAAGGCCATGAAGGTGGTTAATGGTTAACAGCTTTAGTTCATTAACCCTTTTATTAATCTAATTTCGAAACACGTACATTTTGAAAACACAACTGTGAATGTTTTGGGGAGAAATAAACCGACTTCTCATCAGTTTCATTTCAAGAGGAGCCCAAGATGATTACAAAATGCAGCTTCGCATGCAATCAAATTTGATAACCACCCTGGAGTGCAATTTATGACCAGTAGGTGGTATACTTCTCACACAATACTGTCAACAGCGGCCTCGTCTGAGGAAACGCACAATTTATAATCGTAATGAAAATTTTAAAATCTTGTTCCGTCATTAAAAATAAAGAATCTAACATCTGTTGTAAATATATTTGGATACATTAGTGTCACCTCGGGGATTTGTACAAACAGCGCGGCTCGTAATGATTAATGACAAGAGATGGGGCCACAAGGAGTCGGACCGCCCGTCTCCAACTCGCTCCGACGTTACACGCCACTCTGACATGCACAGACATCCTTGAGTAGCGTGTGTGTGTGTGTGTGTGTGTGTGTGTGTGTGTGAGAGAGTGTGAGACACACACACACACACAGGCGGGTTAGAGAGGGACAGAGGAGTGGAGTGCTGGGGAGAGTGGCAGGAGGTCAGAGGAGGAGAGGAAGAGAGGAGGAAAGGAGGAGAGGAGGCCTGTGCAGACAGCATGATGAGGGGACGTGCAAGAGGAGACACTTCCCTTTGTTTTTATGTTGTTTTTTTATGACAAGTAACCATGGTGGTAACTGTAATGTTCTTAGCTTGAGTGTGTGAGTGAGTGAGTGAGTGAGTGAGTGAGTGAGTGAGTGTGAGAGAGAGAGAGAGAGAGAGAGAGAGAGAGAGAGAGAGAGAGATTCACACATGCCCCCTGTCACCTTTGTTATGCTCCTCACCTTAGACCTGACGATCGCATTTCTCTTGACAGCTGCGAGGTTGCGGTTCTTTTTTTTTTTCTTAAATCCACACTAAGTGCCCCCACTGTCTGTTAGTTTGACTTCCGACATGATATCCTGAAACACTGGGAAAAAAAAGGTGCAGACGATATATGTGTTAAATATTTTTTGTTAAGAATAGAAGAACAGAAGTTGGGCTGTGAAAAAAAAAAAAGAAGAAAACAGCAAAAATAAAAACGGTGATGTCTGATGTCAGGGTGTTTGAAAGCAGGGGTGATGTGTAGCATTGGTGTCAAGTGTAAAATACAGATAAATGACTCAAGGCGCCCAGCACAGAGTCTATGAGGGATCTTGTAACTACAAAAAAGCTTTGGCCCACCCTCTTAAAACAGCTACTGGGCACGTCCATTAAGTGTGCTCATTTATTTGAGATAAGTGCTGCAATGACAAAGCAAATGGAGAAAACGTCCATGTCACCCAGCTGGCATTCTCGGCGGGTAATGACAACTCCGACAGGAGCGCTGGGGGTCGCCGGTGTCTTTACAGTTATCATTAAGCGCCATTGATTTAATGAATACATCATTTATGAGTGCTTGGACCTTCATGGCCCAGCGCCTCATTAAGTGCAAAGCAAACTAATATTTGGAGCAACCTCAAGTTCACCTCCAGAGAGACGGGCCATTCACACACGGCTCCCAGGGAGAGGAAGAGAGACAAGAGAGAGATGGGGGGAGGACAGAGCGACATGGGGGGAGAGAGAAAGAGACAGAGTGAGTGTGAGAAGAGAGAGAGAGGGGGAGAGAGAGAAAGAGACAGAGTGAGTGGAGGACAGAGAGAGATGGGGGGAGAGAGAAAGAGAGAGAGAGATGGGGGGAGAGACAAGAGACAAGAGTGAGAGTGAGAAGAGAGAGAGATGGGCGGAGAGAGAGCGTGAGAAGAGGACAGGAAGAGAGGGTGGTAGAGTGAGAGAAAGAGATAGAGCGAGAGAGAGAGAGAGAAAAGGGGAGAGGGGATTGTTTTCTAACACCACCCGCAGACAGCTCAGTGTGAGGGTCCACACTGTCAAATCCCCGCCGCATACCAGAGGAGAAAATCACAATCACAATAAATAAAGCCAGTGACTAATGTGCAAACAGGCAACCCCACCGGGATGGATAAACCTTCTCAAACATGCTGTCTGTGTGTGTGTGTGTGTGTGTGTGTGTGTGTGTGTGTGTGTGAGTGAGTGAATGACAATATGTGTGTTAGTGTACTGTACAAGTATAGATGTGAGTCTTGATGTGTGTGTGTGTGTGTGTGCTGTATGCGTGATATGATATGCGTGCATGACTGTGTGAGTGTGAGTATGAGTGTGTGTGTGTGTGTGTGTGTGTGTGTGTGTGCGCACGCATTCGTGTAGGTGTGGTTGGAAGTGAGTTTGCGGATACTCTGGAATGCAATCTCGCGTGCCGAGCTCCCCTTCTTCCCTCAGCCTGCCACGGCTTAATCTGGTTAGCCCCAGTCCTGCCTCCACACTCTCCACCGCTGGCTCTGCCAAACCTGCCCACCACCTCTCTCCTAGCACCCCCCACCACCCCCCCTACAACCCACCGCACCCCCCCCACCCCACCTGTCCCTTGGGGCTTCTCTGGCTGGGCTAATTCCCTCTCTGCAGGGAAACAATTAACGCCCCGGCTCTCGGCTTTATGGTCAGGGAAGCAGCTGCTTTTGACGTTTCCGGGCACATTACTGTCGGCGACAGCGTGAGGGAGCACGGAGGCCGGCGCCCGGCGCCAGCTGTTTCGCCCCGTTCTCCGCTTTCTGCTTATGCGGCACAAGCAGCGCCGTTACTCACCAATAAACATAACCTGTCAGAGGGATAACGGCATAACGGCCATCCTTTCTGGAGGGGACGCAGAGACGGTGAGAGGTAGGAGAGGAAGAGACGGTGAGAGGTAGGAGAGGAAGAAATTTGCCAGATTTCCATACGGGGATCAGATACGTTAATAAACATACACAAATAAAAGCATACAAACAACCACACTTTTTAAGATGTACTGTATATATGAGAGGAAAGGCATCATCCTATGGCAATAGGAGTCAGTGAGATGTGTATGATGGGGGCTGAGTTTCATTGTGAGAAGTCAGAAGTCTAAATAGAGGGAAAATTAGAAGACAGAGAGCAATAACAATTTTGAACAGAAGTATGTCATACAGGAAATACAACATTACCCAAAAAAAACTCAAAACCTTCCTCTGAAGGAACTAGTTAGGGAAAGAGCAGAATGACAGCAGAAGAAAATAAGATCTGTCATCACAAGATTAACATGACCACTTCTGTCAAATAAATAACACATTTTCTATATACATTATATTAACCACATTGTGCGTAATAAGACAGCCGTAAGCAGCAATCATTGGTCGCCAAGTAGAATGTGTGAACTGCTGAATTGTGATTGGCCGTTGACGGGCATTTTGCTCAGCAAGCTGGATGGAACTTTAGGAGGTGTGTGCAAATGTTTCAAAATGTAAGCTTGAGCGGTTCTTGACTTGTGTGATGTGTAAGCTGCAACGCATCCCCCTTTAATGACATTTCACAAACTTTGGCGGGCATCTAATGAATGTGGTACTGATGCAGGGTGTCAAGTAAAGGTTGACCCGTTACATCACGTAATATATGTTTTAAATGTTTTGATATTTGTATGTAAGTCTTAAATGTGGACCCCACGAAAAGTAGCTCTGTCTTAGGGTAAAGCTAATGGGGATCCTTCTAAATAAACAAAATAAACATCACAAGATATTGGCTAGTGCTAGATGTTTGCGTTGACCATTATTGACCTGGTGGCACCACCCAATTTTTTTTAACATTTGATCATTTTAGGCCGAAGGGTGTTGCAGCTATTGCCCAAAAAGTTCTTTGACCCTACCCCACTTAGAGGGGACGCTAGCACCAAGGGGGAACAGACACCTAGGACCACAAACCTCACCTTCCGTATCAGCCATGTGTGGCTACAACCATGGCAAGTTTTATGCGGATTGGTGGACCAAAGATTGGTGGAAAAAAAAGCAGAGGATGAAAATAAAAACGTTGACAAACACTCTATGATGTGATGTGACGTGACGCAGCGGCGGTCAAAATAATATAAACATGCACTGGATAGTTTGGTATAGACCTGGAAACATGCCCTGGATAGTTTGGTATAGAACTGGAAACATGCCCTGGATAGTTTGGTATAGAACTGGAAACATGCTCTGGATAGTTTGGTATAGAACTGGAAACATGCACTGGATAGTTTGGTATAGAACTAATAACATGCACTCGATAGTTTGGTATATAACTTTCATTCTGTGTACCTTATACTGCTGCTGTTGTCACTGTATTACGTGGGTGGATGGAGCTAGTTGTCTTTAGACAGAGGACACCTCTATATATACTCCCTCATGACAGACTATATTAAGCCATAAATCATTATCCATTAAAGTGCTCCTCTGGATTTTTTCTCTAGTTATTTCCTTGCTTCGCCTGACCCTGTATTGGGGTCTTTAATGATTCCAGATGTTCCCATAACGGAAGGATCCTTAAGTCCATGATTTCACTGTCCTGTCAGCATAGCTCATTCACTCACCCACACACAGACACACACATACACACCCCGTCACACAAAAGACACACAGGCAAAAAACACAAACACATATACACACACACACACACACACACACACACACACACACACACACACACACACACACACACACACACACACACACACACACACACACACACACACACACATACAAACAAACACACACACACACACATGAACACAACACACACACACACACACATATACACAAACAAGTTGCCCAGAGACTTTTCATTACTTCAGGACGGGAAGGTCACGGGGGAGTTGTGTATTATTAATACTTCCAGAAGTTTCCCTCCACTTCTTAGGACAAAGATTCCATCTGAGGGCGTGGGTCGGAAGATCCAGCTACACCTCGGCTATTGACGAGCTCTCCAAACCGTCAAAACACATAAATCAAGGGCTACACACAGGAGCACAATTCAGAAACCTCAAGACGCTCACGCAATTGAACACAATTAAACTTTTGCACATCCATGAACCCTCGAAACAAGCTCAATTAGAGGAACCCGTCTCCGCTGCAGCCTTGCTGACAGGCACAAGTGAGCGGCACTGAAAGGGTTAAGAGTCTTCGTGTCATGGCTGATCAGCACTGGGGCGTGCAATGGCCTCATTTAACTACCTGGGAGCCCCACCACACCCCAGGCTAGCAACCAAGGTCCCCATGACAGAGAAGTTATTCATTAATTATCCCCTCCATTTTTCAGAGGACAACTGTAAACAACACAGGGAGAGGGGGAACGACAGAGCCAGTGGAAGGAGGGGGGAGGCCGTACAGGGAGGAGAGAGAGAAAGAGAGAGAGAGTGAGAGAGAGACGGAGAGAGAGAGTGTGAGAGAGAGAGAGTAGGAGAGGGAGAGAGAGAGTGTGTGAGAGAGAGAGAGAGGATGAATGAATAAAAGCACTTACAGTAAATGTGGAAGAGTGGGAGAGGTGGGAGAGGTGTAAAGAGTATGAAGTATGAGGAAAACAGAGATCTATGTGTTTGTGTGTTGGCTGGAGGTGCAAGGAGGTGTTGGACGTTGTTGTTTTCCTCTCCTCCTGTGTGCAGAGTTGAGGAGTGGGGCAAAGGAGGGGGAGGAGGAGGAGGAGGAGGAGGAGGAGGAGGAGGAGGCCTTCCCTGAGCCTGTTCTCTTCCTAATTATTCCAATTATCATGGCACGCTATGAAAACGTGATTAATAACACAGAAGACATTGTTGTGGCAATTAGCCATATGGTGGTGGGACTCTGCTCTGTCACGATTTTGCCATTAGCATCTACTTATGTTTGTCAGGAGCATGCATCCATGACAAGCCTGGGCTCTGCTCACCTTGCTCTTTCCCTCTGCCCCCCTGCCCCCCCTGCCCCCCCCCCCCCCAAAACCCACCTCTCCACCGCTGCACCCCGGGTGAAGCCCGCTGGAGAACTGCTGATTTCCTCCGAGCCCCTCGCCGCGGTGAATTTTTCATGGCGCATCCGGTCGGACTGGGGACAAGTGTCAGGCAGCGTCTGGGACGAGCCATCAAACCTCCAGGCTCGGGGGTGAATGTACTTAGCAAATTATCTGCCAACCCCCACCCCCACCACCACCACGCATGTGGCCAGTGACATGGGCGACTGCCTGCCTGCCTGCCTGCCTGCCTGTCTGGGCCTCCCAGTGCTGCGGGCGCGAGCGTCTCAGAGCCGCGCCGACAGCAGCAGTTCTCCACCGCCTTCTAGTTAGGACCTGTTGGAATTCTCCAGATGGCAATAAAAATGCATGAGGGGGGCTGCAATGGAGAGGAGAGCTGAGCCACTTAAGAGTGGAAAACAAAATCACTGGAAAGAGGAAAGGGAAGGTCTATGCTTTAAACTCCCTATAGTCTGAGACTGACACGGAGAGAGAGATGGGGAGGGAGAGAGAGAGAGAGAGAGAGACAGAGAGAGAGTGACAGAGAGAGAGAGAGAGAAAGACAGAGAGAGAGAGTGAGAGATGGGGAGAGAGAGAAAGAGATGGGGAGAGAAAGATGAGGGAGAGAGAGAGACAGAGAGAGAGAGAGAGAGAGAGAGAGAGAGAGAGAGAGACAGAGAGAGAGATGGCTACCTGACTACTGAATAAGCATGGCGTCCATAGGATCTCCATAATGTGGAGATGATTCTTCTCTAAAGTGTGAGGAAGGGCCATTCCTTCTGAAAGACTAGCTGTGTTTGTTATCCCTGTCCTTGCTAATACCCCATTGTGGTTAGTTTTCTCTCAGGTGGCTGGGGACAGGGAGGGGAAATCAGTATCATCAAGCCCTGCTTTGCAAACCTGACGCAACAACAACAACTAATAAACGTTGGCAAATGGGAGGAGTGCGTAAGATGGAAATGACAGATTAAAATAGTTCCATACCATCCTGGGGACTTAATATGGGCTTAAAAAGTGGAGTGGGAGTGGGAGATGGGCTTTTCATAGCATAATTAAAACAGCAAGATGGATTCTGTAATTGAGTGAAAAAAACAGGATCTGAATAACATCTGTGCATTCCACATAAATCATTTCAATGAGAAAGCTACAAATACAATAAAAGCCTCAGCCTTGGAGTCAGAAAAGCTGTCAAATCCATCTTGGGTGTGGAAATAGATGCCAAGATCAGAGTCTATGAACCAAGTCCCTCCAATTTAAGCATTCAGAAATAAAATAATAGACAGATAGGATAGGGTAAAAACAACAGAAGAAACCTCATGTGGATGTGATTAAAGTGACACTTTATTTGTTTTTCCTGCAAGGTGAAAAACACTTCTGGTGAATCTCTTTGTGCAGTTTCTGCTTATTAAATATGAACTGCTGCTCACCACACATGCTGTGCCATCCTGTATGGCCTCCACTCATACAATATTGATGTAAGCTCCAATGAAGAAACAACTTAGAGCCGACGGATAAAGCTGAGTAATAGTAAATCAATCAGTGGCATTGCATTAATAAGCTGGGAACTCACCTAGACCACTCTCACACCTTAAACAAATTCACATATACAGCTAGTGGGTATATATGCCTGCTTAACATTGCACCACCTAGATCATACTGATCAAACAAATCCAGTTTTGACGTCCATTTTCCCTGTGTAACATGTCATGCTGTAACATTGAAAGCACAACTATAACATCGACTCAAACCAACATGAAGGGACGAGCATTGAATTGTCGATAGCCTTGCTATCTCATGCATGAAATTATTTCATGTCTCTCGCTGATGCATATGTTAAGTCATTCACGTCAATGCGGTGTGCCGCATTTTGCATTTAAGTCTTGCTCCTTCACACCTCAAACATTGCCAGCTTGTGTTTTCAAAAGGTCACTTCCTGTTTACTTCATCGCGTACAATTTACAGTTGCTGCATTTCTTTGAAATGTGAAGTAAGTCCAATTCTTAAGAAACGCCAATCGCAATATGGTACTGTCGGAGATACTGTATCTGAAGACTTCCTGTTTGAATAGATGCGTGTCAAACGGTCTCAAGCTTTTAGCCGTTTACAGCCCATCACAAAGCTAACTTGACTGTACAGGTGCTATGTACAACAACAGAGGCGGGTCCAACATGTGTTTGTGTGGTTCTTTGTGTGGTATACACACGTATACACACACACACACACACACACACACACACACACACACACACACACACACACACACACACACACACACACACACAAACACACACACACACACACACACACACACACACACACACACACACACACAACACACAAACAAACATGTGTTTGTGTGGTTCTTTGTGTGGTTCTTGGCATCATCTACGGGTAAATCTGATGCCACAGCAGAAGAGAGAGAGGGCCTAGTTGGAGCTTTTCTTTTTAACCTGATATGCCATGGCCAGGACAGACTATCCTCCCCATTTAACCATTTAGGTACAAATGAGGTTCTTAACTTGATGAAGAACAAAACGGTTACAGTGACCATTTCATAAAATGGTTTGTCTTTTGGCGTTTACTTTTGTTCCACTTTGCTTTCTTCTGTACTGGTTTATTCTCTTGGTGTATTCTCTTCTGGACTGGTTTATTATCTTCTGTACTGGTTTATTCTCTTCTGGACTGGTTTATTTTCTTCTGGACTGGCTTATTATCTTCTGGACTGGTTTATTCTCCTCTGGACTGGTTTATTTTCTTCTGTACTGGTTTATTCTCTTCTGGATTGGTTTATTGTCTTCTGGACTGGACAGGTTTATTCTATTCTGGCCTGGTTTATTCTCTTGGTGTATTCTCTTCTGGACTGGTTTATTATCTTCTGTACTGGTTTATTCTCTTCTGGACTGGTTTATTTTCTTCTGGACTGGCTTATTATCTTCTGGACTGGTTTATTCTCCTCTGGACTGGTTTATTTTCTTCTGTACTGGTTTATTCTCTTGGTGTATTCTCTTCTGGACTGGTTTATTGTCTTCTGGACTGGACTGGTTTATTATCTTCTGTACTGGTTTATTCTCTTCTGGACTGGTTCATTTTCTTCTGGACTGGCTTATTATCTTCTGGACTGGTTTATTCTCCTCTGGACTGGTTTATTTTCTTCTGTACTGGTTTATTCTCTTGGTGTATTCTCTTCTGGACTGGTTTATTCTTATCTGGACTGGACAGGTTTATTCTATTCTGGACTGGTTTATTCTCATTAAAAAGGAGTTGAGGCCTGAGAACAGAGCAGAAGTAGGAAAAAAGCATAGCTAAACATTTCCTCTAAAATAGCTGGTCCAGGGACAATCACACTTTGCTTTACTTTGCACATATACAAATAGTTAATATATGTACTATCTTACAAACTTGTTTTTCTTAGCATTAGCACATCCAAAACTATCTTGGACACTAAACCTTTAGTAAACTTTGTGTTACAGTAAGCTGCTTAGGAAACAGACATCCCCCTGAGTACTCATGTTCTGCAAATACATTCTGCTAATAATTATGCTAAATTAGATTTAATTCTCGCCTTGTCCCAAATTTATAATACATGAGCTGCACTGACCTCACACCTCAGATGCACTCTGGGAAGTTCAAAGGTCAAAGGTCAATCTTGTTGCCATGACAAAGCCATCACAATCGAGAGCTCTTCTCCAAAATGTATATATATCACTGTTTATGACTATCTCTAGGGGGGGTGGGTTATAGTAGTTATAGCAACTGAATGTCTATTGTTAACTTAACTTTACAGGTTGAGTAAATGAATGGCTCACATGGGTGCTGTGTCTCCCTTAGACAGCAATGGATCCTACAGAGCCAAGGGGAAAATGAAACCTCAAAAAGCCATCATCACTGAGTGATGCATTCTCCTGCCGCTCTGTCTCATCCGCTGAGCCACAAATCAAACGCGCCGCTGCGGCGGCCATTTTCTAAAAGTCAATAAATAAAGCGCCGGGACCGGAGGAGAGAGGTATTTAGATCATTAGCTCTTAGGAGGACTGGCAGCGGCATTATTTGAATGATGGAAATTCTTGGCACAGGAGGCAGCACCTTCAGTCGGAATAGAGTGCAGCTTTTGTTAATAAAACATCCTGCAGTGCTCGCCACTCATAGCCCCCTCCGCACACCAACACTACTCCTACCCTCTGCAACACTGAGGTAGAGGGGATGGATGTCTCTGTCTCTTCCTCTCTTGCTCTCTCTCCCTCACTTTCAAACATACACACACACACACACATACACACACACACACACACACACATACACAGGGTGCTATTTCAGGCCTCACAGGGAACTTTCAGTGCCCGTGGAGAGGAACAAAAGCTGGTGCTCATGTTCATTACTTCTGCACCATTTCCACTGTGTGGGCAGGCCGTGAACAAGCACAGAAATAAACCAATCCATGGATCACATCCCCAGAAACAAGAGACACAGGCCCCCAGTTCTGAATATGCCTCTGTGAGTCACTGATGTCCTGCCGATGCTCTGCCCGTATAAAATGTGAATGAAGACGGCTTCTTTGAGGACTCTTGAGACAAACCTGAGAAACATTTTCTGGTTGATATAGCGAGACAAACGCAACATAAACAGCCATTACACCAAACAGAATGTGCCACAGGAAACAAACAGTAAACGAGTGGTCTGATATTGTGTTTTTTTTTGTTGCAACAGTAGCCTTCTGAACTTTCCATCCTCGACTGTAATTGAAAGTTCACAGTAACTCTAGATCAGAAACATGGGTGTGTTGACAGAGACGGACGGAGAGTCTGGAACCTAAACTCGCTCACGCTGACCAAGAAAGGCACGGAAAGGTACAAGTCGTCGTCACAGAATTGTTTGTGTGGCCGAGGTGAAAATGAAAGAGCCACAAACAGGATGGAGACGCACCGGCGACAGAGTCTGCTTCTTCACTACCTCTTCTTTGACATAGCAGAACTTTGATGTAAATGTCAAGACTCAACACATTATGGTTGCAGCACAGGATATGTGCACTACAGACATATGTATGATGATTTCAAAATGGCAAATTTCATAGTATGAATTATGATTACCTTGCAGTTTACCTCTCAGATATATCCATTTGTCTTGGGCAGAACACAGTGCTATTAAAATGAATGGAAGACCAGTACCTGAGAGAGGTCGTAAAAGGTTGCAAAGAGTAATTTCATATGGTATCTATTACCAAATAACTTTTATAATTGTATTATTCATTGTATTTGTTGATATATACTTGTTTTATTTTACTTGGTATCAAATACCAATAAAGTAGAATTACACACAATCAATTCTTTGAGCTTTGATCTTACAATTCCAACATATACTGTAGTATGTAGGTGTAATGGCATCTGGCTCAAGTAAGCATGCTTCCCGCTAAGGGTAGCCTACACACAACCAATGTCAACTTTTAAAAGAGCCCCCACAAAACCCACCTAGGTCCAAATCTTATAATCCAGCTCTACGTTTGCACGGGGGAGCAATACTCTCTCAGTAAGATGCCATGATGCTGGCGGTATGTGCTCATTATAATGACCCTCTGAGCATTCAATAATCTAATATCACGATTGGTCATGGAAGATGCTAATGATATTGATAGCAGATGGCAGCTTTCGCAGCTAAAACCCAGCCAACCCCACTGTGTATGCTGATTATTCCTGTGCAAAGCAGGTGCTCACATCCCAGCCGACGTGCGCTGTGTGCCGTCCTGTTTCTTCTTCTGTTGTTCAGGACGGATACCAGAGGAAGCAGTGGTTCAGGGAAACTAGACATATTAGAATAAGAACATGACCTATGGCCATGAGAGGTGCTGCTTTGAGATGTGAAATCAAACCAATCAGATATGGCCAATTAGCAGGTAGCAAGTATGTTTTTTTTTAAGGTACAGGATAAATTCTCTTTGAAGTCTGTTTAAAAACCCTGAATAAAAATGAATGCATTGTCTTTGTGAGACTACTACAATGTCCCAAATGTTGCTCTGATCAAATAATCATGTTCATTTAGATAAAGTGAAGTCAAATGGTGAGATTAAATATTTAATAACAATTGTTAGTATAAGCAGTGCAATGTTTCACACAGCTGAAGGATACATGTTAAGACATGAACAACCTCTCCTGAGATCAGTGCAACAGATAACAGTGAAAAGGAACAGGGACATTTACCGCAATGACAAAAGTTGGATAAAGGTTGTATCATGCATAAATTGCTTTTCAATTAAGGTAAGACATGTGATCGCTAATGTAAACCATTACATCAAAAAACACATCCACTGTTTATTTTGTGGTTGTTTTCAAAACTATCTGAAATGTAAGCCATCTCTGAGTTAGGCCTGTCAGGTATGGGTGTGAATCTAATTGGTGAAATTACAAGTTTTCACTTTGGGAGAATAAATGCTTTTTTTTTGGTCTCTTCGTCTTCCATTTTTTTGGGTCTCTTCATAGGGTTAGCAGAATAATGTAAGCACGTGTGTGAATGGCAGAGAGTAAGATAGCGGAGTTTACACGACTAACGGGATTAGGCCCATTACAGGAGATTAGCTCCACCTCTGTCTCCCCTATCTTTTGTGCTCCTGACGGTCTGTCTGTCGTGCTGTGTGTGTTGTTGTTGGGATTGTTATGGCAGATATCCATGCTGAATTTGCACTTGCGTCTGGTCTGATCGCACCCATTACAGCAAGTTCCTTATCTGGATGGGATTCGTTCCACAGGCTGTGAAAGATACGGGATTCACCCCGTTAGATGTGTACATCGATCTGTATGTAGAGCACGTGTTTAAACTAACAAGACAGCTTCACTTAAGGGGCAAAGCTCAGATGTATTGTGATCTAATCAGTGGAAATATTCACTATCTTCATGTTCTTTTCCTCAGTGAAGAACAAGGTTTATTTCTTTTTATCATTTATTTCAAAAACACTATGCAACTTGCACTTTTCACGTTGGCATCAACCAAACACACAAAACACACAACTGCTCATGTGTTATTTAGTTAGGGTCACCGGTTGGGGGCTTACTTCATTTAACCAGATGATCATTCTAAGTTAATGTTTCCTCAACCCTACACAGCAGAGATTAATTAGTGTGTTTTAGGGTAATTGAGTGAGAGTACCAGTATGGACTACTATTACCACAGCTCTTGGCTAATTCTGTTCTTTAAAATATTAAATTCAGCTTACGTAATTGGAATCTAAAGTTAATTATCTTAAGTATACAATTCCTACTTTTGTAAAAACCTATGTTCATGATGTAATGCTATGCATACATACATCTTGGAGGTAAAATGGCGTAATATGACCTAAGAGATTCTGTAATATTTCTTAATGAAATACAAAGACATGTAATTTTACACAGTTATTCACAGTAACAACTTCTAAATTATTTTTGAACAGTTTACGTCTTGCAGTTTTGTAATTATAATGTGGTGTACTTTAAGGACAAAGTTTTTGTTTATATTACATTTTCTTTAGAATTATTTATTTACGGTTTATGATTGCATTGTAATTAGACTCTGGATTGCCCGGGTGTTTTATGGGAGGAATTGCTTTATGTCCCAAAATAAATCAAGCACATTTATGTTGCCTGTGCAATTAAAGACAGACCTCTTTATAAGTGAAAAGCTCGAGCGCTGTGATGCACCAAGGGTTTCTCTGCTCTCAGTGTGTGTGTGTGTGAAGAAGGAACTTGTGTATCCAACGCAGACATACTTCCACAAAATTAATAATTAACTGCACATATTATTCTCTCAGGTCACGATACATGCATTCCCCCCGTGCTTGAAATGGGCTTGATGCTAACAGTGCAAGAGGAGCTCCGGCGAGAACACATAGATTCCGCTAGAACGTTTGTAAGACAAAAGCCAAAGAACAGCACGGTCATTCCTCACAGCTTTTTGTTCACACTGGCAGAAAACAAACAAAGCATCTCCACTGAAATCAATATTGTCAGAACATGCACTTTGATTCCCCCCCCCCCCCCCCCCCCCCTTTTGTGCTTCTAGCCGTCTTTTTTGCTACTGAAGTCTTGCCAGAAAAATGCTCCAAAACTAGGACTAACAATGATGCTTTCACTGATGTCATTTACGCGCAGCAAAAGAAAAGTTCAACTATAAAACTGGAAGAGGGGCTGAGCGGTGCACAGTCACAATATATAAAAGATGTTCACTTCAAACAAATGAGCTTTTACTCTAACTACTGTTTTTTTCCCCCAGTCGATCCAGGCAAACTGCGGAAGCAGACAATATTTGCCTATCCTTGCCTATTCACAGTATGACAAGCAGCGCTGAGAGGGTCTATCACTGGCCATTTGCTTAACAATCACACGTAAGTAGGGACAGGTGTTCCTCTCTGTCACAGTGAGTACTCGCCATGAAAACTGAGGACGCATTTCTTATACCTGTCGACAGAATACAACCCTAAGCAAGCCTATTTAAAAGCACAGAGGATGGATACGCGTACATACCAAAGGCACTGAACAGTTTGGGAGCACACAGAGAGAATGTGACTTGACTTTGCTCGTTCTATAGATCGCTTTTGAAACCCATTGTAATCTCTGCCTGTTCTAATGAAGGCCTGATTATGTGAGATACTAGACACTATATACCTACAATCTGTGAAATTGTAACACAGTCAACCGTCAACTTGCTGTCGACCACTACATGTTTCAAAAACGTTTTTAATAGTGTCTCCACATCTTTTGTAAAAAATAATGAACACATCTCTTGAAACTGGAATATTCCCCAATGCATTTAAAACAGCTGTTGTGAAAGCGCTACTGAAGAACCCATATCTCGACCGTAATGTGCTAAGTAAAGGCCTATATCAAACTTCCCCTTCATACGCAAGATACTTGAACAAGTGGTATTTAATCGGCTAAACAACTACGCCATTTTCAAGAACAGACAGCAGCACAGACACTGCTCTAACTAACTAAAACAGTCAATGATCTTAAACTTAGTACTGCTGCAAACATGGTCTCAGCTGTAATTGTCTTAGATTTGAGTGGTACATTTAACAAGACTGGCTACAGCATTCTAATCAATTAACTAGAAAAATGAGTTGGTCTCTCTGTATGTGCCCTTAACTGGTTTCGAACATACATTACAGAAAATCAATTTTATGTCAGGCTTAAAGATCAAAGAAATGTGACATCAAAGAAATGTGACATATCTTGTGGTGTTGCACAAAGAAGCTGCCTTATTCCCCCTCTTTTTCACTACATAACATGCTACTGCTGGGTAATATCTTCAGAGAACACAGCATTAACTTCATAGCTATACTGACGATACACAACTCTACATTTCTGTCAAGCCAAATGACATACATGCCTTATGCTCCCTGAATACCTGTTTTTCCAAAAATGTATCAATAATTAATTAATGAAATTGAGATGACGGAAATAGCTGACCCTAAAATAAAAAGCCATGTACCTTCTAAAAGTCTGGGTCTTCAGAATAAAGTGGAAGTAACAAGTTTGGGTGTAATTATAAACTCTGGTTAAAGTTTGAAATCCCTCATAAGCATGCTGAGAAGCTCACTCATGCTTTCATTTAGACTGGACTACAGTAAAGCTCTGTTTACTGTTCGTCCAAAGTCAGCTGTAGGGCTGGCTCAGGGAAGAGGACGCCCCTGCCTTGCATAGTCCCTTGGGAAATCTTAATTGGGCATGGTACACACGCTAAGGCTTGATCACCCTTTAGCTGGCCACCTTTCATGAGGGTGTTTAGTGAGTAAAGGCCGAAACACCCACTGATTCGAAGGCACACTACTGAGGATGTGTCCCAAATTGACATTTTAACCCAATCTAAGAAATACACCTCCCATGCCACTCTGTCAACATCACGGCAAAGCTCATGTGAGTGCATACCAGCTATTGGCACAATGGACCGTTTTAATATCTCGTCCCGTGTTTTATGATTCCAAAGAAGTCAGTTGAGAAACTACAGCTAATTCAGATCTCTGCTGCTAGACTTTTCACGAAAACAAGGAGGAGAGAGCACAATACTCCTGTTCTAGCTGCACTGCACTGGCTCCCTGTATCTTTTACAAGTCCTTTAAAGTCCTTCTACTTGTATACAAAACTCTTAATGGTTTAGTTCCCTCTTTCATCACTGAGTCCCTGTCATTTGAGGTCCCCCCACAAGCTCTTAGGTCCTTTATAGCAAGTCTGACAAACATTCCAAAAGTTCCCCAAAACAAAATTGGGGAAGCAGCCTTTGCTCACTTCATACCTAAACTGTGGAATACTGTACTTTACACATACACTTTATTATCATTATTAGTACTATATACTAGATACATATAAAGCAACTTGGAACCATGGAAGAATACAATCCAGTCCAGCAGTACACTAGACATACCCCCATACATACATTGCTGATGGGTTGCTGTAGGCTGCCACTTAGGTGAGGTGAGTGAGCCTGTCTATAAATACTACGCCTCATCCTTTCAAAAGGTAAAAGTACCTGAAAATGAATAATAATCACAGGAATTAAATAATCACAGGAAGACAACAAAGGCAGGTGGTAGTGTGTCAGAGCCCTACCGAGAGTTCAAGTTACCTATTTGTTTAATTACTGATGGACTCATGCAACATCTGTCAGGGAACCAGGCCTACTGACATTGCCAGCACTGCTGACTTCTCTACTCTCCTGAACTCAGGTGTCATCACAGCCAAAAAGAGGAAGAGGCAACCCAAGGCCAAGATGTTCAGCAGGTCCCCTGGGACTTAACCTCTATGGTCCCAATTAGAGCCTATGTTTCAGTGTACTTACACACCTACACATTTCTCTGATATGCAGCACACCTGTGGAGGACCTGCACATCTAAACACGGTACAATGCTGTGTGTATTTATTTGTCAACTTTAATCTCCGATAGACAATGCACACCACATAGCACAGAAACCACCAACAGCTACAGAAACATTACTGGTGTGGGGGCAAAAAAAAAACAAAAAAACAGAAGCTGAAGCTGAAGCCTCTTCCAGGCGGGATTTAAAAGGCTAAATCTGTCCTGCTCATTTGCGGCGGACTTGGCGTGAGCGGATGACTTGTGCTTTGGAAAGGGAGAAAAAAAAACGTAAGAAAAAACGACGACATCGGAAATCTGTTATTCCCTGGTTCCTGTGCCTGTGACACAGAACAGCGTTCCCTCCTCTCTCTGTCTCTTTCTCTCTCTCTCTCTCTGTCTCTCTCTCCCTCTCCCTCTCCCTCTCTCTCTCTCTCTCTTTCTCTCTGCTCCTTCCAGCATACGCTTCCGAAACCTGATGCTTCGCAGCCGGCCCATTAATCCTTCCTTGTCGGATCGCGGCCAGGTAATTACTGTTTAAAAATATTTCATCCCATTCTTTTCTGCGAGAAGAGAAAAAAAAAAAACGGGAACAAAGACAAACGCAATTCTAAACAACGACAAAAAGGGGGCCCCGTTTTCAAATTCACTCGCCTCTCCGTCTCTCTCTCCCTCTCTCCCTCTATCACTTCCGCAGAAATCGGTGGCTTTGTGTGCACAATGTACTAGGTGTCTGAAACAGAATCTTCAGCTGTTTCATATTCAAATGCCTGCAGTCACGCTCCAGTTTTCGGCACAGAGAACTTCCCTGTGTTTCTCTCTCTGATACAGAGGAAACGAGAAAAAAGGAAAGACCAATTTCTGCTCAGCTCAGTCCAAGACCTGCTACACAATCCCACGCCATTACCTCCCCCTACACAACCCTAAAAACATCTGAACCTTTGAAAGTCACTGTTTTGACTGCGACTCTCATCTTCAAATACTTTGTCAATATATCTCCCCTCATTACTGTCTGGGATTCACATGCCCTTTTATTTATTGGAATCCAGATCCTTTCTGCAACACAAAGTGCCCTTGAGTTTACAGGGCTGGCTATTGAAAGACCACCACAATGACTGGCCTGTTTGTATTGCAGTGAGGATAAGTGTAGGTGACATGAAGTAATGAGTGGGACCTGAGCTACAAGCCCCAGCTGTGTGGGCTGTCTGGGAGGCGGCTCATCAGTGCTCCTCTGAGATCTTCCCAAAATCGGATTATGCTAATCAGGGTCCTGTGACCTGGGCTGCTCCACAAGCAACCTCTGATCCGAACTATTGAAAAATGAAAATGTGATTTGGACGCTCTGTGCCGTGGTGAGAAGGCAAGCAGAGGCTTTTCCTAGACACGTTCAGATGGTGTTAAAGATGTAATGCGATTCATCTGGCACCTCTTATTTGACTAGATATGTGTTTGCACTACAGTTGTTATTTACAGACATCTGCCAATCTGGATCTGATGGGGGAATGACACCTCCTACTGTCAGTTCAAGCCATGGCCTGAATTATATTACTTATATTATTGTATATTACTTCACACAGTCACATACAGACTTGACCATCTCTGACAACTGACAATAGTTTAAACCCCCTTCTAAACACACCCTCTGCCTCTTTCTATAACACAAAGTCATGGACCTCACATTTGGGTCAACAATGCTCTATTTCTTCACACAGTCACATACAGACTTGACCATCACTGTCAACTTACAATAGTTTAAACCCCCTCCAAAACACACCCCTCTGCCTCTTTCTAACACACAAAGTCATGGACCTCCCATTTTGTCAACAAAGCTCTGGAAATCGCCCCCCAGAGGGTCTTTCCAAGTAAAAATGTCACCTGAACTTGCGCAATGTTGCCCCTCCGGTGGGTTCGCGCTCTGTAATATCTCCGCTAATTTGAACACAGGCAGTGGTGTCAGCTGCCCTGATGGGTGGTGTTGAGAAGCTCAGGTGTGCTGACAGGTAGTGTTCACAGTCACGCGGGAGGAGCCCGGGGGAAATCAGGCTGGCTGATACTCTCACCAAATGAGTCTGTTTACTGCACTGGGGAAAACAAACAGTCTTTACTCAAAGGGATGCACTCACGCTCCTCAGCAGAATGGGGAGGCCTACAAACAGGGTTTACCTGGATAACTATATGTGCGCCGTCCCATGCATACTAATGATCGCATCCTACATTTATTGCTAGGAATAAGACGTACGCATCGAAAAAATGGCAGCGGAACATAATTAATAAAGCATGATTAAAAGGATGTGTGTGAAAACAAGATGCTATCCATACGTGCCAAGACAGTTCTGAAGGGTTTTTATTTATGCGTGGTGATAAAGGAAATGTGCTTCCTGATGGTGTTTACATGACTTTCAGTTCCATCCTCAGCTGCCTGTCAAAGTCATCTGTGATTTGATGTGTGGACGGAGCTCATTAGGTTAACTATTTGTATTACTGACAGAAAACAGTTGAGACCAAGTCTGCTAACAATGTGCTTCTTTTGGGAAAATGTAGAGTAACAGGGCTGGAAGTTTTAATAGTGATGCACAACCAACACACGCAAATGTATGGGCTGTTACAGTATCTGTTGTGTTTTCATCTAATTGAAATGCACTGCTGCCACAAATGTCCATAATTTGTACAGCCTGCACTGCTGTGCGAGTAGCCTGTGTGCCTCAACCAAAGTCTTTTTAAGAGGCGCTGGAAAACCATCAATTCTGTTTCCAAACAGCAGTTACTGAACCCCCCTCAGTAGGATTACGGGTAGGACATTGGAAGTGCCTTCTTGCTGAGCCAGAAAGTGTGTGTTTGGGTAAACCCCTATGTGCATCCATAATACTACAGACACACACAGTAAAGTCCTGAGGGTTTACAGTCCAAACACTGGGGTAGAGAAATAAAATTATCAGGGGAAAACAGAAGTGCGTAAAAAGAGGTTTCTTACGACGCACACGCAAACACACAAATGCACACACACACACACACACACACACACAAACACACACACGTAAACACACAAATGCACACACACACACACACACACACACACACACACACACACACACACACACACACACACACGGCACAGTCACAGTCACAGTCTCGCTTCCTCTCTGTCAGACACACACACACAGCCTCTAGTGTGTTAACCTGGTCCAAAATATAAAATGTAGTATAGACCCTAAAATTCCAAAAAGTAATTTAAATAAAGACTTGTGACACGAGTATAAAAATAAAAAGAGCACACTTAAAATAAAATAAACTTTAAAAGTCCACCAAACTCTGAAAAAAACCTTAATACTTAAATTCACAAGCGGTTCACTATGCTAAGCTATGATGTTTCCCTTCTCCTCCACCACCACATTTAGGAGCGAACATATCACGCACTATAGGAGTCGGTTTGCTCATAAGAGAGACTTGAGACATGAGTATAGAAGTAAAAAAGAGCACACTTAAAATAAAAAGAAAATTAACTTTAAAAGTCCACCAAACACTCAGAAAACCTTAATACTTAACCGGTTGGTTTGCCCAAGAGAGCAATACTCAGAGGTGGCATGTTCTTACTTTACCTCCAGGCCAGAGAAACATCATCCCATCCCCAGTTTGTGCTCTTAAAGCGTCGACATATACTAAGAGACATCACAAGTCACTTATTGCCACTCCAGGCGGTGTTTTTAAGCTTGTGTAGATACACCCACATCAGTAAGAAACATTTGAAAAAGTTTGTCATCTTATTAGCATTCAAATTGTAAAACTTCTTGGAGTGCCTGATTAGCAAACTGTCTCAATGTGCAGATTATTATAACCAGTGTGCTTTCTGAAAGACGTGAGCCAGTTCAGAAAAAGACCAGCAAGTCCATTATTTTGTCCTAATTTCAGTAACTCTGTTGTGACATTAGGGGGTGCTGGAATTCTTCAGAGGTATGACTGGAGATGGAAAAAAAAAGAGGGGGAAAAAAAAGTTGCACCGGAACTGCATGTAGAGCATATATTTGAACAAACTTTTAACTTCACACACTACAGAATCTTTAAGAAAAAAAAGCTAAACAGCGGCGGAAAGTAGAGCAAGTAAAAAACAAATTGGCACATCGTTTAGCATCTGTAGGCCAATGTTTCTCAACACTAAAACACCAAAGGAATATAGGCTTCATGTATGGAACATATGCATAACATGGCTGTTGAATATGAATCTTGTGTTGTGTGATATCTTATTCATCCTCTTAATCCGACACAAGTACTTAAATGAAAAACATTTCATTGTGGATCATGCATGTATCAGCAGTGTAGTGTATGATGGTGGTGTGCTACATATGGGTAACATGTTAATCTGGAGGAAAAGAGAAGTAGAATAAAAAGACAAGAACAGATCCAGTAAATGTTCTTGTAAAACGGTTGAATTACTCCCTCACACAAGAGCTGCTCCAAACTTACATCAAGCAACTTCCTCAAAGCAAAGGCTCATGAATAATTGAATAGGAACACATTTCTGCTTGTTTATTTATACATACATATGTATAAAATATCATTTATTCTAATAGGCTCTATAAATCAAAAGTATTGTCAGAGAATAAGAGCTAAGTGAGGTTATTGTGCGTTGGGGCCAGCTGGTGGTAATAATTTAATGAAGTTTTACAGACGCCATAAAGGAGGAAAGCAGCTGTGGCATTAAGGATTATAAAGTTGGTAAAACTTTTAACAAGTGAGATGGATTTCAGCACTACATACATACCACCACCACACCACTCCCTGTTCCCCTCAAGAATAATAATAAAGAGTGAGAGGGGAGAGAAAAGGAGAAAGAAGGAATTTACACATCCTTCAATTGCAATGCTATCAATCACATGCGTGTTATTCCTTGGGGAGCGTCTTTACATGCATATTTATCAGCTTCAGAATGCTAATTCCCACGGCGCCGCGCCCGGCAGCATCCTCTCCAGGCGTGTTTATGACTCATAATTGTTGATATCCTTTGATATATTTCTCTCAACTAAGACATCATTTGGTTTTTGTGGTCTTAAGTCAATGAGGCACAATGACCCGGGCTTTCAATTCAAATTTACAGTTCAATATCCATTATAAGCTATTCAGGGCATCTGCTGGGGGGGGGGGGGGGGGGGGAGACTCCATTGTTTTGCTCTGAGGTTTATTTTTTTTCCCCTTTCTCCTTTTTCACATGACTGCTGAGGTGGGGGCCCAGGTTATAGGGAGGGAAGTTAAACAAATAAAATTTGAAAAACAACATCAACTAATCAGTCTCTCTCTCAGCATTAGGGCACCTCTTCAGTGACAGGGACAATGTGACAGGCCTCTTCATCTCCTGGAGTCTCCTCAATTAAGAAAAGTAAATGTTGTGGCAAACTTAAAAAAAAAAAAAAAAAATGGGGCCAATTATAATAAGTTGCAATTGTTCAATGAGTCCTGTCATTGGATCAGTCAAAGGAATACGATTCTCAATTCCCCCCGGAAAAACCAAAAGTGATGCTTTTTGCAACAACCAAAACTCTAAACACACTCGTAACACATTCAGTCCCCCCCTCCCACCTCAACCACCACCACCCACACACAATTAACTTAAGGAAAAAGGTTTAAATAACACAAAGTGCCATATTGAAAGCGCACCTTCCGAGAGAAAACTTGCATGCATTTACATGGCTAAGATGGCAGATGCAGTAATGAAGATGCGGATCCATGGCGTAGAAGCGTGTGGGAGAGAGCGCTCTCTCTCTCTCTCTCTCTCTCTCTCTCTCTCTCTCTCTCTCTCTCAGACACCTGCCACAGAGCCTGCCACCTCCAGGGAACCAACATCTGAGAAATGCAATTTGAGAGTTTCGGGTGGCACAAAGACAAGGCAAACACGCACAACACTGGGGGGGGGTTATATGAGGATGGGGGGGGGGGTTCTTCTAGGGGTGGGGGGTGGGGGGAGTAAACAGGGACTCTTGTGGCTGACGCTGGACAAACAACGTTGCGCTTCCCCTCCTCGAATTTCTCTCCTGGAACGGCGGCCTCGCTTTGTGGCACAGGTGCGTAAATTCAAGGACGAACTCAACCATGATGGAGGTGGCACTTGATTTTTTTTGTGTTGTTGGTGAGTGGGAGTTGGTGTTGGGGGGGGGGGGGGAGGTGTTGGTTTTGTTTGTTTTTGTTTCTCTGGTATTGTCTCACGAGCTTGTTACGGGAGAGATCGTTTGTTTGTTGGGACCGAGGGGTAGCCTATCACTGGGCTTAAAAAGCCTCTTTGGTCACCACCACTCCCCCCCGCCCCCCGCCATCTCCTAAACGCCATCTCCCTTAGGGACAAGGCAATGAATGCAAAAAAAAAAAAAAAACATGACAACAATGGAAGAAAATGCTACCAAAATGAAAACTTTAAGTCCTGCTTGTTTATTTTGTGTTTATTTACCAGTCTGAGCTGGAACTGGGAATCACTTCAACTCATAAAGGAATGTGTGTAACCCCTGAGAGTGTTACTCAAAATGGAAAAATTTAGTGTTTAAGAGCATAGAAAGAGGTTAGTTGTCATGATCTCTGCATAAAGACAGTGAAATAGAGTCACTATGTTCATTTACTGACAAAAAGGATCGGTTTGAAAATGTCCAAATACGACACCACTTTGCATTTAAACAGTGTTCACTTTTATTTGCAAAAAGAACTGGGAGTTCAGATTTGTCCAAAAGGGCATAACATTTTCACGCATTCTCTCAAATATGTTGCACAACATGTTCATCACCAGTGCGGAACAGCCAACAGATTTCCTCAACTGCCTCCACGTAACCACTTCCTGTTTTAAGGTCAGATGGTCAAAACAACTTTACTCTGGCTGACTTGTACTTAACGAGTGGTTAATAGTCCCCTTCACCACACATACTATGTGTCCTTCAAATTCAAGTATGTACTCTTCATAAATCAGCTCCTCTCCGCCTGGACCAGACCAACTGGCATTATATAAACCCAGCGGCGACAAAAAATACGCCGAGCATTTTCATCAGGGCCCCTTTTCGTGCAGCTTTTTACTCCGCAAATGTTAAGGTGAAGAATGATCTAACCACGGCAATTTTAATGGCAAAAAAACTTGAAATAGTTCGGAAAAAAAGCAGGGTTTTATCACAAATTGTTTTACATAATCAAGCGTGCAGCCATCACCTGGAATGACACTTGCTAGAGAAACATCTAAAACCCTCTTCATTAAAATCAACAATAACACAGGTGTGTGAAAAATGGAGGGCTGGCAGATAAAAAATGAATTATTAATGCTGAACTTAAGTATTATAACAGAAAAATCAATGAACATACCTGGCTCAATTAGCATGCAAAATGCTTTATTTTTTTCCATAATCCAGCACAGTATAATTATGCCCCTCTATTCTGGAACACGATAACTTTTGCTTTTTCTGAGGCACACAACACCTGCTTACTTTGTTTACGCTCACCGTTTCCCACTCATATTAATAAGCGGGTGCTCAGATGTCTTCCTACCCACTGCTTTCTGTGCATGTGTGTGTGTGTGTGTGTGTTTGTATATGCTTGAGCTTGTGTGTGCACGTGTGCATGATTATGTTTTCCACCAACTTAAGATCTTGCATATTACATGCCTAAAATTTGTGTTGATTGAGGATAGAATTGTTTGGTTTTATGAATTGTTTGTTTATTTTTTTTAGGGGGGGGGGGGGGGTAACAGATCGATCATTTTATTTAAAGTACTGGTGGTCGATATTTTCATCTTAGAAATGTGAGAGGTTCAGATATCCAAGATATAGGTATAGCATTATCTCAAAGACGCTAGTGTCAGTCTACATCCATATAGTATGCAATGAGCTACAAGCTAACAATGTGTGTATTAGCGTAGCACTACCTCATGTAGTCTTCACTGCAGCTGCGAGGAATAAAATATTTCTGTTTCCACAAGAAATTAAGTTGCTTTTTGTCATTTGTTTTGGACACAATGCTGCTGACCAGTGGCAGAGGCTGATTTCAGGCCAGTCTTTTAAGGATGCTGGAGAACAGCTTGAGCTACCCCGTCGACGCGGGACCACAATTTTTTGGCAAGTCAAACTTTATCAGCACCAACATGCATAAATGAAAACAAACACAGCTCAGTCTGCTAATTACAGACACATGAGTCCCCTCTCCCTCTCCACACACACTGCTGCAGAGGAGGTGAAAATGGCCTGTGCTAACACCCTCCAACGACGCTGTCCAAAAACTTGGGCAGGGGCCTCTGTTAGACTTCCGGCATGTTCCAGGAGAGAACCTTGTTTGATTAGATAATAAAGGTTGACACATTAGTACCCCTTGTGATTTTTCAAACCCATTATTTCACATGTGAAGTTACAAATTACACCACTGACACCAGGCTGGTATCTCCCGGGCCATGTGGCCTGAACCCTCGCCAAATCCTGCGCCACTAATTTTACTAATTGCCTGGGCACAGCCAACACTTTTCATTGGTCCACAGCCTGCGATGTCACAGGAAGCTAATGAGAACTAAATAATGCATGTGAACCCCTTTAATTGCTTCATTTCTCATTGTAGTTACCATAGCAGTAATAAGAGGTTGGATGCCAAAATGTTTACAGTATAATTATTTTGGAGAGAAATATCAGCGTTTTTCCCCCAGATCTATGAAAACAAAACAAAAAAGGGGGGGGGGGGGGGGGGGGGAGTGTGCAGTGAAATGAGACGTAAAACGTTCCTGCCACAGGACATGCTCGAGCTGAAAATGTGCAAATAATCACCACTGAACAAAATATCTAAAACCCATCATGGAGTGGAGACTATAGTAATCATTGTAAAATCAACAATCAGATTCTTTCCAAAAAAATTAGAAAAAGCACATTACCAACTCAACTCCTTTATCAACGAATGAGTTTGAGTTTTAGTGGCAACAAATTTGCAATTTTGTTTCAACAACTCATAGATGCACACGGGAGAGAGGGTCGCGGGATGGCACAGGCCGTTGTTGTCTCAGTGGTTCACATCTTTGTTTATGCTCGAGTTTCTGCCTATTGTTGCTACTCTCCCAGCTTGTTAAACCTAAGATGCACTAAAATGGTTGGAATGTAAGGCAGTAATGAGATATTTGTGGGACAAACAAATCAAAACACAAACATAGCTGCAAGTGGGGACCATCAGGGTCCAAGCTAAAGCGAAGCACCCCAAGTGGCAAAAGATTGACAGGCTTGACAGCTGAAAGAGGACATTGGCACTTCGGGATATGTGAGCAAATGGGGTCATGTATAAGTATCCCAAATTTCAGCTGAAGTTTTTCTTGAGATATTGCATTATGTCAGTTGCAGCGCTATGGATGTAGTGTAGAACAATGTGGTGTGCATCCAAACATTGTGGTAGTGATGGAGGGTTTCAAGTTTGGTCACATTCGAACCTTCATATGACAAAATATTGGCCAGAGTCATTGTGGGCCATGCTTTAAAATTTGACGCATAACTTTGAAACTGATCGACGGATCAAAAAAAAAAAACGTTTTGTTAGGACAGTCTGGAGATGATGTGTCACTGTCAGTGACTTTAGATTATAACCTACGCTGGACATCGAGGTCCTGTTTGTCCTTCAAGAATGGCCGGCGGACTATTACTATCCCTGACAAGCCTGTATCAAGATTTTTTTTTATAAGAGTCAAACTGATAAATAAAGCATGAAGTTGAATATTCCAAGCGATCACATTCGTTTAGAATGTTGTATAGGCTAACGTTTTTAGTGTAACATACTTGCTAGTGGCATTATGACGAATAGTAATACACCACATGTCCATAAACAACAAACAAGCCTTCCGTTTCTCTGTGCAACAGGTAGGCTAGTGTTTAATGGCCAGCTATGAGTACTTCCTCTTAGTTTGCTCTCTGTGCTAGTGTGGGCTCTTGGGCTATTTGCTGCATGCTTACTCCTACACTATAATGCTTTTGGACGATTAAGGATTTTGTGTAATGACATTTGTGTCAAAAATGTGTAGGTATATAGTGCATACTCCAGTCTGCTGTGTGTGCTAGTGAGAGCTATTAGGCTATTTACTGAATGCGTACTGACACAGTATGGTTTGGATGGTTATGGAGTTTAATTTTGTGCCAGAGTTTATGTTTGCATGTATAGAATATCCTGCAAAAAGTGTGAAGTTTTCTGTCAAAAAGTTGTCTTGTTCTCTTCTCCAAAAGACATTCCCTTGCGAAAAGGCTTTCTGTTAGGACGGCGAGGGGTGATAACGGCCCCCCCTCGGTATATGCATGGTTTAAGGCCATTAGCCCCCCCCCACCCACACTACAGAGACAAGGTCATGAATGTTAGATGGACTTATTTGTTCATATGAATGGAGTGATTAAGTACTTTAATGCTTATAGCATACCCGAGACATAACTCAAGACTTTTATATAGTTGAATTTTTTTTATAGAGATTTTAGAGAAAAATACATATACGAGATACTACTTACATGTTATTGTTCCTGAATTTTGATAGTAGATTTATGATTTTAAAGAGCATGTCAGAACCACAAAAGTCCCGGGGGTTAATCAAACAATGAAACGAACAATATATAAATGAATGTAAATGTGCTTATGTGTTTGTATGTGTTCATAACACTTTCACTTTAAATACTCCATTTTAAGACACCTGGAGGTGGGAGTGTGTGATGTTGTCGTTCCTGGCCAGTTTCCCACTCGCACACACTGGCCTCCTCTCCCCATGATATCCACAGGGAAGCTGTAATTTAGCTGTAAATTCAATCATCCAAATAGCTGAATATTTAATGGTATTAAACCTCAACCTAAAAAGAGTTGTATTATTTATTTAGTCCCGGTATCCCTGGCACAATTCAGTCAACATCAGGTGGTCCCATGAATGCGGTCATTTTACAAGACATTTTAAATTATTGACCAATAATCTGTCTTAATCCATGTCATTCAAAATTTAATAATTCACAGCAGTGAGCTGAGCCGCTGGCCATGTGACCAGAAATTACCCAGGTCTTCCCAGTTTATGGCGCTGTAATGCTTTAATGTAAGCTCTTACTACAAGGTCTCTATCTATGTTACCGTTCTGTGGGCCTTTGTTAAACTCTACATGCTGTAGTCATTGAGATATAGAGAGAAGCTTATATAAAGTTGTTGTATAATATAGAGGGGTATATATTTAACCTGCCTCTTCAGCTAAGAGTCTTACACTAATGTTTGCTAAGTTTAAAGGTACTGATTCACTCTGACTCTTACACCATTGCTGATGTCACTCCACAATGAAGACACATTAGAAACATATAATAATAATAATAATAATAATAATAATATAATAATATAATAATATAATAATTATAAACAAACATATCCAAGGACCACTCTTTACTGTCACTCTCACGGTGAGGGAATGGACAAGTAAGAGTGATGCCATGGTGACATGTTGCTCCATCCTCCTGTGGATCCACAGGGTAGAACAGAGGTCAAAGGTCATTTTCATTTCATCACTTAGCAGACGCTTTTATCAAGGATGTACAGTACCAGTCAAAAGTTTGGACACACTTTCTCTTTTTTTGAGAAGTTTTTTCTTTACTTTTCTACATGGTAGATAACACTTTTTTTGTTTAGAACATAATTCCATTTGTGTTCTTTCGTAGTTTAAACTTCTTCAGTATTAATCAGCAATGTAGAAAATAATAAAAGTAAAGAAAACACTTTTTGACTAAATTAAAAGTGTGTCCAAACATTTGACTGGTACCGTATGTACATTTTACATCTACACTGATGGAACACTGCACATCAGGAGCAATTAGGGGTTCAGTGTCTTTCTCATGATGCTTCGACAGTGAGGAATCGAACTAGCACCCTTCTGATTACTAAACTACTTCTCTCACCAACTGAACCACTGTCGCCCCAGGTCACCAAAAGAGGTCCACAGCTCCAGGGCCGAGGGCATCAGAAGCACTCTAGACCTGGCAAATGCTTTGATGACAAAAATAGGCTATTGACAGCTGTAAGCATACGTTCTCTGACTGTAGAATAAGCTGTGATCAACAAAAGAAAATCCATTACACTGAAATTCATTTAATTTTAGAAACTCGTGTTCTGTGTTTTGAGGAAGTTGTCAGGCATTTGAGGTGTGTTGAAGTGTCGTTTCAAAAGAAAAATCTATTTAAAAAAAAAACACATACAAGTTGTATAAATGTGTATAAATCATAATACCATGGTCGGTTTGATTAGCCTTGTTGATGTGTACTTCTGAGACAAATATAGTACACTCACAGCAGACAACATGACAAGGTACATAACAGGATTAAGCAGCATATAATAAATGCTCCTTGATGTGTCATTGATAACAGGATTTCTGATGCTTCATCTCCGTAAAATGAATGCCAGAATTGTCATATTAGCATTGTATTACAGCGTCCCCTTTATCTAAACGTTAATCTGTCCCCGTCAAAATCTCTGTCACATTTGGTGCGCACGTTGAATTGGATTTTAAAGCACCGTCGTCAAATCAAGAGCAGAACACAGATTGCAGAGATTCCTGCAGGTCTGCAGCGCCTTTAAGAATGACTGCATGAGAGTTGATTGTGTTCTCTTCAAAGATACAATGTCTTTTTGCAAATTAATTCCACCCATATCAATGAAGTGTTATTGTTACAAGCTCCATACTACGTTACGGGTAAATGAAAGATGGTGGCTGGGTGATGGCTCTTCAGAGCTTTTCCATCTATCTTGGGCCTCATATCCCAGAATCCCACATCAACAAGCCATACCATTAAGCCATTAAAACTAATGGGCCTATTGTCCTCCAGCTTTTGTATTAACCTAGCCTTAGTGTACCGCTGCAGATAGTTAGGCAGTTAAGGGTCTTCAAGGATCCACAGCAGGGCAATCCCTCTGAGGAAGTTTAATTTTTGCTTCATGCAGCATGTCAGCTTGAACAAAAGGCAGGCACTATGTCTCCACCCACTATAGGAACCAGATGTACAATAAGTTATTAATGACAGCCAGGTTTCTGAACACTCCCTTTACTGTTTCCCCAAGAAAGCACTTGCAAACAATTATGGACTGGATATCCGGCATATTGGGCGTTTTCTCAGTGGGCCAATGCATCTTGGGGATGATATAATGTCATTTATATCTTTTAATAAACAATTTTAAAAAAAGGCCAAAAACCAACCGATAAAGTGTGCCACTTGTTCATTTTCAAAACTAACAGACATGTTTGCTGCAGGGGCTGGAGTAGGCTCAGTGTGCAGCGACAGGTGGACAGGAAGGAGGAGAGATGACTGGCCATGGCCACTGCCAGGCAGGGAAGGCAAGGAGGAGCAGGAGCAGGAGCAGGAGCAGGAGGAGCAGGAGGAGAGGGGACTGGCCATGGCCACTGCCAGGCAGGGAAGGCAAGGAGGAGCAGGAGCAGGATCAGGAGCAGGAGCAGGAGGAGCAGGAGGAGAGGGGACTGGCCATGGCCACTGCCAGGCAGGGAAGGCAAGGAGGAGCAGGAGCAGGATCAGGAGCAGGAGCAGGAGGAGCAGGAGGAGAGGGGACTGGCCATGGCCACTGCCAGGCAGGGTAGTCAAGGAGGAGCAGGAGCAGGAGCAGGAGCAGAAGAAGAGGGGACTGGCCATGGCCACTGCCAGGCAGGGAAGGCAAGGAGGAGCAGGAGCAGGATCAGGAGCAGGAGCAGGAGGAGCAGGAGGAGAGGGGACTGGCCATGGCCACTGCCAGGCAGGGAAGGCAAGGAGGAGCATGAGCAGGATCAGGAGCAGGAGGAGGAGGAGCAGGAGGAGGAGAAGAGGGGACTGGCCATGGCCACTGCCAGGCAGGGAAGGCAAGGAGAAGCATGAGCAGGAGCATGAGGAGGAGGAGCAGGAGGAGAGATGACTGGCCATGGCCACTGCCAGGCAGGGTAGTCAAGGAGGAGCTGGAGCAGGGCAGGAGTAGGAGGAGGAGGAGCAGGAGGAGAGGGGACTGGCCATGGCCACTGCCAGGCAGGGAAGGCAAGGAGGAGCAGGAGCAGGATCAGGAGCAGGAGGAGCAGGATGAGAGGGGACTGGCCATGGCCACTGCCAGGCAGGGAAGGCAAGGAGGAGCAGGAGCAGGATCAGGAGCAGGAGGAGAGGGGACTGGCCATGGCCACTGCCAGGCAGGATAGTCAAGGAGGAGCAGGAGCAGGAGCAGGAGAAGAGGGGACTGGCCATGGAGCAGGAGCAGGAGCAGGAGGAGTAGCAGGAGCAGGAGCAGGAGAAGAGCGGACTGGCCATGGAGCAGGAATAGGAGCAGGAGCAGGAGCAGGAGAAGAGGGGACTGGCCATGGAGCAGGAACAGGAGCAGGAGCAGGAGCAGGAGCAGGAGCAGGAGCAGGAGCAGGAGCAGGAGCAGGAGCAGGAGCAGGAGCGGGAGTAGGAGCAGGAGCAGGAGCAGGAGCAGGAGCAGGAGCGGGAGTAGGAGCAGGAGCAGGAGGGGAGTCTTGTTGAAGCTGTAAGCATGAAGTAGCTTCATGATGAACTGGGACTGGTAGGGAGGTAGTGTGTGCCTTGCCATGATGGCGGTTTATCCAACTGATAACCAACTGCCGATGATAACATGATAACATAATCATAACGCTACCATAAAGTGAGACCATCACCTACTCCCGGTACTCAATCATCAGTCAATGTCAAGTAGCGCAGTTTTCGTGTTTTCGTCGCCATCTTAATGCAGTCGTAACTTTGGCTGACTATGTAATACAACATCTGTAGCTTGACTGTGCTAAAACGTACGCTTATGTATTAGCCGACAGCAAAAAAAAAGAATGTTAATTTCCAGCAGGCAACCACTTTGTCCTGTTTGTTGTAAGCCAGGTATGGTGGTAAATATGAGGATATACAGTACATGGTGTGGATTACTGTTACTTCTATCTGTGGGGTAGCTCTCCACCTACAACACCTACACCACCTACACCTGCCCTTGGATCCTGCAAGGAGGTTTGCACCTGTCACCTTTATCACCTGTTACGAGTTTTGCACCCCTTATTTTAATTAACATAATGAACATTCCTCCTTTTAGCTTTCCCTCTTTTCCTGCTTAGGATACCATATTTACTGTGTGGGAATTTTTTGAAATGAGCATTTCATTTTCAGGCCTTCGCAGAATATCTGATTTTCAGGACCAGGGGCATATTGCCACTGGGCAAGATTGGAGGAAAAGATGATAAAGTTGTTCGTCCAAAGTAAAAAGAAAAGGAATAAAAAAAAAGAGCAGGCAGTAATGAGATCTGTAATTGAAACAGAAAGGTCTCTTCAGTTGACTGCTATAAACCGTACATTAAAACAGCAATTTTTGATCTAAACCCTGACAAGCAGAATAAATGTTCTGAATAATTTAACCAAAGCAAACATTTCTTGTTAATTTCTGGATAATTATAGTCGTAGTTGCGCAGGGAGTTGGTGATTAAGGCTCTTGGGCACTCTCCTGTCACACTGACTCCTTGAAGCCTCAGTGAATGCCACAAATAGCAACTTAACACTTAATAAAAATTAGCTTATAATCAGTAGAGTTCAAAGGGAATCCTTTACACACACATTTGCCGTCACACTACACTGATTCAGTCATGGTGGGGGAAAAAATCAACACTGGCTCCCAAATCTCATTGGTCAAATTACCTCCCCCTTTTTTCTCCTTAGCGTGTTACATTGGGGTAATTACTTTAAACAGAAACATGAGGTGCGTTGAAACGGGGTATATAGATGATTCAATAACTGCTTGTGCTGCCACACACACTATCTGCTAAACATAGAATATGAAAGCTCCTCAAACATGTTGAATGAAATTAGGATATCAGGACATCAATTTACCGCTGGAATGGCAGAGCGACTCGCTCAGGGCACTAATTCAAGGCCACGCCGAAAAGGCATCAGAGCCACAGATGATGTTTGCTGCTGCAAATATGAACATGCATGTCCAAGACGCACAACATAACTGATTGATGCTCATTTACATGCTGGAACATCTATGAAAGTAATACCAGCTATTGTATTTCATATAGCCTGTCCCAACAAGCAGATCACCATAGGTTGGTGTTTAATAACATTTTTGCACTTTTTGTTCATTACTGTTGCTGCTCCCTGGTTATGTGGTTCCAAAGTGTCAAGCTTTACCACTGTACATAAATCACCCATATCATGAAGGGAAAGGGGGATTTCAATCTTAAGGGGATATGAATGCTCGATTTAGTGATTTGGATAAATGTATCTCTTAAACGGCAATCACTCAAGTCTCTAACCTCTGGTCTGTTCGAGAGAACTGTGACTAAGGCACTGAATAGCCCTCTTTATGCTAGAGGCCCTTTAAAAATCCAGGCCAGAATGTATTAGCTGCGTCTATGTGTATGCTGATCTCAAATGAGTTTGGCCTTTTAGCTTACAGTAAACTAGGTCGGCATGCAGACACAGAGGCTTATCTCAGGTGAGTAATCTTGTTCCAAAATGTATTTTTCTACATTTCTTCATTACAGATTTACAGGTATATTTTTTTTGTAACAATGAGGACAAATTAATTTACTCTGTGACAGCTGTTCATATGTCAATTGCATGATGAGATTCCCAACCTCTCCAGAATGTGTGGCATGTTTTTAATTTCCCCCTCTCTCCTTAAAAGACCATTGAAATGGAGGCTTGAATCCATGTGGAAACTTTTGGAGGCAATACAAGTGAATAATCATGTAAAGAGCAGCCCTTGAAACAGGCCCCGCAGGTAGTACTCTGGCAGGCAACAAACAAACAAGTAGGGCTCTTCTCTTTTTTGAAATGGAGAAAAACACAGGCTTGTTTACCCACTACACCAAAGCATCCAGCACAAGTGCAAAACTGGTTGTAGCAACAAGGTCATATATTGAGAGCCATAGACAATGTTGTCAACATACAGTGGAGCACAATTTTGAAACTTTGGCTTTGTGTGTGTGTATAGATGGGCATCAAGCATTGTTTTTTTTTAAACCGTTAATCATTGTTTACTGCACATTATGAAAACAGTAGTGGCACAGCGTCATCTTTTTGGAGACTCTCACACAAAACTTCAAATGTCTGCTGTGCCTTCTCAATTTGTTTTCTAATATTGAACATTATTGGCGGGTTAACACCTGCTTTGTGAGTTTGAATGCTCACAATGACATTTTGCAAACAGTTGGAGGTGGGTTTGGCAAGGACATAAGCAAGGCTTCTGAACTGAGTCACCGGGGTGAAAGCCAGAATTCAAAAGCGCCTATTGCTATTCCAACAGGCAGGGGAGAATGAGATGGGGCTGGAAAGCAATTGCGACCGAAGTGACATACTAGGGCTAGGAGTAAAGTTCCAGTGAAGATGACACCAGCTGGAGATTTTTGAACAGAGGAACTCAGGACTGTATTTCATTTGGGATTCCATTTTTCACTTTCACGTCTTTACACTGGCATGGCCAGAATATGGTATGACCATGCACACTGGCACATTTAATTGCGACTTACTTACTAATTGATTTATGGACCTGTTAAGCAACCATTAAAGAAGCCATCCCTTTACTTTGAGCATGTATACATAAGGTTACATTGGCATCAGAGTGACCGTACTATTTTAGTCACGTGTACTTACCTCTGTGTGAATATTTCTGAATCTTCGTGTGAGAAAGCCGGTACGTGTGTCTGCATACGACAGAGATGGTTTGTGCGTATGGGTGTGCTTGCATGTGTGCACATCATGTATATGTGTTTATCACTGTATTTACCCATGTGTTCATCTGTAGGTGGCGTGTCTACACGATATTCACACATGACAACACATTACTCCCCCCGCGCACATATACAGTCCTTCAAACACCCAAGTGGGTCTCGGCTCGCAGTTTCCGCTATGAATAGCATTATCATCAGTCCAGTGTAAATAACATGAAGTGGCAACTCATAAATACTTAATGATGCAAAAAAAAATCCATGAAGGGACTCCCTCTGCTTCTGTCCCAGACGGCACACGGAGGCCGACTTTGTTCCTGGAGGAGTTTCAATCCCCTCCATGTGGCTTTGAATCGGGTCTCATATTCTGATGACTTTCTGAATGATTAGTAACAGGTGTTCTGGAGGAGCAGGGGCGAGGAGAAAGCAAATAAAGTAAGTTCTGTAGTAATTACTAATGTAAAGGGGACACACAAAGTGGGGTTTTGCATCTTTAAGAATCCCATCAGCTTAAAGACTCACGAACGCAGCCCTAGAATCTGTCACTCACAGATTATAACATAATGGAAATAAAATGGAAAGTTAAAGTTATGGGCGGCCATTAAAGTTATGGGCTGGCATATATGATGAAACTCACGAGATGCAGATAGAAACGGGTCAAGTTGGATTAGCATGGGCTTTACTTTCACTGCAGGTCTCACTGTTCAGCTCTGTCCCACACGTATTCACATGGAGCATGGCCACACTTCATTTCCGCTGAGGTCACAGTAGGTGGCTGCAAACACAGAGAACCAAGCGGAGGGGCTTGTCAGCGATGAGACCCACACTGGTTAGGGCCTTGCCACCTCTTGAGTGGCTTCCCAGAACAGTCCCGGGAGTGGACCAACTCCCCTGAGCGCCAGGAAAGAGCCGGTGCCCCTGGCATTACGCAGTATTTCCAGCCCCCAAATTGAATTTCCTCATGCAAATTGTCTCCCATCAGCAGTCAGTCTGTGTGAAGATATTAATTCGGGAAGGGAAGGGACTAAGGAACAGCTGCTCTTGCCACAGCCAATAATAATGCAAAAAAGGGAGCAACAGAAAGAGAGAAAGAGAGGTGGAGAGGTAGAGAGAGAGAGTGCGGAGAGAGACAGAGAGGGAGAGATAGGCAGAGAGGGAGAGAGAGAGAGACAGAGAGGGAGGGAGAGACAGATACGGAGAGAGAGACAGAGAGAGAAAGAAAGACATGGATGCGGCGGAGAGGTAGAGAGAGAGAGGAGATAAAGGAGAGAAATCTAGAGAGGGACTGTGTGTGAGAGAGACTAACCTTAAAAAGCAAGGGAGAGAAGAGAGTAAATTAGGAGCATACACAGCTTTTGCAGCCTCTCTCCAATGAATTGTCTCTCTCTTGACAAGCAGCTCATTTAGCTTCCCATCATGCATCAGATCGGTCATTCAGAAACACAAAACACAAATAAGTCAAGTCGACCATCTGCTTGTTAGCGGCAACTATGAAAGTGCCTCTTTTTTAATAAACAATACAATTACTTTGACTGGCCAGAGACCACCTGAACGGATAATCGAATATTTTAATGTTATTTAAGTTGCATTTCTGCTGCATATTAAAAAATAACCCACCTTTTTAATTTATTACCACAACACACACAACACATTTTCTAAATCAATAATCAGCACAGCATGTTTCATTAGCAGTGACCAATCACAAGCAAGCTGGGGATCTCATTTTACAACATGAGCATCCCTAAGACATAAACCATCTGCTACTTGTAGAAACAGAAAAATCAAATTAATCCATTCTTATCATGCATTCTGATTTTAAAGCAATTAAAGATGTTCTTTGTCTAATCGCAGACGTAGAAGTAGGTTGGTAATGAGCGATGCAAAAAAAAATCTTCTTCGGGTGAACTTTCCAGGGTTCTCAACTGCTGCGTTTGGAAACTTTACAAGCCCCGCACACTCCAGTGAGCCGTTAGTCCTACAATACAGATGTTGGCACCAACTATGAATTTTTTATTAAGCATTTAATCATTGTGCAAACCGAAGAATTCCCATAATATGAGGCCCAGACACAAACTAGGAAGATGCCAAATCATCCAGTACAATGTTTTCTTTTTTAATATAAAAAATAAACAGATGCCAATAAGCAGAACTTATTTTAAGATTACATAAAGCCAAAGATGAACTGGAATGCTGAATTTACCTTAATTAAGCTTGGGGATACATCTCTCGCAAAATGCTAATTTTTGGTTGAAAATTCCATTTTGCTTCATCTCCCCATCCTTTCCGCTCTCTAATCTCTAATCACAGAGAGCACATTAAAAAACAGCATGGCGGAGTATCCATTATCTAAAATACTTCAAATATTAAGAATCTCGTAATTTGTTGTAATGAAGACACATTAGCATTGCAGCGGAGCGGTATTAATTATTAGAGCGGTGTCGGCCTCATTACTTTTATTAAGCTTGGCTCAGTGACCAAACTCTATGGCTTACACCAGGGCCCTGGCTGAGATGCAATACCCTGAGCACTGTTGTGAGCAGACAATAAACTCCTCATAACTCCCATATTTGCTCAAGTTTTCTCTTCTCAAGCAGTCGAAAGAGCCTGTGACAAAAGGGATGGGCTCCAATTCAGAGCATTTGTACTGTATATGGACTGTTTATTTGTCCCTGATAAGCTATGGATTGCAACATCAATCCAAACGGAATGACTAGCCTATGTGTGGGTTTTAAGTTAATTCTGATTTAAGTCTGTTCGTTGTAGTTCATTATGCTATGGTGGTACTGAAAAACATGGTATCGAGTGTGGTTGAGCTGGCCCTAGCTTTTTTATACCTCTGTGCACAGTAATCATACATACACAAAAATCATAAGACAGGCAACTACACGAAAGCTCTCACACACACACACACACACATTCACAAAAATATATCCAATCTATAAGGGTAAATAAACTTTCAGTATTCAGAACTGGCCAGTAATGCTTGCTGGGTGCCTGTCTCCGTACCGTCTCTGCCCTAGTCAGCCCCATACTGATGGTCACAGTTGAAATTCATGAGGCACCCCTTCGCTGAGCTGAGTTGGCCACCGAACAGCAAGAGCAATGAGCTCATTGTTACGCTTCGGGTGCTTCTCTCTCGATTTTTGGGAGCAATCAACAGCTGTCGATCGAGATGTCCTGGCCCCTGTCCATCAATCATACCCTATCGTCAGGAGGCACAACAATAACAGTCAGGGAGATGCACCAAACCCAAATAAACCCACACACACAGAGGCAGAAAACAGAACACAGTTACTGCATGTATTATAGGGAGATAACATGTTTTTAAAGGCAAGGGCCTCTTTGTGAGAAAATAAATGAAAAAAGAAGAAACTCGTCAGTAGAGAAAAACTAAATATGCCACGGGAGACTTTAAGACACCGATAGCATAGTCCACTCAACACGGCTCAGCTGTGATACGTCAGATAACAGTGGAGATCATCTCCAGTCCAGGCCAATGAGGCCCTGGCTACTCTAACAACTAAGAGTGCATGTCATGCTGCATTACCAAGAGTGGACAGCGTTACCAAAAAAGAACATCCTCTCTTCTGAAGTGCCTTTCAAATGTCGACAGGCGACTCATCCATCTAATCTCAAGAGTAACTCAGGATTTAAACTGAGAATCCTAGTAAATCAAGTGTTGAATGAAAACAAGGTGCCCTGAACAAATATTTTCATAACAGGTCTCACTCTGCCGTAAACATAAAAAACTCCACATAACCCCCCCCCCCCAAAAAAAAGAAGAAAAATGCCACAACAGAGATTCATGCCAAGCTATAATTCACATGCTTGGGAAATCATCTGAGAGGTAAACACTCCATCACAATACTACTGACCCTTTTCCTTTACAGCTCAAGCGCGAAAAAAACACCTCAAGCAGACTCAGATGGTAACATGTTTTTTTCTTTCTCCCTTTCCCCAGAAGCAAACAGATGCTGTGCGTGCGGGTACAGGAGCCCCACCTCACAGCGAAACAATAAGCGAGGAAATTGTCTTAATCTGAGGAAGTTGAGGTTTGCGCAGTAATATGATTAGTGCAGGGATCTCGCTAATAAAGAAAGGCTTAATAAATCACGCTGGATCTTTGTTGCTGTGCTAACCCCGGCTACCTCACCGCACCATCTGGTAGCATGACAAAAAAAAAAGCTATATGGCAGGATTTTATATATAATTAATAGGTAAACAACAATCTAATTAAAATGGACAAACTCAATGCATCCGCCATTTGGGAGCTTTAATTATGGAGTAAATCTTGAGCTGGAATTGAATCGGTAAAATGGAAAATTATCTTTGCTTCTCCAGCCATGAATGCATCAATGATGATCTGTGAGAGAGACCTCCTGATGGGACCAAGGAAATGTGATTTCGGATCATCACGGCAGTTACTAATTGTTAAGGTGTGCTACCTTACCATATGTACTGAGTCGCAGAGAGGACCACTGTTCAGTCCCCCCTGCATGCCTAGGTTCATCTCTGATCGAGTTTGCATCGATGCAAATGAACTTGTTGTATTTTCGAAAATCTGTTTTGGGAGAGTTGCGGGGGGCTGCTGTTATGACCTCATACTGTAGAACACCTATACAGTTCCTCGATGGTTCCATTACATCGTTATGGTTTCTTTTATGACCTCATAGTGTAGAACGCCTATACAGTTCCTCGATGGTTCCATTACATCGTTATGGTTCTGTTATGACCTTATACTGTAGAACACCTATACAGTTCCTCGATGGTTCCATTACATCGTTATGGTTCTGTTATGGTACAGCAGGCTTGTGGCATAGTTTTCAGTTCAGCTTATAGACTGAGAATATCACCTTATGGAGTCACCTGTTTTTATTCATGACCATGGAGTTTTGACCATGTCTGACTCCAACTTTCTCTCTCACATCCATCTAACAGCCATGTCTCTCTCTACCTCATATCTCTCTCATATCCATCTAACAGCCCTGTGTCTCTCTCCCTCCTGTCTCTCTCATATCCATACAACAGCCCTGTCTCTCTCTACCTCATATCTCTCTCATATCCATACAACAGCCCTGTCTGTCTCTCCATCCTTTTCTGTCTTCAGTCTGTCTGTCTCTATCAATCTCCCGTATCTCTTTGTCTTCTGTCGTACACAGAAACACACGCAGAGAGACACACACACTCACACACACACACACAGTAATACGATGTTTCCCACTGGGCCCATCAATTCCTATGTGTTGCAACTACAGATTCAGAGCTGCCATCAAAATCTAAACAAGATCCGTCAGCAATTAGGGGAATACAGAGGGACATTAGAAAGATGAGCTGCAATGCGGCCTACCTCCCATTCCCTGCTCAGTGGGCAAGAGGGATACGGCTGGCATGAAGGCTCTCTCCCAGTACCCACGCACACCCAGGGTCATCTATATTCCACCCATGCTTTGGCAATATTGATATTGGCAGGCTAGCTGCTGATATTGGGTACGTAATGATGCAATTAAAACTAGAAGCATTTTACTATTATTGGCACACGCGTGTGTGTATGTGTGTGTGTGTGTGTGTGTCAAACCCCCACCCTTATCTAAGGAGGCAAATATGATTTGGAATCTATGAACAGACCCGGAATGAGTACATGCCTCATAATAAAGAAATTCGTCTTGTCAGATCAGTTTGTCATTTTTTCTGCATCCATTACGGTACTGTTCAAAGAGAACTCCTGCACTGCATGTAAAGCCTGATATATACATACATAGGCTGAATGCTTGCATGATATACATGTTAAGCAAGGTATAAGTGTCAGCCTATCAAAATGACTAATAATACATTCAAGAAAACTCTCATTTATATTTGACATAAATACACTGCACCTGTGTATAGGTCTACACAGTGATAAAGATTAATCACAATAGAACCAGTTCTTTATATTTAGTTATATATCTGCAGTCATCTGAAAAGACATGGCGAATAAACCCCATGGCTTCAGTGTGAAACAAAAATGCAAATCAATCCAATAATGTTGGTTTATGCACAGGTTATATACCTTGGAAATAAAAGATCAGAGTGCTTTTTGAGCCATATGTTGTTCCTTTGTTTCAGAGAGGGGGGAGATGGCCTCCCGTCACTTATGTTTCTGATTAGGGAAATGATTTATGCCACATTCACTCAAAAATTCAGCCTGCAAATGAGAAAATGCATTGTGACTGGACCAGATGTGCACAATAAAACAAGATTCCCATTGTAATCTCGGGTACTTAGTTTATATGAAGCTAATATAAGGCACACTTTGGATGTGGCAAAGTCACTCTTTTTAAAATTTGACTATAAATGATTGGAAATAAATTGTGTGTTTTATGCCGGATGGCATGAGTGGGTTGATAAATTAGAAACAGTTTTGTACCCTGACTTATCTACAAGACAAACCTGGCGGAGATCACAGGGATTAATTGCTTCAGAGGTGTGAAGTGGCGGATTCCCATTCTTCCCCACACATTCTGCGCCTAAACAATGATTAATCACCCTTTAACTATTCTCCAGAGGATGCATTGCGTTTGCCAAGACGGGGGCCCTTATCCGCATAAATCCGTGCATGCAGGTTGGGAGGTACTCTGCCAGGTACAGGGAACACAACCTGTCCCCATCCGTTATCAGATTAGGGAAGTGTCACGCGGCAGACGCACGAGAGTGACGTCGACCGCTCCCGCCGCTCGCCTCCGTCCCCGAGAGCTGGCCCTTCCAGCGACGGATGCCAAGCGTCTCGCACGTCAGTCGCTCACAACCTCAGTGTGCTGGCTGACGCTCGATGAATGCTGGCTGAGGAGTCTGACTTTCGGTTGGCTGAGTCGAAACGTCACACAGACACGTGGCAGAGATGAAGAGGCTGCATTGTTGTCCAAATACGAGCCTACAACAATCAGATACGTGCTGCTAGCATTCGTTTGCTTCCTTCAGCTCTCTTCAGTCCGCTGCAGGAGAGGATGTTGCAGTTTTACTCATAAGTCTGTGAATATTCTGTATCGACAGTGCCATAATGCTACACTCTACGTAAACATACATGTGAATAAGGTTAAGCTGTTCAATCTTAGCCCTATCACATCTACCTATTTTGGATGGATAAGGCACACTCTACCAAGATGTCCCACTGCATAAAACTTAACGGGTATTAATCCTCCGAGTCATATTAATCTGTGCCCTCACAAATGTTCTCATAAACTCCACTTCAGCACCCCTCTACGATCATACACAAAAGTACAAAAGCAAGGACAACAAGGACAACATCCCCCCCCCCCCCCCCGCCAAGATGACTACACATTGTGTCGCTAACATAAATTGTTATTATTATTGCAACAATACACTATTACAGTTTTGATAACATAACTCCAATTTATGCAGACTTGCTTATTTAAAATTAATATTCAAGGCATAATGTGTTATAAAAGCGAGGGAGAGACACAAGCGCGAAAGAGAGAGAGAGAAAGAGAGAGAGAAAAAGAGAGGGAGAGAGAGAGAGAGAGAAGAACAGAGAAAGGCCCCTTCCCCCAGGATGACCTGCTTGCTTTGGTCAGTGAGGGAAAAAAAGAGCAAAAAAAAAAAAAATGAGGTTAGCGTTTAATATTTGATGCCACCTGCAGCGAACTTGTGCGTGCACTAATGTAGGTGACAGATAAACAGAGGGAGCCGTCCCCTGACGCCTCTCTCGTGGCTGCGGGGTGTAAGTGCATGCTTTATCTCTATACCGACTCAATATCTCAAATGGATAACTTGTGTTGCCTCTAATTTGCATTAGGCGAGGAGTGAGGCGTGAAAGCCGCAGTGAGGGCCGTCACACCTCCCATTAATACCGGGGCGCACTCTCTCAATGTCCTCTGGGGGACCTGTATGTGTGTGTGTGTGTGTGTGTGAGAGTCTGTGTGTGTGTGTGTGTGTGTGTGTGTGTGAGAGTGTGTGTGTATGTGTGTTTGTGCGTGTGTGTATGTGTGTGTGTGCGTTTTCTTTGCCCACAGCATCGCTGCAGTGCACTAGCAGATGTAGTGTACTCAAATTGAATGTACTCTATTCATAACTACACGCTTGCCGACATCTTTACTGTAATTTCTGTGTTCTTCAATACCATGCACCGAGGTTTAATCTGTATTTGTCCATGACTACAGTCATTTTTACAGTGTCCTCATTTATAACCTTAATGAGCATACACTCTTTTCAGTAACTGCAATTGTTTTCCTGCAGGCAACAGCAGGACATGACACCAAAACTGAAAACACAGGATGGTATGTTAACTTCACCATGCCAGTACGCAGGGGGCTACACATAAATACACTGCATCTACTTCAAAACAAACAAACATACAGTATTCTACAGGCTTCCTCAAGTAAAGACTGAGCACAGACTGAGCACTGCGAATGTCTGCATTGGTTCAAACCACAACCCCCGTTTTTAAATCCCACTTTTGCTTATCAACCAGGTCAAAGTAGATAATTAGCTATACTACTGCAGTCCCTGTTTAAAAGGGCCTCAAATTCTTTCAACACCGTCTTAACAGGGGCATTAATGGTATGTTATTAATATACTCATGTTATGTCATATTAAGGCAGGGGGGACTTTGGCGGTTTTAAAGCTGACTAGCTGCACTGTCTTGGACACAATGAGCTAACCCTGGAACTAGATATAGAACACTTGCTCTGGCTCTCTTCCTTCAGACATCAGGCAGCAACAGTATTTCTTTTTGACTGAGGACAGGAACGGTACATGAAGAGATATTGTAGCAGCTAACATGCTTCCAGTAGTGTAGCAGCTAACATGCTTCCAGTAGTGTAGCAGCTAACATGCTTCCAGTATGTAGCAGCTAACATGCTTCCAATAGTGTAGCAGCTAACATGCTTCCAGTAGTGTAGCAGCTAACATGCTTCCAGTAGTGTAGCAGCTAACATGCTTCCAGTAGTGTAGCAGCTAACATGCTTCCAGTATGTAGCAGCTAACATGCTTCCAATAGTGTAGCAGCTAACATGCTTCCAGTAGTGTAGCAGCTAACATGCTTCCAGTATTGTAGCAGCTAACATGCTTCCAGTAGTGTAGCAGCTAACATGCTTCCAGTAGTGTAGCAGCTAACATGCTTCCAGGAGTGTAGCAGCTAACATGCTTCCAATAGTGTAGCAGCTAACATGCTTCCAGGAGTGTAGCAGCTAACATGCTTCCAATAGTGTGGCAGCTAACATGCTTCCAATAGTGTGGCAGCTAACATGCTTCCAATAGTGTGGCAGCTAACATGCTTCCAATAGTGTGGCAGCTAACATGCTTCCAGTAGTGTAGCAGCTAACATGCTTCCAATCAAGGGGGTGCAACGGCAGTCTCTTGAACGTCCGCACAGGAGGCCATTTTGAGGACAGTATACTTCCGGTAGGGATCAGTGGTACGTTAGGTAACGTCAGTGATCTTCACAATCGTTTACACTCTTATCTCGCGGACATTTTTGACGGATTTACAAATTACTTGATTTACAATCGTCATTACCTTGGTAATAATTCTGGATGCTTGAACATGTTGAAATGTGCAGCTTAATTGTGTATCACGGCTATTGTGTATCAGTCATTTTACATCAATTGGCGAGGCATAATTGTTCTTTCTTTTCAATATAACTTAAGTTGCACATAATAAAACTGAAGTTGCACATGATTTCCAATCGGGTTGGTTTGTTAAACATCTTACATTATGATTTCGACCGGAAATTGCGGACTTTATTGCCAATGAAGATGCCAGAATTTTGTGCAACCTGCTCTATTGAACACTCCCTTGAAACGAGACCTGTCAGAGACCTGTCAATGTTATTTTCATATGAAAACCCATGTTTATAATTCTTCATAAGTATGTAGTGACATAAGAAATATCTTACGTTTATAACAAACCAACCCGTTTGAAAATCGGTTGAAAATTGAGCAAGTTCTGGTTATTTAAAAAGTACCACTACCAACACAATGTTAAGGGGGAGTGAGCTATACTGTCCTCAAAATGGCCGAAATGTGCGGACATTCGACTCCGTCGGCCAGAAACGCAGGCAGGATATCTAGCCTTTATTATAGATATCTATGCTTCCAATAGTGTGGCAGCTAACATGCTTCCAGTAGTGTAGCAGCTAACATGCTTCCAGTAGTGTAGCAGCTAACATGCTTCCAATAGTGCAGCAGCTAACATGCTTCCAGTATGTAGCAGCTATCATGTTTCCAATAGTGTGGCAGCTAACATATTTTCCAATAGTGTGGCAGAGCAGTTATCAGCAAAGCGGTTCTCAACTTGCCAAACCAAAACGAGTTCAAGTCAGATGACACTAACCTTAACACTGCCAAGAATTCTAAAGTATTCCATGCTCTCCACAGCTACACTGCTGCATGCAAACCTCTGTAGTGCTTGTAACTTATAACAAATGTATAACAAATGTGTATAACAAATGTTACTGTATTTTTGTTAAGGACTTCATGGAACTATATGCAATCTACGCCACCGCCCTTTTTTCGAACTCTTCACATATAATTTCTTTAGCTATTTGTACTTTTTTTTTTAGCTATTTGTACTATTGTTGTGTTATATGTTGTCCCTCCTCACACCAACAGGAGCAGCACTCCGAAATTGTGTTGCATGCACAAAAAGGCTTTTCCATCTTCTTTCTTCTGAAGTTTCACAAACGTTTTTAATTTAAATAGCAGAGGGAGGGAAAACAAGATGTTGAACAGAAGCTCCTTTAACACTTACACTACTCATGTCTACCCTAGGCCAGAGAAGATATCCAAGAGTGGCTACCAGCTTAAGTGCCTTAAAGGAAGCCCCTTCTGTTCTTGTAATTAGGAAGGAGGCAGTGACTGTTCCAATAAGTCAGCATCATTCATTTGTTGACACCAAGGCCGAAGAAATTAAGATTTTACAAGTCCTTATTTCGTTCCAGTCTTCCAAATGAACTGGCATCACCTACAGTTATGTGACGGCTGCCGTGTGGGATGAGGACACCAGGTTGCAGACTGGTAGTAACAGAAGTCTACATCACATTTTATTTTTCAGGCAGGCAGGCCAGGCCAAGATTAAAAACAGTGTAGTCTCAGATGTTTGACAAATACCTCGGCACAGCATACCACAGCTTCTCTTCCCAGTGTCTATCACTATTCACTACAAACACAGTATTATCTACACCATGTACCATAAGATGCTCCAGTGAGATCAAAATATTAGAAGTATTAGTAGTTTTGTCTACGTATGGTGAAGTCTATAAACCTATCAATTGTGTTGAGCCTTTAAAATGTCCAGTTTTTGCCTACAATCACACTCCATTGGAAACACCAGAGAGCACACTTTTGTTTAAACTTTCCCAATTTGCTTTGTTCTAGAACAAAACAGTAAAACTGACCTTAACAACAGCAACAGTGTTGCAGAGTAATCCAATACCAGAGCGGTATTGCGATACCGTATTGTTAAAAACGGTACTATTCCCGTATTTCATTAGAATCGACACTTGAAGAAAAACAGTGTTTTAATAGGGGCCATAATTCCTGTGAGTCGTGTCAACGTGCGACACCAGGGCAGTGTGTGTGTGAAGCGCTCTGCTTCTACTCCCGGCAGGTACAGTGGGCGTGCCAACCATTTCCACGTTGGGGCTGCACACTGCAGCTTTCATGATGACAAAACCAGAGGCATGGCTGCAGATACACGTGCTCTTGTCCACCGTCCATGGCATGTCCACAGAGCAGATGCGTGAGGCAAAATATCATGGCATTATTCTGTTTACATAGCCGAGACACCACAAAGCCCCTCTGTAAAAGATGTTTTAAACCTACGCAGACCAAGGGAACATTCAACTTGGCAAAGCATTTTGCCAGCAGACATGCCGACCTGTTCAAAGACTTCAAAAAGCGACAGGTTAGTGAACGTGATAGATAACATAATTAGGCTACATCATGCGCAGACAATCACATTTACGTCAAGCGAGTGTGATATATTTTGTGACAAGCAAACGTTTTCCACCATTGGAGTTTGACGAGGCAATTAAGGTTAATGATAACTGTTTTATTTGGCTTTATCTTTTTAGCCAACTCACCAATGTGGCAAACATACACAAACACAATGTTCACACATAATCCAATTATTAATGTTATTACTTTTTTGAAAAACACACCTACATGTTTGAAAAGACAAACAAGAAAACACTTAAACTAAAGTTTTATTGCACATGGAACTAATAAGTCTGGCTCAAACCCATAAGTATTAGCCTACACACTACAATAGTGCGGCTGAACACAACTGACTCAACACACCTCCTAATTAATACAAAAAAAAGTTCCAAGTTCTGTTCTGTAGTCTTTCATTACTTTTCCTTTTGTTTTAGCTCTTTGCCGTTGAATCATTTCAGTATTGGTATCGGGATATTTAGACAGGTATCGTACTGAAGTCATTATTTATGTATCGTGACAACACTAAATGGCAATGTGTTGTTGCACAGAATTAAAAAGCCATTTTTACACCTAGAAACATATTTTCGCTCTGCCACAATACACAATCTGTTGTACTGAAATAAAGCGAAAAAATTCATGTGAATGTTCAACAGTGTTAATCAGTGCAATTTATATGTTCATAGAAAGGGAGGGAGTGAGAGAGGGGTGATACCAGATCTGTTTTTAAGAGGCTATGATTATGTGCATTGACTTAATCAGTTCAATAGAAGACAATTCAAAACATATTATTTTCTTTCATCACACAACAGACTTGTGAAGAGAAAAAAAATATTCTTGGGAAAGCCGAAGATGACAGAAAAGAACTGAAGGTAGCAATAACATAAGATTCTTCAATACAAATGGAGAAGGAGAAGGGGAGGCTAGCTTTTCAATCTCATGATATATTTTGTCGTCGAATCAGCTACTCAGTTCTAGTGCTTCCTTTTGTCCTCTTTTCTGAGAAACGACAATCTCAACTTGATTACCTCCTACTCTGTCATTACCTAATAAGATTCCTCGCACAGCAGACGCTTTGGATCTTTCCAGTGGTTTCCGCGCACTCTGAGCGGTGATTGCACCTTGTGTAGAGGACTGTTTGCTCAACACTTCTATGCTTCAAGGGCCATTTCGCCTCATTCTGGCACAGGTGGCAAATGTGCTGGAGGTCGCTTTCTTTAAGTAACAGTTAATTAACATTTGAATCACTGTCTTTTTGAAGATGGAGAAATGCAGAAAGATTCGGCATCACGTGTCGTCAGGCTCTCAGAGTCCCCCCAGAGGGCCTTTCTCTCTCAGCTTCAATGGTGCTTTAGGATTCACAATTTGTATCTTTATCAAAAAAAAAAAACCTTTGGAGATTTGAAACTATGGAGCAGTGTTGGAAAAAAAAAATGAAATAATAATAAAAAAAACATTAATGCATCATGTCTAGTTTAAAATTTTAAAGTTTAAAAATGCCACTGTTATGTACAATTCACAGTTAAATGTAAATGTATATGTTTAAAACTGAATTATATGAATTATAATACTTTTTTTTGTAGGGGGGTGGGGGATTTAAAGTCACAAGCATGAACCATGTATTTGTATAGGACACATACAATATTTATGCTGAGCACCTGCACGAATAAAGTCACTACATAACAACGACAGAAACATCCCTTGTGCACTATTTGTCCTGTCGTATAGTGCTGTAACTTCTCTGTAACAATTCATAACACTGGTAATTGAAATCAAAGCAATACACAACTGTTATAAACTATTCAGTTAAATGCGGGAGACATTCTCTGTCACCTTAAATCTCGCTTCATCAAGACAAGGACATTGAGCTACCCAGAATACCTCTGGTTGTAAAGTTAATTACTCATAAATCAAGTGCATGTTTTTAGGACACTATTTGTTTGTCTGTAGGGAATTGACTCTAAATTGGGCCCTGTGTGATGATTGAGCCTTGATGTAGCATCAGTCTATTCTGGGGCAGTATCCACAGTCTGAGTACACAGCATCACTGACAAGAGACAACACTGAAGGTGATCCTGCAGCTGAAATTACGCCTAACCTACCTGACGCTGCCAATTATTGTGACCAAAAAAAAAATTCAAGGGAGCAGTGAGATGTTTTATTCAAACTGGTGTATTTTTATATACGTAGTAACTTCGTGACCTTTCTCGAGAATGGTTTAACTGCTGCCACTTAGAGTCGAGCGGTGCTGTGCACTTGTCTCAGTATGACAAAAGAAGACACAAATGTCATGGCAAAGACAATGAATTATTCTATTCCTGGCTCAATTATGACATGACATGCTTAAACATATTAAAAGTACTTAACGTCTGCATCCAAATCAATTAAACAGTCAAAAAAAAAAAAAAACATGAACACTGTTTAAGCAAGGACCTTCTTAATGACACTGATGTCATCACACTGGCTGTGCTAAGGCTGATTGAGTCATCACCATCCATATTATGGCCAAGGAAAAAAACCCAAACAGGAAGTATAGTTAAAGTTTAAGCCATTTTGGCACAAAAGGGAAAAAAGGCCATGTGGTGGCAGGTGCAGCAGTTTATCAGAAAGCCAGAAATAATTGAAAGTGACAACCAGCAGCGCCACAAATGATTTATTAGTGTTTTACTGTGCTTCTAACCATCCTTGAGGCCAGAATAAATTATTTAACAATGATGTGTCTTCAAATCATTAATTCTACTGTGTGTAGTCAAACCCATTCCGCTCAGTGGTTCCTGGGTTGAACAAAACCTACGTTTGGAGCTTGGATCATCTCCTGCACGGCAGTGACCAACTTTTCTCTTTACCATCACAGTGTTTTAAAAGGCATTATGGGACTCCCATGAACCATCAGTACACACGTAGCTAACTGTTAACCATGAAAACTGTCAGACAGAGATTGTAGTACATGGTTTGTGAATAGGAGGAATTTAGGCGCAGGCAAAGTTAAACTGCCTAAGTTTGGACACGATACTCCAGTTTCTTTTTTCCACCGCTGGTTATTTTCTCCTTTACTCGCTGCAGTCACTGTAGACAGATCCATCACGCCTGTCAAAGCCACACAGAATCTGATTGTGTAAGTGTAAGGACATATATGAAAAAATAATGGGTTTGGAGGAGAGAGAAAAAAAATAAACTAATGCTCCTCAAGATTTTCAAAATTATATATTTATGTTTCCAGACTCAATGCCTGATTTATAATTAATCTGACATGGCTGTAAGTTCGGCAGCACCACTGTATTTATAATAGCTCAAGTGTTCTCAAACTTATAAATACAAAGCATATATAATGTGTTGCCTCCCTATTATTAATTATGGAAATAACACAGCAAAAGCATATCCTAAATCCATTACTGTTGTAAGCTAGACTTGTCTCAATAAATCAGCATCTACAATCAAAACTGAAATAATTTTTTATGCATAATGTATGTGCTTGTTGCCACAACATCTGTTCATTATGCAGAGTAATGCATTCCTGTAGTTTTTAAAAACTTCAGTCCTATAAAATAATCATAATGAATGCTTCATTATAGAGACCAAGAATACTGGAGAGCGCTGGGTGAGAGAAAGTAGTTTCGCCTTTTCCCCAACACATCTAAAGTTTTACCAATTCCTCGTCTTTTCCCAGACAATCTCGTCGTGAAAGTGTTGATGAACAGTCTCTCGACTTCTGTTGTTTCTCCACATGTTTTTTTTTTTTTTTGTATTATTTTATTCTGAAATAAATTTCACAGCTTTTCAATTAAGGACTTCCAGATGTGAAGTGGTACACTGTCTTTCTTTATGATAATAATACATACAATAATAAGGACATGACAAATACAATGTAATTATGATTTCAAAAATGTAATCAAAATGAAATAATGTTAAAACTAAAAATAATATACAGAGGGGATACATAATTAGATGGGTCTAAAACGACTACTAGATAAACTGGTATATGCAGTTGTGTTAGAAAGTCATTTCCATTTGCAGACAATTCACTGGTTAGGTTTTAGGTTTTAAAACTACAATTTTTGCTCTCTGCGGATCTGCAAGATATTATACACGTCCTAATTTGTATTTATTTTTTTAATTATAATTAATAAGTCTGAAATAACTGTACTGTAAAAAGTCTGAATTAACTGCTGTATAAAATGCATGTCTGGTTGAGACTTAGGTATATTGATCAACAGGTTTGATACCTATTTCACTTCAGCCAACAGATTACATAACACTTGACTGGATCCATGCATCAGACCAGTATAATCTAAAGATCCATGCATTAGACCGGTATATCTGCATTGGCTGAAGTGAAGATCCATGCATTAGACCAGTGCATCTGAAGATCCATGCATTAGACCAGTATATCTGAAGATCCATGCATTAGACCAGTATATCTAAAGATCCATGCATTAGACCAGTATATCTGAAGATCCATGCATTAGACCAGTATATCTGAAGATCCATGCATTAGACCAGTATATCTAAAGATCCATGCATTAGACCAGTATATCTGAAGATCCATGCATTAGACCAGTATATCTGAAGATCCATGCATTAGACCAGTACATCTAAAGATCCATGTGTTAGACCAGTGTATCTGAAGATCCATGCATTAGACCAGTATATCTAAAGATCCATGTGTTAGACCAGTATATCTAAAGATCCATGCATTAGACCAGTATATCTAAAGATCCATGTGTTAGACCAGTATATCTGAAGATCCATGCATTAGACCAGTATATCTAAAGATCCATGCATTAGACCAGTATATCTAAAGATCCATGTGTTAGACCAGTGTATCTGAAGATCCATGTTCAAGACCAGTATATCTGCCTTGACTGAAGTGATGATCCATGTGTTAGCTGCATGTATGTGGACATTCTCTATCAGAAAAGCATAAATATAATGCAGCAGTTCCCCATCCTATTCAGCAACAAACACCTGCTTCAGATGTCAAGGACTACAAATCACAATGCTAAAAAGACTGACCAGAGCAAAACACCCACGCATTTCCGCAGGAGGCTACATGAAATATCTTTTGTCATCTTTCACTAGTATTGGGTTCAAGGCACTAGATAAGACATCTAGATGGTCCAGCTAACATAAAAGCTATTATCAGAAGTTTCTGAATCCAAAATTAGTATCTCTTTAAAAATGCTTGTATGTTTTTTTTTTACCTGAATTTACTGTATTATGCTACCATCACGTACTATAATGGCATAGAGCTGACCGGCTAAATTATGGAGAACAGTCAGATCAGTTTCACAGAGAATCTACAACTTTAGTATCACAACTGTTCGGACTAAGGTAACCTTTCAGGTCAAGTCAAGTCAAGTCAAGTCTTTTTATTGTCAGATACACAGAACAACAGAGTTGGACTGGGCACTGAAATTCTTATGACAGGACACCATACCACACTACCATAACATAACAAGACATAACATTTAAACATATATATAGGTACAACCAGTCCAGTGGTTAAGATGGCATTTGTACTTCATGCCATGCCTGCCATGTCTCACACCATTATCATACTGCTGGACATGAATTAGCATAGGCCTAGACTGCATCTGCACACATGTAAAGTATAGTTTGAAAAGAACTACGAAGCCTTTTTTATTTTGTTTTTGTTTTCTTGTTGTCAACACGATTTTTTTTGTCCTTGCTAGGACCTGTCTCTGCTTTAGTTCTTCAGTTCAAATTAAGACAAAATGGCCTGAGAGATAGATTTAATTTCCCTCTGTGAGTTGACGTGAAAATGCAATCCAACACGGCAACAATGTGGCATCTGAATGCAATAATCTCAAATTAAGCCATGCATAATTCAAGGCTTGTCATGAAGATGAATTAATAATTCAATAGATAAATAATTTACAAAATAATCAAATAAATAAATAATGAAACACATAAATAACTCATTACACTAGATCATCTGATAAAGCAACCTTGCGCTGGAATCAAAGGCAAATAACAGAGCAGCGTTCTGAAGAACCATTTCACCTTGTCCAGGTTCATCAGTGGAAAAAAAACAAAAGATCACGCTGAAAGATGGACAAAATGGAATACCTCCTTCCAAAATGGATGGTGATTTATTTAGGCTCTTTAGCATGATCCTTTCTGCATAGCCCTTTTACCAACCATGACTGGCACAGAATGAACACACCTCTAAACATGAAAAGCCATTAACCTCCAGCAGAACCCAGACATTAGAGGAAGCCCAACCTCTTATTAGTGATCGACATGGCTAAACCTGCTATAGGGAATAACTTAATTAAGAGCCTCAAAGATTTAAGACAACCAGACTTGACATAATCGCCCTGGTAAAGCGGCACATCACTTTTGAAATTGAGGAAGCCTTAACAAAATCAGGACGGGGGGGTTGCCTATCAGCCAGTGAAATGTAAAGGGAGCGCAGCCTAGCCTATAAGAATGACAGATCAATTACATATCAACCACTGGACTTTGATTTCTGATGCTTGTCAACTAATTCACTTGTCCTCTTCAGTAGTGAGCAGCTTGGGTAACTGTTTCGAGCCACAGTATTAGCATGAACTTTAAAATTTGTTGGGGAAAATAATCCTACTGACCGTTTCACAACTGCTGTCTCAGTCATTTTCCGCCCCTTCTTTTATTCCAATCATTAATAAGGCATCAACAAACAAACAAGGCAACTACAAACAAATGTATTTATCCACTTGTATTTTATTAACACATTTGTATTCATTATTTTATAACAAACAAATGTTTACACTGGCAGTTCACTGACTGAACTCAGTCAGTATTCAGTTTAATAGTTCGTCATGTCTTTTTTTTATCTGTTTGATGTGAAGACAAGCACCAGGTTGGATTCTCTCACCCGCCCACTTGCGATTATTGTTTTCATTGAAGTCTAACATTCATGGGTTTCCTCTACACCCCTACAGGGCATTGTTTTGTCTTTCACAGTCAAGTTAGAGCTGGACTCAACAGTAATTGGCTAATTTTCTCAAAATAAATAAATCAATAAATAAAATATAAGGAGGCCAAGTGGACGCGAACTGAGTCTGGCTTCCCTTGGCAGCATGAAATGCCCGTGCAAGTCAAGCCTATACTGTTAAGCCAGAAAGTTTGAAAAGCTTTCCTGCCACTAGAGTCACTGTAAAAATAAAAGGTAGCCTACAAAATCAAAACAGGAATATAATGATGTGAGATGTTGCATTAAAGTTTATTTCACGTGTGTCATCTCAGGTCATTTAAGTCTGAGTTAGCTTGGTTTCCCCGTGCTTCTGCTAGGAGTCGCCTCTGATGCCAAAGGTAAATATGATAGATAGATAGATAGATAGATAGATATATAGATAGATGGATACTTTATTAATCCCGAGGGAAATTCAGGAATAAAAAATAAACTTGCAGATGCAGCAGAAACAGTAAGGGCCGTGTCTAGCAGAAAGCTAAGATATCTCAAATCCGTGGCATTGCTTCAACGCTGTCTTTGCACTGACAATAGGAGTAGCACAACATCGCTAAATACAAATGCAGTCAGCTACCTCTCAACAGCTGCCACTAAAGAAATGTTAAGAGATTTATATGGTCACCAACAAGAACTACAACAGTACTGCTGTGGCTCAAGGGAGTATGTTAGGGGAAAAACATAGTGGCATGACATTAGAGTATCAGTTTCTCATCAAGTTAATAGACCAAGTTTTAAATGCTCTAAACCAACATGCCAGACTAAGACATATTCCATTAATATATAATAAAATAATTTGCTGCATTGTTTTTACATGAAAGGTGCTATACAAATACAGTTTATTATTATTATTGTTATTATTATTATTATTATTATTATTATTATTATTATTAAGGCCATCCACATCAACAAAGGATAGCAAACCGTACTAGTCCCTCTAGTGCTTACTCTTAAGTATAGAGTAATATTTCAGAGACTGGCTCTACCTGACCTGGAGGACACAGTAATCAGGTCTGTGAAAGTAAACTGAGGCGAAATACTTTTTTTAATTCTTAACTGGTAGACATACATCCCCAAGCATGGTACCAAAAAAAGGCGTCCTTGATGGAAATCCCAAAAGACTACAGTGCCTACTGCAACTAGCCTTGTTAATAATTCATCGCACCCACAAAACTAATATTAGCCATCTTAAACACACTTTATTTTTCCTTCATACCATATCTGCATGGCAACACATGCCAGTGGTCTTTCATTTCATTTCACAAGTTCCTGAATTCACTGATCTAAACCACTATCTCTGCACATTCGGCTCCAGCGAAGAGATGAGTGTTTCCCTTCAGCGGGTCGCAAGACTATGTACCACACGTGGGGTACGGTAGACGAGGCTCCAGCACTGCCCTCTACCACGGAGGTCACAGAGAGGCCATGCGTGCCAGGCCAAGCCACCGTGCTCCAGTGCTCCCTCCAGGGTCCCTTGCCACCATATGGCTGCCATCTTCCTTCCAAAACACTCACACACACACACACACACACACACACACAAACACACACACCCACACACACACACACACACACACACAGACACACACACACACACACACACACACTCCACATAACTGTCAGGTGCCCCAGCGACAAACCCACTGGACTGTCAATTCCCATAATGCATCACCTGCACTTAAAAAATGACAGTGTTGTTGCAGTGAGGTGGTTCACTAGCTTATCATGTATGCAGGCTGACGGTGAAGGCGGACAAACTAATAAAATCAATTGAGGAAATAATCATTGTTTTGTTAAATAATGGAGAGGAGGAAGTGTATTAATAATTCAGAAGTGTTCAGTGTGGAAGGTGGGGTGACGTTAAATGGGTTTGCCTGAGGCGGTGTTGGACTGCAGACCCGCCGACAAATGTACAACATTCTGGTGCATTCTGTGTGTGGGTGTGGAATTTCAAAAGCTTATGAAATAACACACTCGTATTATTTTCAGAGTTCTCTATATTAAATTACAGCCCTAATCACACCAGAGTCTCAGTTTGACTCAGAATTCAGTTCGAGTGAAGGGAGCACACAAAATATGTAAACTTCCCCCCTCACTCTACCCATTAAAATCCATTCACTCCTACTGATGGCAAACAATGAGGATCCCCCCCCCCAAAACAACAAGAAGGGGAAAAAAGAGGCGCTGGACACAAAGATTAATTAAAAAACAAATGTACAATGGACACATGAATTGTTTCATTAGCAGCCAGTTTGTGCAGATGCAGAAACGCCAAGACAATATTTATGAGGGTCCAGGATGGACAGCGCTTAAGATAAAACAGTCTAAAAAATGTGCAACAGACAAAACAGCAGATCTGGAATGGCGAACGGTCTAATGAAGCCAGCTGGTTCCCATCCAGACAGCTAGAGGAGGAGGGGAACGATTGATAGGAGAAGAGACCCGGGGGGTGGGTGGAGAGAGAGAGAGAGAGCAAGGGAGGGAGAGAGAGAGAGAGAGAGGGAGGAGAGAGAGAGAGAGAGAGGAAGACATGTAGGATGTATGGGCTGCAGAGTCTGCTCTATTGTATCAGGAGGCACCAGTAGGTAGACTTCTTCCAAACTATGGAAAGCCCCACTCCATGCCAAATACTGTGCATCTGCTAATCACACTGCAATTACTTGCCTAATAGATGTTTTTTGTTCCAATTTTTCCACCCAAATCCGCCATGTTGTGGAAATTCATTGTAGCTAGAGGGCAGGACTGCGGCAGCGTTTCTCCCCAGCGCCTTTAGGCTGAAGCTCTCTGTCTCTCTCTCTCAGACACACAATGAGGCAGGGAAAGAAGTGGACAAACTGAGCTTAGCCTGCAAACAGCGTCCACCATCCTCATGCTGACTGATGCCTTAAAACTGCCCATTCACATATCTCACACATGTTTAACCCCAGAGTGGTTATGCCTGAATCATAAACATGTATCAGCAGTGTCTCTGCAGTATCTTGAGTGCACAGATCCAAGCATTACGTTTAAGCTGTGAAAACGCATTAGCCTCCATGGCACTGAAAGCTCAAATGTTTGATAGATTTCCTGAATCGTAGTAACCTACATCAGGAATGGAACTCTCATCAGAGAGTTCACTACGACCACACTTACCCCCACTTCAAGTCTGAGGACAATAGAGACTGTAAAGAACACACACACAAACACAGAGCAACAACTCCCACAGGTCAGCGTTAGAACACACACACACACACACACACACACACACACACACACACACACACACACACACACACACACACACAGCTACTCCCGCATCTCAGCGTAAGAACACACACACACACACACACACACACACACAGCTACTCCCACATCTCAGCGTAAGAACACACACACACACACACACACACACACACACACACACACACACACACACACACACACACACAGCATCTCAGCGTAAGAACACACACACACACACACACACACACACACACACACACACACACAGCAACTCAGCGTAAGAACACACACACACACTCACACACACACACACACTATTTATTTTATTTCTTATTCAAATTTTTATAATTTTTTTGGATGATAATGTATCTTTGTCATTGAGTCACATAACAAGTTGAGATATCAGGATCACACTATATCCTCTCAAGCACAACTAGAAGTACTCCATGGGTATGCACTCACTATGTGAAATTGGCAAAAAAGAGTGTCACAAAATGCCTCGTGGGGCAAAGAGGAAAAGCTGGCAAATGGTACACCTTTGGTTGTGCACGTCCAAATTAAAAATGTTATTTCCCAGAGCCATACTAGAGTTTTAAAGCACATCTTGAACAGGGTATAAAGATGTCTGAAAATTTAACCTCAGTTGTACTAATGAAAAAAAAAGGCAGAATAACGTGAAAACATATCTATGCACAGAATTTTTCAATTCTATGCTAAGATTAAATTTTTTCTTCGCTTTGTGTGGTCCCATTTAAAACAGACCAGTGTAAGTCATAGTGCAGTTTGAATCTGTGGACATTGTAATGGGCTTCACACTAATTACTGTAAGCGAGTGGCTCTAATGACTACTGGTACCAACAGAGAATTTCTTAAAAGAGCGATGTACAGGCTGTTCACATATGCCTGCTTGTTCCAATGTGGTTTTCACTCAATTTGCTGCTGCAAACCGGATCCTTCATTTCCACATTATTATGTATCCTTCTCTTCAAACAAATCTCTTTCCTTTAAACTTCCTGCATTAAGGAACATTAACATATGGGCCCATGTTTTAAATTCAGTTTGTAAATCATGGGCTGTCTATTACAGAAACATTTTCTAAATGTATGAATTTATTTAGTGAAGAGTCTCGCCCCCTGGGGTTTCCATAGTAAACATTTGGAACTCATTATTGGCTCATTTTGGTCTTTTTTGCATAAAAACCAAACTTTCTCTATGTCTTCTCCCCTTCATTTCCCCCTCATGATTGACACGGAAGGCAGTTCATTAGGAAACGTGATTGACTGAAGAACTGTAGCATTTTTCGGTTGATTTTTACTGCGTGCTCGCCAACATACAGTGGAGCCCCAGATCCGTGCAAGACCTTGGAGGCAATTCCGAGTTTGGTTTCTCACGCATATAACCATAGGAAACCACACACACACACACACACACACACACACACACACACACAGACACACACTCTCTCTCACACACACACATACACACACACATACACACACACACACACACACACACTCTCTCTCACACACACACACACACACACACACACACACACACACACACGCATATAACCACAGTGTTTTGGACTGTGACTGTGGCTCTATAGTTGGCATCTCTTAAATTATTCAAGACACGACAGTATCTCCCTTTCCCACTTAAAGTGACACAAAACATTTCAGGAACACCTTCAAATTGTACGGTGATCACATAAATTGGCACATTGGAGGCAAGTTGACCTTCACTGTCCAAATATCTGGCATAGCACGGAAAGAAGGTCAAACAAGTAGCAAGGCCTTAGCAAAGACGATTTTTCCTTTATTTTTTCATCATACACTTAGAAAAATTTACAAAGTTTCATTAATTATGAAAGCCGTGGTTACATGCATGGGTTGTTCTCAAAGAGGATGACCTCTTAAAGCTATTACAGAGTCAAGGAACATACCATTGGGCTCAGTGGTAAGATGAGTGTGTGTGTGTGTGTGTGTGTGTGTGTGTGTGTGTGTGTGGGGGGGGGTCGAAACATCTCTTATGTGTCCCCCCTGAAGTGCTCCGCCGCATGACACTACATGAAGCAAGCAACTGGACAAGACTAATAAGAGAGCCACTTCAACAATGAACACACTTCATGACCCTGAGTGCACTATCTGTGGTCTCCACATAAGCAATGAAACTACAGAGCAAATGTTTGGCAGCAGAAGGGGTATTTCATTCTGTAATTTCATTACCGCAAAAGATTCCGCCATAACATGTTAGGCTCTACGTTTCGGGGCCAATAACCTTTTAGATCTTAAAACACAGATGGGCTTTTAGTTTCAATTACTCTGTAGTAATTAGGAGTGGGTCAATTGTTTACAGAGCATGTCTTAAGGAACATTCTAGAATCGCCTTGCCACACTGAGTTAACATTTGTCACACACCTCCTGACCTTCTTATCTGTACCCTGTGTCTCTGTGCTCCACAACACAAGGGTTACACTAAGGGCAGGATATTGGTACTAACGCTGCAAATCCATGACAGCGACGCGTGCGTGCCTGTGTACTGTCGACCAAACGATGCCACAGTCCTACAATTTTCAAACCGTCAGAAAAGACACCAAACAATCTCATTGGCCACTGCCACAAAATCGCTCCTCATTTGCATAAGTTTCAACATGTTCGAACTTTATCGGTCGCGTCGCCCCAAATGGTGGTCTACGCCACAATGGACTGGCTGCCGCTGAAATGCATGGGGTTTAGAAATCGTGTCACTCATAACGGTGTCATGGATTTGCACCGTAAGGGGTTAAGTATTGTATGAGTTCGCAAAATGGTTTCTTTGTTGTGTTTGATTTCATTATAATGGTCTCAGTGCAAGTGGAATCGACTAGCCCTAACATAGATCTCAGAAAAGCAAGAGTTCTGATCCCGGCAAGCTGAATCCCTCAAACTGTAACGAACCCCTGAATCCAGAGGTGGGACAAAGTAATTGTTTAAAAGTATTTTTAATGTATGTTTAAAAGTAACAAGTACATCAAAAAGTCCTAAGTCCTAACGATGAAGTCTTGAGTCAAGCACCAAGTTAAGACAAAGAAGTCCCAAGCAAGTCCCAAGTCAAGAATTCAAATTCCAAAGTAAAGCTCAGGTCCTAAACAAGTCATTGTCCAATCTATGACTAGTTTATCGCTCTTATAATTATATTATAGTTTATCGCTCTTATATTTTTGCTGGCGAAGTATACTAAATTAATACAAATAGTGAATGCCTTTTTACTTTAACTTTAGAAATGAAAAACTAATTTAACCTCATATTTTCAAATGAATACATCGCATTATCAAACTTTCCAAATTGAAACATTTTAAAGGGCTTTCACTAAGGGTACGGATGTTTGCAAGCAAAGCAAAATGCTTTCATCGCTTTCATTGGGAGTGCCATAGTGTGTGGAAATAGCCGGTAATTGACATAGGAACGGAACAGACTACGAGTTTGATGATCAGCATACCCGAGACTGCAACAGCTACAGCAGGACACAAGCTCCAGAGCTGAATATGTGGCTGGGCAATAGTTACTTCCACCAGAGGCCTAAAAATAAATCAGGGCAAGAAAGGGTGCCTAAAGAAGGGTCAACAGGGATCTCTCATCGACAGCTACTTTCTGACTGAAGTTCAACAGCAGGGCCAAAACCACAGAAGATCCAGAAGGCGAAGGCCAATGATCAAGTGGCCAAAATAAGGTCAACACTGACCTCTGAAGGCAAAGGCAGACCTGGAAAAACATCTGGAAAAGGCCTGCACAGATGCCAAATGCCATGAAGAGGTTATTCTCCAATCTGGCATACCACCAATCAATCTGCCAGAGCACCAGCTAGATATAAGCCCACCCAGATGAGCGAAGTGGAGAAAACTGTGGGTAGAGCAAGGGCTGCTTCAGTCCAAGGTCCTAACGGAGTTCCATACAGGCTCTACAAAAATGCACCAGATGCCCTGCGTTTCCTCTGGAAGCTCATGAGGGTGGTCTGGCAAAAGAAGGAGATACCAACATCCTGGCAGAGAGCTGGAGGAATCCTTTTCCCAAAGGTACAGGACTCATCAGAAATCGTACAATTACGCCAGATCAGCCTCCTTAACGTCGAGGGGAAGATATTCTTCAGTGTGGTCACTCACAGGCTGGCAGGATACCTGAAAAGAAACCATCTTCTTGACACATCAATCCAGAAAGCAGGCATCTCTGGTCATATGGAACATGCACAAAGTACCATCTGGCATCAGATCAAAGTTGCCAAGACGGAGGGAACAGATCTTCACGTGGTGTTCCTGGATCCCACCAACGCCTTTGGCTCATTCCCTTACAACCTCTTTTGGACCGCCTTTGACTTCTTCAGGGTCCCTGTAGGCCTAACAAGCCTTGTCAAGGCCTACTTCCAGGACGTGCAGGTGTGCTTGTCAACAGCAGAGTACACCACAGCATGGCAGCATCTAGAAGTGGGAATTATGGCCTGCTGCACCATCTCCCCGCTAGCCTTCACAATGGCCATGGAGATGCCGCCTGTGAGAGCTTACATAGACGACCTTACCACCCTCACCACGACCAAGGCTTGCACTGTACGGCTGCTGAGAAAGCTGCCAGATAACATCGAGCTGGCTCGGATGAAGATCAAGCCAAGCAAGTCCAGAAGCATCTCCATCGTCAAGGGGAAGCTGTCAGACCAACGCGTTCTCATTGGCGATGAGCCTATTCCAACTGTCTCCGAGAGCAAGTAGATCAGCTCAGGAAGGATGTAGCTAGCGGCCTGAAGAACATTGACAGAACCACACGACCTGGCAAGTTGAAGCTCTGGTGCATGCAGTTCAGGCTCCTTCCACGCCTCATATGGCCACTAACCTTGTATGAAGTCAAGACATCGTGGGCCGAGTGCAGCATGGGAGGAGTGGTCTTGGAGCTGTAGCCAGTGCATCAGCCTGGAACAAGGCTACTCCGTTTGAGAGACGCAAGTTGGTGGTCCAGGAGGTACGTCAGCAAGAGACAGAGACAGCAAGGTGTGCAAAAGCTGTTTCACAGGAAAGGCAGGGGCAATGGATGACTTGGGAGGGAGTGGATAAGAGGAGTGGAGTGGATAAGATCCCCTGGCAGGAGCTGTGGGAGATGGAGGCATTCAAGGCTAGCTTCACCATCAGGGCCACTTATGATGTACTGTCGTCTCCCAAGAATCTTAGCCAGTGGTACGGGGAAGACCCCACATGCTCCCTCTGCCCGACTCCAGCTACACTAAAGCACACCATGGTGGGCTGCAAGACCGGCCTCACTGAAGGCCGGTACACCTGGCGGCACAAGCAGGTACTAAAGTGTCTTGCGGAAGTGCTGGAGAGTCGACGGATAAGCGTCAATGCCCTTCCTCCACCATCTCGTAGGCCGGCAACAACATTTGTCACCACCTCAAGACCAGAAATTGGACAGCTAGGTGGGGTAAGGGACTGGAAGATGCTGGCAGACATAGGCCAGAAGCTCCGCTTCCCAGCAGAAATAACAGCAACAAATAAACGACCAGACCTCATGCTTTGGTCGGCCTCACTCAAGCAGGTTTATATCGTCAAGCTCACAGTGCCCTGGGCGAGTGTGGTGGAGGATGCCTACGAGCGCAAGAAGCTTAGGTATGGGAAGCTTGCAGCAGATGCACAACAACAAGGCTGCATGAGTGATTGCATCTAGGGAGTGAGCCCACTCAGTTTGATTGCTGAAACAACAATTTGTCGATCAAAGAAGGACTTTGATATATGATGTAGACTGTTACAGCCTAAGATGCTACCTACCTTCTGTCAGGCTGAAGTAACCTGTTGTGATCGATAGCTATAGCACATAGACTGATGGATAGCTTTAGCACATAGACTGATGGACAGCTGTAGCACATAGACTGACATATATACTGCAATAAAACAGGTGTCATGACACACACACACACACACACCATTTTGGTTGCCCCTGGGCTGTTTTTCACTTTTAGACTTCTGTGATAAATACAAATTGCGCTCGTCCTTGCCCCCACAGGTTCTTCTGTGATAAATACACAGTGTTCAATACATGTGTCTCCCTGCATCAACACAAGACATAGTAAGCCAGCTATGCCGTGATATCCACACTGAGAATAGCAAGCTAGCTTGTTTTACATTGAGTAGCTAGCTAAAACCCATATTTAGTGTAGTGTGATACGTTCTCGTAACGTTATCAAGTTCTTGCATGTTCGTGCCCACCCCAGCCAAACCATATAGTGCAAGTACAGATGAAAGGGACGCCAAGCCTGAACAACAGATGTGTAAATCTCATTATTACATGACCGTGTACCATCAAAATTAATCGAGGATAGTATTTTAAATCGTTACATAGGTGTACTGTTGCTGTAAACTGATAAACAGTATCCTTATTAACTCAAAATAAATAAAGGACACTTGTTCTCGCAGATCTCTTTAAAATGTAAATGGCCTACATTTAAAAAAGCCAAATTTTGTGGGATTATTTGGGATAATGTTGTGTATAGTCTGATTTCCAAGTCAATAGCCTGGGATATTGAACTTATTTAACTACATTAACTTATTGAATTTATTAGGCTGACTCACTTGGTTGATTTTCATCGTCCCAGGAACAGCTTTCAGGTGTGGGGGCACTAATTCTGAGCTTGCTTGTATTTTCTCCTCTGACACCTTGTACAAGGTTACAGAAGAATTGCTCTCCGGCTGTTCGTACAATGAGTCCGCATTTTTATTTTGAATCATACCTGAAAGGTACGTTTCATAAAAACAGTTAAACCCTATGCAAGTGCTAGATAAAAATGGAAAATTAGGGACCCCTGCTGGAGGGTTGTAACAGCTATGTTGTTTACGCTATGTAGCTATGTTGTTTAAGACAGTGTTTATGGCAAATATCAGGTTATATTAGGAAATGAACAAGAATTATGTTAATTTATTAGTCTATTTCTTATTACCGAAAAACACTGAATCTCTCAACCGCAACAGGCCATATTTTGTTGCGGTGGGTGATAATGGTGTTTCGGAGGATGAGTGACCTTGACCCTTTTTGCTAACTGTGGAAGCACCATGAAGGCTACCCTAACTTTACCTCACTTTATATATTTAGAACATAAGAAGGTATATAATAATCAAAATTAAAAAACATTTAAAAATGTAAAACGTTACATATCGGTAATGAGAACTAAAACATAGTGTAGTTAACTATGACAGACAAACTTTTTACTTTTTTTCTGGAGAGCTAAAATCACAACTGCTTACCTGGTAGCGATCATGAGTGTCACAGTCAATACTGTCTCTTCCAACAAAATTCCTTGAAAATGCTCCTTGTAGACTTGAAAAATGATTGAAAATTGTTGCGGAGGATGAGAAAATTGGTCTTGGACACATTTATTTTCTTTATTATTTTCACTACTTTTATCAATTATTAGCAAATGTCAAATACCTCTTCAATGTTACTGACTTGAGTATAACATTCACTGAAACTTTTATTTACATTTTAATTAACAATATTAACATCTTAAAGAATCAAAATTCAGTGATGACATGTTGCAGTAATGAGACATTTTGATTGCATATACTTTTGTCATCAAAATGCTTCATGGCATGTCTGATCTCGCGAGAATCACCCCATTATGAAACTACAAAAAACATAAACCTGAATCTGTATAGATTTCTACATGATGATCACATGATAATATTGATAACCACCACACCTTAGCATAAACTTTAAAAAATACATCTCATTGTCATGTGCAGTCTACTTTCATCTCGCTTGCCAGGCTGTCAAAGTGCCAACTTCACATGGCCAGGGTTTACTGCACGGTGCTGTAGGCACTTAGTCATAGCCAGCTCAGTGAGTTGTTGCAAGCACATTTTGCAGACTGTGAAAAGGTTTAGTCTGTAATGGATTTTAAAAGGTTAACTAAAGTAAAAGCGTAAAACCTGTTAGCTAAAATGGCTTTGAATTATACTTGAAACCCAATCATCTAAAGCAACACTGCTCCCTGTTGATACATTTCACATAACCTCACATCAGGAGGAGCAATGCTGAGTGTGTATACTTATCAGCTGGATAACAGGCATACTGTCAGTGAGGCAACATGCATACTGTCAGTTGGGGAGCATGCATACTGTCAGTTGGGGAACATGCATACTGTCAGTTGGGGAACATGCATACTGTCAGTTGGGGAGCACGCATACTGTCAGTTGGGGAACATGCATACTGTCAGTTGGGGAGCATGCATACTGTCAGTTGGGGAGCATGCATACTGTCAGTTGGGGAGCATGCATACTGTCAGTTGGGGAGCATGCATACTGTCAGTTGGGGAACATGCATACTGTCAGTTGGGGAGCATGCATGCTGTCAGTTGGGGAACATGCATACTGTCAGTTGGGGAGCATGCATACTGTCAGTTAGGGAGCATGCATACTGTCAGTTGGGGAACATAATGCACCACTGCTCTACAGCTGCTTATTTTCATATTTACCACCACATTCTTTAGTGGGTGATAAATGTAAATAAGTGCCATCTTGGGTGATTAAGTGACGGGTTATTGATTTTAGCAAAGTGTTTTGAAAACCTCAAACATTGTCTCCCTAGGTATCCTCATGTCTCATCACAACGCTACAAACGTGATTGGCTGAAATTAAAGTCGCTCAGTCTCAACCATCTGCCTTGTCTGCATCTACAGTAATGGTCCGCAGTACTAACTGTTCTGCTTTAATATGGGTGGTGGGGGTTCAGAGAACAATCTAATGTTACTGAGTCATCAGTGAGCTCCAACGGTGCTATTACTCTGGTTTAATCATGATGTTTAACGGGGGCCCCTGTAGATGGGAGACGTTGAGGCGCTGTCCTCTCAGCTAGTTGAGAGTGCAGTTAGCAGGTACCCTCGCACTTAATTATTGAAATACTACACTCTTGTAAATGGCTGTGAACATGACAAGAATAAATACCACGTGCAAGAGCAGGACAATGGGCCTTGAGAATAGCATTCAAGTTACCGTCAGATGAAATGTTTCCACACTTGACTGACAGCCCTGGACGGCAACTGCCCCCCTTTTTGTAATGGAAAGGTTTTGCTTACATGCGAAGACATAAAAATTGAGTTTCTGGATAAATAAATGTCATGGGAATTGGCAACACTGTAAACTTTAAATACTGTACAGGGATACAAAAGCTTACATGTCAAAAGATTTTAAAAAGCCTTTAACCTGATTTCAAGGATCTTGTTTTGTTTAGTGTGTGACATTTTTTTTCTTCTTCTCAAAATCATTTAATCTGGTTAAACAAAGGGGATTTGCCTGGGCAAAAATGGAGAACACTTGCTGCAAATGCAGAGTTTTAGAAAATGTTCAATGGCGAAGGGAACAAATAGATGTTCTGAATTTACGTCAAACAATGGCAAAACAATGCTTCCATTCTGGGCTGAGAATGCTCCTTGTAAAGACAAGCGAACAAAAGGAAAGAGGGGATGGTAGTGGCAACTCCTGCAGTGGCCATTGTCTGAGGATCACACGTATATGTATGTGCACATTGAGCAGGTGTGTGTGTGTGTGTGTGTGTGCGTGTGTGTGCGCGTGTGAGTCAGTGTAACTACATTGTTAAGACATCAGCAACTGAATCTCATTTTGTCAGTGGAAGGCAGACAAAGTGTGCGGGGGTCCATCGGGAGCTGGATGGCTATTGTCTGGGGCCGATCCCCGGTGAGGCCCCTGGAGGAGACGGCACGTTTGGGGCGTCTCCCTACCCACCCCGCGGAGCCTCTGAGGGTCAAAGGCAGCGTGCCATATGAGTCCCAGGAGACCAAGATGGTGGGGAGGGGGGTAAGTTCAGAAAGTGCTTCATTTACAGTCTGTCTCTTTCAAGTCCCAAACATCATGCCGCTGCAGTCTTTTAGGGTGTGATGTAAAAATATAAAAAAATAAAGGGCCACAATTTTAATTAAGTTAATTCTTAGAAGAATATGGGGAATTATAAGAAAGGCTGGGTTTTTCTACTGGCTTATTAATATGTACTTAAACTGTGACAGTTTTTATTTTCAATTAAGTGTCTAACTTATTTCTGGCATTGCACATTAATAGAATAGTCAGACTGGTTTAATAAAAAATAACTGTACACCCCTGTATTAAATATATATTTCATCGATAAAAATAAACAACATAATTATTTTGTTTACACAAAAACAAGAAAAGAAAATGCGCACTAAGAAGGCTCCATACATCTGCCCGATGTTATTGAACAGGAGATGAGTGCTGAAGAGCAGCAAGGCTCATTTCTCTTCGGTGTAGTAACGTCTCTATTTGCTCTCCCTGGGGACTGCAGCTTGTCAGCGCCGCGGCCCCAGAGAGACAAATCCCCGTACCGTCACTGGGGGAGATCACTTCGTTTGTTTTGTGTTAATCGACTCCAATCACACTCAGCTCTCTCCCTCTGCTGGGGAAACTCTCCCCGCCCTCATCTCATGATGCAAGGCCTGACCCTCAATGGTGTGGGAGTCCCCCTGTGCCGTCCTACCCCCCCCCCCCCCCCAAGACACACACACACACACGCACACACACACACCCTGACTAACATTACCTGGCTTAACCAACAACCGTGCCTAACTCATGCATCGGGTTGTGGTGTTGTTTGTGCAGGTTGTGAATCCCTTGTGGGTTTAGTCGAAGTGTGTGTGTGATTGTTTATCATTTCGTCTGTGTGTTAGGAGTTTAATATTAGTTTAGCGTTATCCCTCCAGGGTGAATGTGAATGCCTTTATTCAGCATGCCCTTCCCTCCTTTCCACCCATTGAGTGATGAGTTCATCTTGTATAACCTGCTTGTGACTTTTCAAAATAAAAGGCTTATGGCCAAAAAGGAAGTAACACTCTGAATCGTAACTTCAGAGAAACCCAAAGACTCTAAACTATATTATATGTGTGTAATGACACTATGAAGAAAAATGCTGAACAAATTAAAAATACAAAGCAAATTCAATCCGCACATTATTTTGCAGTAGGACTTTGCCCCACACCAATATACTGACATAATTGACAGCGCTCTTAAAAAGGAGTGTAAAGGTGCTTTAAAGACTCATTCCAAACACTAGTATGCAGCCATCAACAAAAGACATCAATCAGACCCATCATGTTCTTGTAGCCAAAGGATAAATAAAAAGCCATTTAAACTTTCTGTGGAAGCACAGATCTGCAAACATGCATCTCAACACTGACATGGTGTCTTCTTTTTGGTGCATCTCATTCTGTTCACCCTGCCCCCCCCCCCCCCCACACTCCACCTGCTCACACACAACTAAGTTCCCCTCGACCTGTTGGAGGCGATAGAGTTTAAGTTCTTTTCTAGCGGAACAGCATGGTAAAAAAAAAAAAAACACCACCAACTCCAACAACAACAAAAAAATATATAATAATCCCTATTGTTGAGCTGAATACAGTAGCAGGTGCAGAGACACCCACTCCCCCCCCCCCTCCCCCCGCCACTGCGCATGGTGAGCACCCATCAGGCACAGATGCGCCCCATCAAAGGCCATTTTAAACACCTCCACCCCATCATGCAAACCAAGATAACAACCTATTGAGTTTGAAGACTCTCTTTGGGCTCAGCACCTTGCTTATATTTTTGTACTTTTCTCTCCCCCCCCCCCCCCCCCCCCCCCCCCCCCCTTTTCTGCGGCACTCTGTGTCTTCCTTCCACGAAGCGTGTTTGCTGAGGAAATGTTTTTAGGTCACATATGGTTGGGCACTGCTGGCACACATGCTCCTATTATGCTGTGATGGGCGTTTGTAAATTGACAAGAAAACTGATAATGCGATAGCAGCAGTGTTGTCGAGAGAGAGAGCGAGAGAGAGAGAGAGAGAGAGAGAGAGAGAGAGAGAGAGAGCTAGAGTGAGAGAGCAAGGGAGATGGGGTGAGGAGAGAGATGGAGAGAGAGAGAGAGAGAAAAAAAGCGAATGATTGAATAACAGTAATTAAAGCAGTTATTCGTTCGGCGAGCACCTGCATGAGGGATGATATTGCTCCTTAATTCAGCTCAGTTTAACTTCTCTCAGCCGGTGGTGTTCAACTGCGGCTCATTAATGGCTGGCTGATTGGCATCGAGCTGTTTGCAAGAACAAAATGTTTACTCTGCTATACCCTGTTTCTCAAGGCGGTTGTTTGGTTCAAACCATTTTTTACATTGCACACATTATGCAAAGAGTCCTTATGCTGATGTTTTTCACAATTTTTTTTTACCACCCCCTATTTACTGCAAAACAAAAAAAAGAAAAGCCATCGTTAAATATATGTTTAACAAGGTAAGAGTTTGCAGACTTGACCAGACTGGTGTTGATTACTTCCTGAGTGCTGAATACAGCATAAAAGAAAATCCAGCCGAGATTCAAACGATACCCTACACACAAATGGCAGACAAACAGCATTCGCACGAGAGCGTTATGTATGAATGAGTGGGATTCTTGAATGCAACACAACTTGTACTAGAGCAAAAAGAGACCTGTCATAGGCTGCCAGGGGTAAACACATAAACACAAGTATATACACACGTGTCCGTGCACTTATAAACACATAAACACAAGTATATACACACGTGTCCGTGCACTTATAAACACATAAACACAAGTATATACACACGTGTCCGTGCACTTATAAACACATAAACACAAGTATATACACACGTGTCCGTGCACTTATAAACACATGAACACAAGTATATACACACGTGTCCGTGCACTTATAAACACATAAACACAAGTATATACACACGTGTCCGTGCACTTATAAACACATAAACACAAGTATATACACACGTGTCCGTGCACTTATAAACACATAAACACAAGTATATACACACGTGTCCGTGCACTTATAAACACATAAACACAAGTATATACACACGTGTCCGTGCACTTATAAACACATGAACACAAGTATATACACACGTGTCCGTGCACTTATAAACACATAAACACAAGTATATATACACGTGTCCGTGCACTTATAAACACATAAACACAAGTATATACACACGTGTCCGTGCACTTATAAACACACTCACACATCCCAGTTATACTCTTTGCATTCTTGTCCTACTTTAGACAGAAAGTCTGAAAGAGATGAAAAAGCCGGAGAGCAGCTGTAGCTTTATCGTCAATATTTACTCTTCACTAACAAACAACAATGCACAGCCCCTTGAATCGAGCATTGAAATTCTTTTAGATGGGTGAAAGATTCTCCCTTTTAAAAATGACAAGGTCTTTATTTATTTTTGAAATACCGTACATTGGATTTTCTACCATTTAATTCAGCTCAGTATGTGTGTTGTGTGAGTGTTTTTTTTTTTTAAGGTGAAAATGAAAAATGATATCGAACAGAACATGTTTGTGCATCATATTGTGCTTGATGCAATGTAGGTCAGTGTTCTGCAGCGCGTGAGATAAGACGCGGGGAACAAGTGTTGTGTGTACTTACAAGCAAATATCTGTCAAAATAGCAATTGACAGATCTACAAGAGCATTTTTTTGGCTTGGGGAATGTTCCTTTTCGTCATTAGCATTTTCAGAAAAAAAAAGAAAGAAAGAAAAAAAAAAAGGGGGCCAGCGATTTGGGCCCCATATCAGCCTCGGCTCATTGCAAAGGCAGCCTGGCCCTGGCTGTTATCTGTTCAGTACAGAGGTGCAGCTGTTTAGCAAATGGATTTGCTGATTTTTAAAGGGAGATGAGGGGAAAAAAAAGGCAAGAGAAGAATCAGGTACTCACTACCCTCCCCAAACCAGCATTCTGTCTCTCTCTCTCTCTCTCTCTCTCTCTCTCTCTCTCTCTGTCCCCTCTCTTTCGTGCGCGCTATTTGTGTCTCAATGTGTGTGTGTGTGTAAGTCTGTGACCGTGCGTATGTATGCGTGTCTGTGTCTGTGTGTGTGTGTGTGTTGTCTCTTACAAAACCTCACCTTCTGTTTTTGGAAAGCCTGCATTATTTTTGGAAGTGAAATGAGATGAATACAGAATGAAAAGGAAAAAGATGGCGAGAAAGAAGAAAAAAAATAAAAGAGAGAGAGAGCAAAAAAAAAAAAAAGCATGAAAACTGCTTATTCTCTCCCCTCTATTCCCCTCTATCCCCTGCCGTTTTTCTTTATTCACTTTCCAGTCTCCCGAGGGGCTCTCTTGTGCCGCCTGGGCTGTCACCCGAGCGTCCGTGCCCGCGTGGCGGAGAGGGGAAAGAGAGGGGAACAAATGTGTTGCTTTAGGTGGGATGGAAAGGATGTGGAGGCTGCTGCTGGCAAGAGTGCCTCCTTTGTCTGAAGCCATCCCGACATCATGGCTCACACTCACACATGTGGAGGAATTCATTCTGGCCCTCATCAGGAGGGGAGACAGACAGGGTGTGAGAAACAGAGAGAGAGGGAGAGAGAGAGAGAGAGAGAGAGAGAGAGAGAGAGAGAGGGAGAAAGAGAGATGAAGAGGGAGAGAGAGGGGAGAGAGAGAAAGGGGGAGAGAGAGAGGGGAGATAGAGCAAGAGAGAGAAAGAGAAAGGGGGAGAGAGAGAGAGAGAGAGGGAGAGAGAGGGAGAAAGAGAAAGGGGGAGAGAGGAAGAGAGAGAGAGGGAGAAAGAGAAAGGGGGAGAGAGAGAGAAGGAAAGAGAGAGAAAGAGAGAGAGAGAGAGACAAAGGCCCTCAGGCCACTGGGAGCCTCTCAGGGTGGCTGCCTTCCCTAAGCTGTAGAGTGTGTGCGCAATTCACCCACACACACATACACACACACACACACACACACACACAGCACTACCGCACTCGCACTACCCAATGGGGCAAGATCACACTCCCAAACTCCACCAGGAGGGGGCGTTGCACTGGACTGCTCTGGTTGAGAAGAAAGCAAGTTTCCAGGAATATGCGAGTCTCTCTCGCAGACAGATGCGGGAACTTTTGTACAAAGCTTAAACAGATATCCGCTTGGAAGTTTACCAAGTTAAACAAACAGACTAACTTTTCCCTCTAATGACTTGAGATTAAATCTCAAAAGCATGACAGTCGAAATCGAGACGCTACTGTTTATAAAGGACATCATTACATTTGCTACTGTTAAGGTACAATTTCAAAGGAAAACATGGAGCTCTAATAGTTTCCATATAAACCTCACACACTGAAGGATGGATGCAGGTGTCAGCTAATTTATTCACTTTATTTTTTTGTATCTATTTCTGCATTTTGCCTTGCCTAGCTATTGAGATAGAGAATAAACTAACAATTATACTATTGTTACCATGAGAGCTAGTTGCAGCTTAGGGAGATGATATTAACATCACTAGACTGCAATTAGTATTATACTGCTTCACCCTGAAACATATGTGATTGTTTTCAACATATTGTAGAGAAACCCGAAGATGAGATGAAGAATAATTAAATATTTAAAGTTTTAAAGATTAAATCATGCCCATCATCTAGAAAAATGTAGAGATATGATGACTTTAATTTGCACCTATTCAAATGTGAGAGAAAAAAAAATGCGGGTGTCTTAAACGACATTTAAAATGTGCCACTGATATTCACTATAAGTTAACAAACTAGGGAGAGTTAAGCTTGTGCATTATTTTCACAACATTTTGTGTATGGAATATTTCTGGCTTCCACTGCAGAGTTGACAGATGCTGCCTGTCCGCAAGTCTCTCCACTCTGCCAAAAATATCAAGCAGGAAATTAGGGGAGGCAATCTATTATTTAAAGTAACAAGTGACAGTTCATATGCTGCTGCAGCAGCCTCACAACAGAAGTGCATCACTGTGTCAAGGATCCAGGCAAGCCCGAAGCCATATTGCAGTTTCCTAAAAGTGGAAGAAGGACGAAAAAAAAAAGTGTGTTCTGCTTGTCTCCTTACCGTCAGGCAGGGGGGGGTGGGTCAAAAGATACAGATGACGCCAGGCCCAGAGGGTGGGGGTGTGGGGGGCATGCAAAGGTCAATGACTGAACAGTGTATTGGTGAGGAGAACTGTTTCTCCCTTTCTGCCTCAAGGGCTGGGGTAGGGTTCAGCTTTCTGCTCCCCTTGTGGCCTTCGTGATCATCTTGTCTCTGGGGCCGAGCGAGACACACAGCGGGCCTGTCCCTGTCCCTGTCTCTGTCTCTGTCTCTGTCTCTGTCCCTGACCACCCTGTAGGAAGGTGCAGTACCGTGTGACAGGCACAGGGTTGAGAAACAATAAGATATGAAAATGTTCAGGCTCATCTATTAAGCGGCACTCAGGACCTCTCATATTTTTGGTGGTTGCTTTAGTGGTGATTACCCTCTTGTTCAAGTGAGCTTTAACATTAATGAGGGAGGATCCAGCACTCACTGATGAGTGCGCACATAGTTTAGTCACATAATCACAGAAACGCTCAAGACACGAGGAGACTGGATTAGCTTCCTCGCAGTGTGTGTGAAGTGTTTAACATGGAGCGCAAAAACAACAGGGCCAAACCAGCACCATCACAAAGGACCCTCGCTGGCCTTCTCTAGACACAACACTCACCATCATTAATTCCCCTGAAAAAGCTCTCAATTTTGCTGGGCACAAACCTTTGTTTTTTGGGGTTCTTTCAGTTTATTTTTCTGTCAGACGTCGTCACTGGCTTTTGCTGTGAATTAGCCTGCTGCTAAAAAAAAAAAAATGAGCAGGTAAAAAAAAAAACTGTTAAATTAAGATAAAGAATTGGAAAATGTTTCCAGTTGGAGGAGTGCTGATTACAAGGCCACGGTCCTGGAGGATTACCCACTATTTATCCTCATATTTCAGGATGCCTCACCCTTCTCGTTTCCTCCCGGGTCTCCAGAGGCAGGAGAAGCAGCTTGCATCCACCTCTGCCAAAAGAATTTATTAGAGCAAATGGCATCGTAAGCCCTATGGAAGGCATACCTTATGTGGAGATTTAAAAGATATTAAGAGAATAGTGCGGACGAGAACCCAGGTGTGCTGAGTAATAGCCATTGTCTTCCCAGTCTAGATGGAACAAAAAGTGCTTGCCAAGAAATGGGGGAAAAAAGGCGGAGCAGAGAGCACCCAAGGCAGCACAACAATTTGCGCCTGAGTGGAGATATTTCCAGACAACACATTCGCAGTGCCTGTTGAGTCCATGCCACAGACAACATTAACACAAGTCTTTTTTATCTCTTAACCATATTCCAGTAATATTTGCATTTGCACAGAAGATCAGGGAATTGTTGCTGGAAACATACCGTATGTCGTGTTTGATACCAAAGATTGTGAGCAAATGCAGCCGCTTTGGGGAAATAGTTAAAGATCAAAGACTAGTAAAAACACAGTTATTGATGTCCTTTTTTTTTACAGCTATATAATGATGAGATGCTACATAAACAAACCGGTCACTACTTATGTGGATAAATGCAGTGTTCACCCACCTAGACACACACCCAGTATGTATCTGTGACCTGACGTGATATCAGCATGCCAATGACTGAACAGATTCATCTCCAAAAGTCCAATTTACTAGCGTACCTATGTCAGTTATCAGACAGTTTCAAACATCGGCCATTCTGTTAAACAATCAAAATGCTAAGTTTAATCATGGATTTATAATCTATAACTTCAGTTTAATAATTTGGATTCACATGACAACACAAACGTTTGCCGATAGCACACGCCGTCCAATAATTAATACTGTTACGATAGGGGTATTATATCATGCCACCTTGCTGCCCCAGAGAGTATAGGGAATCTAACATTTGTTAATCTTTTTTTATACCTTACTAGATTTGTCCAAACAAGCAGATTCCTACAAGCATCAGTATGGCTGAATAGATCTCGACAAAGTGCTAAACTAAAGCCATGGAATCCCGGTTCACTGGATGCTGAAGCTGCTCCTCCCATCACGGGAGCTTCTGAGTGACTGAGACACCAAGCCGTTAAGTACAGTACAATACCAACACCTTATCCTCATTACGCTCCTGAATTATTCCGTGTGCAACACCTGCACAGCAAATTTGGCACTGGGATTTGCTAAGGATAATCAAACAGCAGCGAAACACTGTCATTATTTCTACCTCAAATACACCAGTGGAAAAGACTACTTTTTTTCACCTAGATTTACCGAGTGATCAATTCAGCTGGAAGTAAACTTCATTTTATAGGTTTGATTTACTTCATTTCCCAAAAGTGTACTCAACTGTCATGCCTCCACCAACAACAAATGCATTCGTATTCATATATATATATAAATATATATATATACTGCACCTGTACAAATAAAAAAATCAGCCTAACCCAACCAAGTTTTGTGTGCGTAAGAGAGTGAATTTGTGAAAGTGTTGAAACCAAACATGTTGACGACGGCTCAATAGTTTACTAACGCCTTATCACTTATCGCTTCTATTATTGGGATGTACAGGCAGCATGGGAATTTCAACAGGGATCTGCATTTATGCAGCAGGCACAACTGCCTATTGAGCTCAGCCTCCCATCTGGAGGAGAGAATAAACAACATTTATCTAGGCCTGCACCGCTAAGGTAGCCTTGTACTCAAAAGCTAGATAAAGAGAAATGAAGGCTAATGAATTGCACCTCCCCGGATATAATTCTGTAATAGCAGTAATCAGGCCGTTTCCGAGCCCATGTATATTCATGCCCGGCATCAGCTGCAATCCTGTTGGTGGTCAATATTCTTGAAGCTTTGCCAGTCTGGGAATATCCCTGCCTTCCGCTGCCTTAATGTTATCAGGTAACACACACTGGCATTAAATCCACAACATAATAAAAGCCCTTTCTGGAAGCCTTCACAGACAGACAATGCTGCTCTCGCCGAAAGCCCTTTAAGTGTTCGCGTTTAATGTCATTAAGGCTCCACGAAGCACGCACAGGCTCGGGAAAGCAGAGCTTGAAAAGGCAAACCCTACACAAGACCTCAAGGTATGTTCGCTTAGAGGAAAAGACAAGAGAAAAAGCAAACGAAAGGAACAAACAGGCAGTTTTTATTACATTCGGGGCAATGAATGGTGAAACAACAACTCCAGCCATCTCGGCTGACAGCTTTTTAAAGCCAGAGATTTGTGCACATTAGTCACACATTTTAAAGAGAAGGTGGCTTTATAAAGTGCATTGACAAGGATTACAGTTCTATCGTTAACCCGTCTTTCTTTCTCTCTAAAACCTGTCGCTGATTTTAGGGTTGCCAGGAGGTTTCCGCAAATAAAGGGAGTGAGGGAACCATTGTTATATGTATTTCTGAAATGGAAATCCATTTCGTATTAGGGACGTTAATCTGCGATTAATATTTTAATGATTGTGGCTGCGAAGTTTCATCATCCCGAGGCCATTAATATGCTTATTTACACGTGTGTGTTTGAGAGGGGGGAGGGTATGAGCGGGGAGGGCTGGGTCATGCAGAGACAGTGATTAGGATTACACAGTGGCACTTCGGTGTGATTACAGTGTACCAGTGCCGATTTGGAATAATCTCGAGAGTTTATCGACTTGAATATGATTCTTAATCTTCGATTAAGACAAACCATTACATTTTAAACTGTGTTTGACAAACAGAGGATTGGTTTTGCACACGTGCATTTACGGACAAAATTGTGTGCAATCAAAGATTGGCTTAGATATAATTCATAACTCCATGTAATCATTGTTAACATTGAAATGAGCCAAACCCAGTCAGGAACAATACACAATACTGTCAGAATATCACAATATTACAGAACAGTAACAGTAATAATCTCCAGTAGACCTACTGTACCCCCTACCCTAATCATTACCAAATTATTATTACCAATAAACTTGAATAATTGTTAGCCAATGAAACGTCAGGTGTTCTATTGATTTTATAATTCCCTGATCCAGGACTAAGGGTGTGAACCACACACTCATCACACACAAAACCCAGGATTTTTTACAGAATAAACCGCTGAGTTACATGAAAATAGTTTGGGTGGTGTGCTGCAGCCTGACACAAAGTTGTTGGCGCTTTGTTTGAAACTTTTTTGTGCACAAACACATCCCTCCTCCTCCTCACGATAAGTGATATAACATAACACCTTTGTGCGAGAGTCAATGAAGTACCGCTAACACTTCTTTTTTCTGACGAGCTGAGGAATTAACGGTCTAAAACATCCTGTATTTCAGTTGTGCACACACAGAAAAAAAGGATTTCAAAAGGCCAATGTAGAGATTAATCAACGCACAACTCTGTCTTTTTAGCCCTCATCTTTTGAACACATTCATTTTCAGCTTTTCTTAAATGCAATCAATACGCTTCCACTCTTCCATGCCTGTTTATACCATCAATGCCAAACTGCTAATATTAGCATCCTTAACAAAACTAACATCCGTGTTCCCCCCGTGAAGCATTCACATTTCAAAATATCAGAGGATTAAAATGCGGAAGAAAGAGTATATAAGCAAGAACCCCCCCAGGAGTGGTTCCTCTTCTTTTGCATTCTTTCAGAGGGAAGAGAAAGGGAATCGTCGGCACCTTGGCGGTACAGAGGAAGAAAGGAGGAGGAGGAGGAATAATTTTTCCGCCTCTGGGGAAAAACAGGCTGGATCTTGAGTTTGAATGAATCTTCACATCTTGCTCTGATTGGCATATGTGTGCAGGGGGGAACAGAGGAACAGTTAGAGGGCGGAATAAAAATAACTATTGAAGCGGTTTATAAAAGCGAGGCCTGGGCAAGGCCATGTCACATTACATGCACGTCCAGTTGGCACAAGACCAAATATGACATATACGCTCTACATTTCATTTGGGGAATAAGTATTTAGCATTACACAGGGTATTGTGAGAACAAACTTTCCAGGAATATTATCCAATGTTCATTCCCACTTCCTGATGTTTCATTGGTTTGGTTTTATTTATTTAGCTTGGACAGGTGGCAAGGTGACCTACAAATGACAACCGTATTTTGTTGTGTTTTGCTATGGCTGGTAATCTTTTGTGACTTGTATTAAAAACCTCATGGCTCTAGACTTTTTGTTAAATTACTAAAATTACAACTTTGTTTTGATGTCGTTTCGGCATCAATCTTGCTGCACAACCAATAGTCACATGTCAATGATAGCCACGTCAGATTGGGTCTATCCACAGCCAAAATATGCCAGTTCTCAGGCTTTAGTCTTTATCTGCAGAAACTCCCATCATTTGTCAAATTTAATAGTGTAAAAATCTTGGGGAAATGTTAAAAAAATAAAACACCTTATTCAACAAAATGTCATGAGTTTACTCTTTAGATTGCAGTGTTTACACTCTTCATCATAAATGTCAGGTCTTTGATTTTGTTCTGAAAATATCCTGTTTTTACCCAATAGTATCTGTTTGTCCAGTAAAAATGTCACTCTCCAGTCACAAAGGTGAAGTGTGCTGACATCCAGATCATATTTTCGTTACCTCAAGCCTAAGAGATGTTTTAGAGGTAGGTAGGTAGGTAAAGACGACCTTACCTTCACGAGAGAGACTGTGGTGTGCCATGTGAAATTATCTGCATAAATTAGAAAACATCTAAATTGCCCGTGATGTTAAATTATACCGTATATTCATGTAAATACAGGCTACCTTTAAAGGTGCATTAAGGATTAATAGCTATTCGCTAAAGGTATGCTAGCAGCTAAAACTAACGAAATCTCTTGAAATGTGCTGACTTTGACATTATGACAAACTAATTACTCAACGACTGTCCTTACACAGTCAAACATCAATCATGTGCAACACAAGACTAAGCAAGATGGCAAATAAGCTACTTACTAGATTGGCAGAAGGTAATCAAAGTCAGGTCGGTGGGCATCAGCAGGCAAAACTACAGAACGCAGTTATATGCCTATCGACCCTGCTATGCCATTGGCATTGGCATATGCCATTTTTTTAAGCTGTTATTTTAAGGTTAAACTGCTTATCCTAACCCTAATCCTGAAGCATATTTTGTTGCATATTGTGCCTTTAAAGCTGACTTGATCATAAATGTACAGTCAAGGAATAGGGTAACCACAATATTGAGCTACACCTAACCTAGACTACCTCTTTGGTAATAATGCAAGAATAATAAATATCCTCGTGCAAGTGATATATTTACTTAGCTCACTACAGGAGAGTTCAAATGAGCAGAAAAACATTGTTCCCTTATATCGACGCCATCATAAAAACAGTTCAACTAATATAAAAATGAATCTAATGCCCCAATGTAGCTCATGAAAAACAAACATGAAGTATGATGCACTAACCATTCCACACAATATTTGGCTACGTGGCTACTAGAAGAAAGGCTACGTGCAACATCTTTTCTTCTTTACTTTAGGAGCCACAAGCTCCTCAAGGAAAACTTTTGTCTGGAGTCCAGCATATGTGGTGGTGGTGGGGGTTGGGGGGGCATAGAAGCAGCCAGACAGACAGACGGGTCGACTCAGAGGAGGTCAGACGAAAAGACAGACAAATATGCAGACAGCCTCACAGACAGGCTGACAGACAACCAGACAGACCGACAGATAAACTTGATCCTATTTGCTGTGGAAGCATGGTGAGGCGTCCAGAAGGACGCGGAGGGTGCAGCGAGATCACCCAAAGTAACTGAATATATTGACACAGGAAAGTCCTGTGCGACTGGTTGATTTGAGTGTCAACACAGTTCATTCCAGTAAGTCCCAGTTTATTCTCACACTGCTGACGTCTCCAAGGGCATCTGCACTGCCATGTTTTTTTTTTTTAGGATCGTGGACAAGCTGTCATGAAAATAAAAAAGTAAACATAAAAAAGCAATACAGAATATTATCAATAAAGTATATCAAACGGCATTGGTCTCACTTGAAACAAAGGGCGCTATTCTTCCATTCCTTTGATATTATGCAGTCTGGACTACTTTTGTCAAAGTCTGAACATTCCCTTTAGCTTACACAGTGTACTGCCAACATGTCACTAGCCATGTTGCCGTTCAACTGCCCCTAAAATCACTGCTGTATCTAATTAAAAATAGGCAAATTATTCTGTGTTTCTATAACTAAATAAAAGCCTTTTCTTATCACATTAATAAACAAATGTTGCAATTCTTTGTTTTTAGGAAATGTTTTTTTTACACATTTCCTTATTTTGCCAGGGTCAGATTGGATAGCCATTTTGAATAAAGAATTTTCTGTAAATGTAAATTCTCCATTTATTTTTCTCCAAAGAGAGACCTTCTGCCATGACGTTCAAACATCTTTTTTTCCATGAGCCCTCTGTTTTTTTCCCTCCAAAATATGAGACAGGTGTTCGAACAGGCCAGCACTTCCTGTAAATATTGACCTTCTGGAAGAGCTCCCAATCCGCTACTCCCCCCCCCCCCCCCTCCCCTCCCCCTCCACCCACCCTCTCTCCCTCTCTCGTTCCCCAAAAACTCCCCTCCTCTCATGGCTCCAAGTCAAAGCAACATCGTTCCCTAATGCAGGCTGGGAAATGGTGAAGCACAAGGTATCATCTCCATCCTGCTGCACGCCCAGCTATACTCCCACCAGGACACGGCGTGTGGAGTACAACTGTTGCGAGTGGGTGGCACATCTGTTCCTTGAGACAAGCAACGCCCCCAAGGGTCAGCAGGCATCGCGGCTATCATTTCACGCTCTCGTTAATAACCGCTCTGATAGCGGTGCAGGGGTGGAGACAAAGGTTCCTTTGTAAGGCTTCCCAGCGTTAGATCATAAGCGCGACATTTTTTTTAATGGTAGGAGCATTAAAAAGTCATATTTGTCATACTCCTATACATCTTTCCATATGGTGCTGCGGAACGGGTTAAGCGTATTCCAAATACGTTCTTTTTGAAATGGAATATGTTGAGGAAAAAAAACAGGTGCCATATGCACACCATCTTTATGGCACAATTTTTTTTTCGCTATGCTCTACAGTTGTTTATTATGGCTTCAAAAACTAATTAGCTGAAAAATTATAGACTCCAAACAGACAAAGTATGACAAAACAAACTTTGGTGGCAACAAACACTTCCCCCACAAATTCAGAAAGTCTTCTTTTAAGAGTAGGTGTTAAGTCTGGCATGTCCGTCCCACTGTTTAAATCTCTATAGCAGGGGCCACGCATTTGCTTCAGCTCCAGATCAGAAGGCACCTGCTTCTCCATAACCTGAATTCTTTCAAACTTAGCCTTTCCCTCGAGCCAGATGCAGCTACTTGGGGTGCCATACGTCCACACGAGCCAGAGAAGTACCTGCAGATATAGGTTCTTAAAGTTTGCAGCAAGAAGAAACCAAAGGTGTGTGTGTGTGTGTCTGTGTGTGTCTGTGTGTGTCTGCCTCTGTCCACAAGTTCACCTACTCCAGCAACACTTGGGGAGCGACGATGGCAGTGGAGGAAGAGGGTGAGCAGGGAGCGTGGAGGATGAAAGATGGAGCCTAATCCTCCACATGTGGATTTTTTTCCCTCCTATTTTTTTTTTTTTGTGTTAAAGGAAAGCCAACTGGAGCCATTCTTTGGACTGCAGGCCAAGGGCTTCAGGAAAGCGTAGCCCGAAGCCAAAGCACATAGTGTGAAATGAGGAGCTAAAGCTCGAATGTGCTTTTGTTTATCAGAAAAATGCACTCTAAGTGGGATTGGCAGTAAAGTGGCCCAAACTCCATAAGTCATATAGAATGGCATGGGCCGGAGCCGGGGATGGTGTGGATGCTGGGGATGGTGAGGAAAGTGCGAGGATGGTGCAGGGATGGTGGGGATGGTACAGGGATGGTGGGGATGGTGGGGATGCTGAGGATGGTGCAGGGATGGTGGGGATGGTGCGGGGACGCTTCAGGCTTCAGCAGCCTAGGGAAGGCTTGTCCTCTCCCAGGCGGCTGGCAGACTCGCGGCCCTGCCTTCCTCTCGCCTCGCCTCGCTCACTCTCCCCCTAATCTCCGCCCGCGACACAAAGGAGGATCAGGGGGGTCAATCTAAAGTACGGAGCGCGGTCACAAGTCGGAGCGGAGAGAAATCCACGGGTCTTGGTTTGGACTGACAGGGAAAACATTGGAGGAAGCCACCGGGTAAGCTAAAGGAGGCAGCAGGAAGGGCCAAACAAAGCTCCGGGGAATTGGGGACGCAGATTTCTGGGCAAGAGGCAGCCACTGGGATGCCAAGGCCTGATCAATCACTCACAACAATAGCTGCGTTCCTACACTTGTGGGGGGGACATGTGTCACAGAATAGTGACTGCATAAAGTCTAAAGTCTATAAAAGTTAGAGAAGAAGCTTGTCGGCTTTCGAGGAGCTGTGCTGTAATGGTGCAGATCTTCTTTGTGTATTTTGTACATCAAGACTATGGAACGCTTTTGGATTTTGAATACTCAGGCGCTGTATCACTTCCATTGATCAATAATGCTGTTGTTTATTAGTTATTTGTTTATTGTTTTGTTGTATTTTATTTTTTCACGCAATTACTGATTGGCACTAGGAGGCCGCAACGGACCCTGACATTGCTCTAGCAGTGGTGTAATGAGAGGCTTTAAAGACATCACAAGACATCTCTGCGTTAGCCAATAAAAGGCAAAATGACCTGTTCTATGTTCATGTATTTGTTAAAGCAAACACGGGATGCCCACTATGCATCTAAATCAATTATTCACACCATCTCTTGTAGTTTCTAGAATATTCACTATTCATTCAAGCTAATTTAAATTATATACAACCAGTGCAAACAAACTAAGTCTTCAAAACTATTTTATTCTTCAATACCGCATCTAAAAATACTTTACCACAACCTAAACTATACTTTTTATACCATAATTGAAATGCTTTGGTCCTACCTCTTTCCGATGTCAACTTGTGAGACAAAGACTCAAATTCACAATTGCCAATTCAGCCTCAAGATGCAGAAGAAGTACCAGCCAGACTCACAACTTTTTTTTCCATTTTAATTTCCAACGCACAATTGATCAATAAAATCATTTGTAAGCTGTTTTTAAATTTGGTACATTATCAGTAAAAGGTTAATTCTAACCGCCTTTTTTAAAGAACCAGTTCCAGTTTAATTTATTTCAGAATAAACGACAGTGTGAAGAAAAAGAAAAAAGGAATGTATACAACGCGTACATGATATGGAAAGTTCTAGACCTATGTGGGCAGACGTCTTTTGTCTCTACCTCTTACATGACAGGCTGCTTGCTTCTGTAGCAGTAAGAGACAATTGCTGTCGCTGACCCACCAGCATTTGATGGAGGAAGCAGGGAGCTGATTTTAACAGATTGTTGATTTGTTATTCATACCCCCTTAGCTGTAGGATCCCGCACCCCTGCAAATGAGCTTGTGTGCAAACAGAGGAAAGCACACATTCAGTGCTTCTCGGCGCACTGTTCCATGAAAACTAAAGGGGGGCACCAAAACAGATGTATGTCTAGACATTGATCTGCTCCGCAACAAGGAAAGCAAAGCGCAGAAGTGTTCAGAAACGCTGAACTCTTGTACCAGATGCTTGTTCAAGTTGTCTTGTTTTACAAACACCAACTGACTTTCAGAAGTTTTCTAACGGCTTAAGTGGAAGTTAATTGAGAAATGCATGACTGATTGATTTTTTCTTCAGGCAACATCGACGTTGAAGGGGCCTGAATCACAGTCTGTGGTGCATGTCTCACACACACACACACACACACACACACACACACACACACACACACACACACACACACAGTCTGTGGTGCATGTCTGACTGCAGCACAGGAAAAACCTTGGTTAGTTAAGCACAACCTGCACACAGATGATTTGGATATCAAACTTAAGGCAAGCGCTGTAAATAAATTGGAATACGTAAAAGCTCAAAAACTTTTTCAAAGAACTTTGTATCACATAAGGGGGGGTTTCAATTTCTCAAATTGTATTGGTTGTGCTGTAAAATGTTTAGTATGACATATAAAGATATTCTAATCAAAAAAGATTACTGACAATTGACAAATATAAATATTAGAAGCATAGACTCTTAAATGAGTTATGAAAATTTCAAAAATAAATAATTGAAAAGCTTTGTTACTGGAATAAATGCCATTCAAAGGTGACACAACCTCTGTCAAAGTAGCACTGCCAAAATGGCATGCCAGGCAAACTAAATCATGTATGGCAACGACCATAAACTTAAAGGGGGTGTCGGGTCGGGTCGGGTCCATGGCACCCCAAGGCAAACAAATCCTAGCAAAAAACTGTAGGACTAATTTCTATCGACTCTGAAAATATATCAAAGTATCAAAGTATTTTTATTTGTCACATACATATATAGGTAGCCTGTAAATGTAGTGAAATGCTTGTTCCACTGACTCCAAAACTGTGCAAATTACTAAATAAAAGAAGAAGGAAAGAAAGAACTGTCCAAAGTGTTAAGGCTATGTGCTGGTGCTCCGATATTCCTTCTTCATTCCCCTTTACATGTGCCTCAACATGCCATTAGTGATGGCATCATTCCCATTGATGACATCGTCATACATACATTATGCTTTATTACTTTTTTCTACAATCAGATCCCCTGAGAGAATTAAAGTATAGATTATTATTTTTATTTTATTTTCTGCATTTTGAAAACAAATACAATAGCTCTGATTGAGTTCAACTAGTCTCTAACTAACCTTTAACTGTCACTAACCTCCACTGATCTGACTAAATGTGTACATCACTCCCTACAACATGCACCTGGTACCTCTTAATGTGAGGTTCTGCTCTGCCACAGTCAGATGCGGCAGAATATAATTATGAAGGCATTATTGGCAAATCATTTTCTGTCTAATAAATTCAAATCCCTACTTCATAGTTTTCCCAGAGGTCAAAGGTAATTTGATGATTTCTGCTGCTTGTGCTGATCATAACAGCTTTCCTCATGTGCTTCTGGAGTGTGTAAACCTTCTGAATTCCCAAACGGTCAGTACCCTGCTCAAACAAAGGCATATTATACACCATTATACACCTTTCAAACTAGTCATCATGCAGTCATTAACTGGGGCTAAATATATTTTTGTAATTTAGTCCATAGACCTTAATGTACACCACAGGATATTGTTGTTTTTGTCAGCCACAGCTTTTCACTAAAGATCACTTTGATACAAGATTTCAACCTTTTTAAAATTGTAAAATACAAAATGAATAAATAAATAAACAAACAAACAAGCAAACAGACATTTCTTGCTAATATTTAAAATGATGAATCTGAATTCAACAATGGACTTGGAACAGAATCAACACCACCTCAAGACTTTCATGACAAGCGAGTGGGTGGTTGAATAGCTGTGATTGAGAGAGGCCTAATGAGGCAATTACAGGCAGCTTATTGGTCAAAAAAAGAAGCAAAGAGATAATCAATATAAGGAAGATGTAATATTTGATTGAAAGTTCTGAATCAACCGCAGTCATTAGGAGAAAAATGCTATTTAAAGAAAAAACAGCTGGTAATGGTGCAATTATAAATGTTCCAGGTGAAAACTGATTTCATTTAAACCCTGGCGTACGTCTGCCGAATGACTCAGTCCCACGCAGGTACACACACACACAAGGACAATTACCACCCAAGAGTGGCCTTATTCAATTCTCCAGCTTTGGAAGAGTGTGGCTAGCCTTTAACATTAAAGCGTAACTTCTACAGTCATCTCATTGATTTGACTTGATAAATGCACGGATTGAAGTCTTTTCCAGCTGTCAATTAATTACCAAATGTTTATAGAAGCTGCAGGTCAGTTAATGCATTAATGTATTCTCTCTTTGCAAATAGTAATCCAGGTGGAAACTCACTCTCCAGGAGTTGGGCAATGTCAAATGTGTCCCACTAAGTTAACCAAAACAAGAGAGGAAAATTAAGAGGACACTGTGTACTTAATATTGCTGCTGACAAGGACCATAGTTTCGCTGCCAAACTCTGCATTTGATTTAATTCTGTTTAAACACCACAGCTGAAGAAGAGGAGATTAATACACTGATGTTGTTTGCTCAGCAAAGACACTCCCATGCTTAATCTGTGTTTCCGAACATCATTGGAAAATTATGAATACCATACCAGCCTAAATTTCCCCATACCGAAACTAAAACCATACCACGGCAAAACCCGAAAACATCAGGAAAAGAACTGGAATAATAGATCACAGAACATGGAATTTAAATTCCAAAGCAAAAAATATTTGGACAATGTTAATGTAAGGCAGTGGAGGATGTTAGGACCCCCTTCCCTCAACCTACCAAGTAAAGTGTAGATATCGGCACTTCATGAACTGCTAAGATCCTTGCCACAGCATGATACAAACATGGTAATTACACTGAAATTACTTACGAATTCTGGTAATCACTTGGTGAAAGTAACCAATTCTGTTTAAACACCACAGCTGAAGAAGAGGAGATTAATACACTGTGTTGTTTGCTCAGCAAAGACACTCCCATGCTTAATCTGTATTTCCGAACATCATTGAAAAGGTGACTGGAAATGTACTGTACTCATGATCCAGATGTGCTTAACAATCCCAGCTGTATGATGTTATAAATACAGTGGACGGTTAATTATGTGCATGGTCTACTCTAAAAGATGACCTTCAAGTCTAAACTTTTCTAAAAATGTCCGCAACAAATGTCGCTAGATCGTCCTTTCGTGTAACCAAGTACAATGAAGTTCGAAATGTTTCATTTTGAAGAGAGAATCAATTGTGCAAAACTGTTACTATGATATCACTACTGGGAGAGTGTTGTGGGTGCTTCACACGTCTGTTGACAGAACAAATCCACTTTCACACATCATCAAAACGGGCTACTGCTTTTTGATAAATGAGAAAGAAGACCAAGAGTAAGATTCTGAATGACTGCAGATCTAACACCATCTTTGTGTTTAAAGCAGCGGTTTTACATCATTTTACAGCCTAAGAATTTCTCATTATTAAATCAGGATTTCATGACTGAGAAAACAGAGATGGGAAAAAATTGGTAATCCTTCATATCAATTGCTCCTTCTGGCAGACTGCATTGTCTTTTTTGTTTAAACATTGACTTTTTCTGGTAAGTAGTGACAAAATTAGCCTACATGCTGACAACCACTCACACTCCTCATTTTTTACAACAGTTTTTTAACCATGATGACTGAGAGACGACGTTAATGATTAATCTAAAAATATTGAAACTTTTAGTTCAAAAGACAAATATAAACAGGAAGTAGTGAGGATAACATACCAAATGATGCCCTAAACTATTACTCAGTACGATCTCAGTAATATCTGGTGAAGCACACGCCATCCAAGTTGAAGTATTTCCAGTATTACATCAAGCCTATATCGTATATCTAACAATCATCGTCATTTCTAATAGTCAAGTTATCTGATGTCAATACATTGGTAATACAATAATGGTTATATACTTGAGAGTCTTTGTCTTCAACTCTTCCACAACACTAGTCTTTGAAGTCATCTCAGCAAACTTCATCAAGCTTTGCTTCCAGCGACCCTTCAAACAACTCTTTTGTCCATGACAAAACCTCGAGAGCATAACGTCGACAGTCGTAGCATCAAGGCTCCCCTCATCCTGTAGGGCACAGACGCGGGGCGGATGGCGGCTGGTGGGTCCTGTGACGGGTAAGCCCAAGCCCAAGCCCAAGCCCAGTGGCCAGTGTTAGTGCTGGGCCTTCTCCAGCGCACCCAGCAGGAGACTGGCCGGGGATGGCACCGGGGCCTGGGGCTAGATCCTGTGTCAGCAGATAGCGCAGGAGGGTGGGCAGGGCCAGGGGGCTAATCAGGGGAGATTCCCCCTGCCAAGACCCACTCTCTCTTGGCATTTTGGCAGGGCAGAGCAGGCTCAATGAAATGATCCAATTTAAGCTGGTTTAGGGAGCGTCTGAGAATATTCAAATATTTATCTCACACTTTTTTTTTGTTGGGTGCTCTTTCCTGCTCTCGTCTATGGTGGCGGCGTATGTGTGTCTGTGTGTGTGTGTGTGTTCTGGACGCCGCCTCGCCTGCTGAGATCATGGGAAAGCTGTGGCCGTGTCGAGTGCCAGAGTCTCTATCTTGATGGCCAGTTGTCTCTTGGTAGTAAAAGAATATGATCAAAGGCTCTAACGCTATCCGCTATCTTCCACTGCTATTTTCTCCCCATATTTCAGCTCCAATACTTTCTTTCTCACTGTCATATCCTTCCTCTCTCTCGCCCTCATTTTTATCCCTTTTCCCAAAAGGGTTTAGATCTCAAAACCGCGGTCAATCAGATGTACTTACTTAAAAGCACAGCTATTAAAGGCTGCTAAAAAGATGCCTTTCAGACTACAGTATAAGCACATGAAGCACAGAAGCTATGCGGGGGGTGAGAGCTTAATCTACTTCTGGAATAAGATCACAGTGAATGTAATAATGTTGTGTCTCGACTCTGTATTCCCCTTTGTGCTGATGCATTTCTTTGGGGCTCTCTAACATGGGGGTGATTCAATCATTTCTATAAACGACTAATGCCCATCCCTGTCAGATATAAACCTTGATGGCATTGATGTTGATGAGGAGGAGGAGGAGGAGGAGGAGGGGAATCATTGTAATAACTGGATTTCAAATTGTTATTGCTATTATTGTTGTTATTATTACCACTAATGAAGGAAGCACTGCCCTGAATGGTCTCAGCAGAAATTTCACCATGGAAATAAATGAAAAAGAAGCCTTTTATTAAATTACACTAAAAGCAATTCCAAATAAATGGGCCTTGAATATGTCTCTGGGAGATGAACATCGCAGACATATAATCTCATTGTGCTGGTGTGGGGTGCAAGGTCAACCAGGGCAGGAGCACACATCCATACACACGCACACACAGACACAGACACATTCATCTAGTTGTGAGGGCCATGACGAAACGTCTACATCCTGATGGCCATGTTCTCCCTATGTTTCACGGCGACATCCCGATGGCCATTTTTTTCCCTATGTTTCAAGTGTGCAGCTGAGTTCATGACTTGAAATCCAAAGGTTTTCGAAAGAAAGGAAAGACATTTGATTAATTTACAGTGTCTCGCAGTGAGAACCTTTTGTTGTTAAAGATGTAGTCAGCGTTTTGGTCTTGGCTTGGCAAAAAGGTTGTCTGATATCTGAGCTCAGCAGTCAATCAAATTACACCCCTCCCTTCCGACCTCCTGCACCGTGTGGATTGGCTGGGATTGTTTATGGCTCGGTCCAAGCCACCATGTTTGTTTCCTGTTTACAGAGCCAGGACTGTATATGAACACTGGAGTCTGAGCACAAACACTACATGGACAGCTTGAGGACTGCAAGGAGCAATTCGCTGAATTTCACAAAAAGTGGATTATAGTCACTGATTGAACCTTTAAGCAATTCCAGTGGGATTCTTTTTGCAAATGTAGACCAGGGACAAGGTCTTCACACTGATACATTACACAGATACCTTATAGACCAGACCAGCGTGTTCACAATAACAAAACTGAATTGTAGAATTGTGGATTTCTGTGTGTTACAGCCAGTTGCAGCGAGTTGCTTGTAAACACACATTACTCAATTTAAATAATCATTGCCTTTGCTTGCTGCCACAAGAAAGAAAAATCATGTATTCATCATCATTGTGTATTTGCCAGTATGCTGTGGTTATTAGGTGGTTAGCATACACACTCACTGGCCATTTTATTAGGTACACCTTCCAGGTCGAACCCCCTTTTGTCTTCAGAATTGCCTTAATTCTTTTTGGCATAAGATGAGTTTTAATGCGAATTTCAACCATTCGAATAGGAAATCATGAGTGGAAATGCTTTATATTCGCACAAGTCGAATAAGAAATCTATTCATTAGAGGGGGGTGGATTAACTCACAATTCATATAGTATATAATGCAGCACAGGTTGATGGAAATGGGTTAATTCACATAAAATTGCATTTTGTTGAGATTTTATTATGTGCACTGCATCATAAGTGGTGTACCGTTTCTGGAAGTATCTGGACAAAATGAAACATCCGCCAAATCTGCTGTTTGACGGAGGTATTTGGATGCCTTCAAAAACCCACAAAATGTCCAAATATTTGGTTTTTAGGAACCCGTCTCACCACAGTTGTTAGTTGATGACTTATGCTACAGTCAATGGTCAGGGTGGGGCAGGGTACTTAAGCCTGCTGCCCCTCTGAATAAAATAATTAATTAAAGTTTACACTGCGTTGAGATATAAATGACTGCAATGATGTAGAGGCTTCCTTGTACAGCATATTTTGTGAACTGGGGCATGATAAACGAACATGTTGAAGTAGGCTGACGTGTAGGTAGTTCTTTATTCAACCTTGTTATCTCATCATGTGAGTGACAAAGCACTGTCAAAACTGCTATCAATCGATATAACATAGCCTATACAAAATCATTATCATTCAGATATGTAGGCCCAATCATTTATAGCCTTGGCCTATATGTTCATAACTACACAAACGTGGTACGTGACTCACGTACAGTATGTATAGTAGGCTACAATAGTGTACAGTATAATAGACCTTGTCTAATCACTGTAATGGTGTACAATAGAATAGAAGTATAGCCTTTATGCTCTGACCTACGAGATTAGGATGGACTAAACAATATGCAGCTATAACTGAGGACGTCTTGAACAGGGGTGTGGCGGATAACTCTTTCCCTTTAAACTATATGCAGCTATAACTGAAGCTGTCCTGAACAGGGATGTGGTGGATAACTCTTATCTGTACAATTCATTATTGTGTGTTGTCAGATTTCGACATTGAAACCCGCAGGAGAAACGCTCAGACTCAACATTAATATCTCTGTGTTTAAAAACTCCCACTGCACCACGGGTCTTAAACAATACTCACTGACTTAACTTCTGGCTGGCATTAGTTAGGCCTGTAGCATTAAACTATAATATCTTTAGCTTGCTAACGAATGTAACGTTATGGTTCGTCATGAATAATAAATACACGGTGTGAAATTTCAGCAGTAGCACTCCTACTCTATTGTGGGGTGGGATGGGGTGTGTCTGGTGGTGTAGGCTCTCACTCGATGAAATGAAATGGGTATTTGAATATGTAGGACATATCCTATTCAACAGACATTATCTACTGGACAATCATTTCCCAACATACGGCAAAAGTGTAGGCTATAGCAACTTCACAACATGGCCGCGCTTCAAGACAAAGTTATAACCCTATAACTATAATTTCATGCAATCATTTGCATCTCTATATAGCCTATATGTTTTGTGTGCTTTGGCAATACTGTTGCAATCACCATGACAATAAAACAATTCTATTTCAACTCAATTAAACTGAGAGAGAGAGATAGAGAGAGAGAGAAACCTTTACATGACAGACTTGGCCATCAGTTCGCTGTGGGTTAATTATTGGTGTAAGGGCTATCTAGCTTGGGTTGCCATATAGTCATCAGTAAACTTGTTTTTACATTAACACAATTTGATACATTGTGTAATACACACACTCAATTACCCACCCGCACGCTCTGATTCACCTTTTTCTTCTTGAAATAGACAAGAGGTTAGATTGTTTTTAGTTTTTTTTAATCGACTTGTCAAGTGCTAGCATCCAAACAAATTCATCATGTCAAAAACATTTAAACACTAATTAAACTGTCTGTGAAATCAGTGTTGATTGGCTTGTTTCAGCCAAAGATTATAGCCAACCGTCCCCCTAATGGATACCGTATTTAACCCTCTTAGTACTTAAAGTATGCAGGTGAACAAAAATGGATTTGTTACTAAAATTACACATACTGACCTTAGAAAGAGAGGAGTCATGAAGAGTTTTGTCAAGTTGAGAAACTATTTTCTTAAGTGTTTAGGTGTTTGGGATTTCAGGGTTTTTTTTATTGGGAGGGACTCAACTGAATATGTTGTTGACTCAACAGCAAAAAGACCATTTAAAAGTCCAGCGCAGAGTAGAGATAAACCCAATCCAACACATTGAGTTTTATGACCAAGATGGCGACCAAACATTGCGACCAATCATTGCCCAGTTTGTACTTTTGCTATGGAGCCATCTTGGACTTTCAGGCCCTATATATCATAGATATCTATAATAAAGGCTAGATATCCTGCCTGCGTTTCTGGCCGACGGAGTCGAATGTCCGCACATTTCGGCCATTTTGAGGACAGTATAGCTCACTCCCCTTAACATTGTGTTGGTAGTGGACTTTTTAAATAACCAGAACTTGCTCAATTTTCAACCGATTTTCAAACAGGTTGGTTTGTTATAAACGTAAGATATTTCTTATGGCACTACATACTTATGAAGAATTATAAACATGGGTTTTCATATGAAAATAACATTGACAGGTCTCTGACAGGTCTCGTTTCAAGGGAGTGTTCAATAGAGCAGGTTGCACAAAATTCTGGCATCTTCATTGGCAATAGTCAGCAATTTCCTGTCGAAATCATAATGTAAGATGTTTAACAAACCAACCCGATTGGAAATCATGTGCAACTTCAGTTTTATTATGTGCAACTTAAGTTATATTGAAAAGAAAGAACAATTACTCGCCAATTGATGTAAAATGACTGATACACAATAGCCGTGATACACAATTAAGCTGCACATTTCAACATGTTCAAGCATCCAGAATTATTACCAAGGTAATGACGATTGTAAATCAAGTCATATGTAAATCCGTCAAAATTTCCACGAGATAAGAGTGTAAACGATTGTGAAGATCACTGACGTTACCTAACGTACCACTGATCCCTACCGGAAGCATACTGTCCTCAAAATGGCCTCCTGTGCGGACATTCAAGAGTCCGCCATAATCCATCTAGCCTTTATCTAAGATATCTATGCTATATATAACCTGTACACAGTACATATTTCTTATTACAACCACACATTACCTTTGACTCCTTGCTCTGTCACCTTTTCTTTTCTTGACATGCTCTGTACTTTTCACAACAGTGATGAGTTCTTCCTGCAACAGAAATATGCACTTACACCCCAGTTTAACATGCATGGTTAGCCTCCCATGCAGACCATCATGTCAGTTTTGTCCAATATGTTTTCTCTTCTATCAATTTGAGGTGATCCAAAAAAAAAACATTATGCCGGAAATTATATTTTAGTGAACAGTTCTGAACCAAACACAAGAAAGGATTTATAATCTACTGTTCACCACATAGCCTACATAACTCCTGGCCCACCTATTTTATGATGCCTGAAACAATATGTCTACAATAATCTTCAACTTAAGAATCACAAACAGAGCACTGACTTTACCCGAAGATCCTTCAAATAAACTCTGAAAGGGCCAGAACTCTACTGAAAGCCACTTAAATGTAATGCAATACAATAATACAGTAATGAAAGACCTATGTCACCTGTGTCAAAAACACGAGTTCCTCTGATGTCTCTCCCCCCATGCTCTGTCTAGGCAGGATCCCATCGATCCACTGTCGCCTATATGACAGGAAATACATTATAAACCACGTTCAGAGCAAGATTATATGCTTTCACATTTGACATAATACTGAGACACTACTTTCTTACACCATTTTGGTTGTGACGCATTCAGATATATTGTCATGGATTTGCCTTATACTGGCTAACATCATTGCCAACAAATGTTGGTTTGACAAATTCACTGTCGTCGTCCTGACTCAACTTTTTCAGTAACCGTGTGTAGAGGATAGAACTGAATAAACATGAACATTTTTCACTCACAGTTCTGTCACTTCTAAGTGAATAGCCAACATTGGGCATGTTCGATTCGATACTGTAGGAAAGGCCTGTGCATATGGTCTCCAGAAAGTCTAACGTTAGCAGCTTTCCTAAATGCCTGTCTGGAGTTCCACTTACACAAAAATACATAGGCCTACACAACAAACATGTTTTATATTAGCTATATGGCATATGGTTAACCGTATCACTAAGTTAACTAGCCTGTGTTGCCAGTGACTATAACGTTACCGCCCAAAAAATATTTAGCTAGTTGTCATTACATGAAATTATTTACGGCAACGTAAGACACAAATCTGGCTATGGGAACAGATGAAAGACCTGTAGCGTCCTAGCTAGCTAGCGGTGTCACGCAGAACTACTAGCTAGTTAGCCTGATAATGTCAGTTCGGCAACTACAACTAGATTATTATCATATTCAGGGTTAAGTGTTGATAAGACTTATGTCTAAAAAAGTCATGTCTCTTACCTCACCTTGTGGAGGAACGGTCCAACGACTGCAAAATCAAGCTTTTGAGATACTACAGTGGCCACAGTCAAGAGGAAGATCAGTTCATTAGGGTGTGTGTTCCATGTTTGTGGCATTTAGACCAAGAGTGTTAGGGTCGTAAAAGGATTGTGAGATTTTGTAAAATTGTGGTTATTGCCTGAGTTAGCAAAACGTATTGCGAGGGAATGCAGAAGTACTATAAGGGAACACATAAAATTCTCATTTAAAAAAAAATCCCGCCATGACCCTTAGGCCTTTGGGGGGATCCTCACCGCAGTGACGCTTTTCAATGATGGCGTGACCTCTGAGAGTTGAAAGGCATGACCATCGATGCAGAATCCTAACTGGTTAGCTGGCTGGTGCTTACTTGTGTCACATTAGTAGCGTGTCAGGTAAAGTTAAATGACTTTCCCTTTGACATTCATCTTATTTTCTAAATTGTAAAAATATGCTGTTGTTGTGATGTTAGCTATAGTAAATGGAGAGTTGTGAGTGTGGCTGTTTGGAGCGGCTGTGCTGGCTCTGGGTTACCATCTTGTGCCAAATTCTAAAAAGTGTTAAATGAAACATTACTATTTAATATAATTATGTGTGTGTGTGTGTGTGTGTGTGTGTGTGTGTGTGTGTGTGTGTGTGTGTGTGTGTGTGTGTGTGTGTGTGTGTGTGTGTGTGTATGTGTACGTGTATATTTGGGGGTGGTGTACAGGGCTGGACTTCCAGTAACAACACTTTCATGTTCAGTGATACAGTGTTCTATTGTGTTTCCCTCAGATAAAAGTAGTGTAGGCCAGTAGCCTAGTTAATGACAATGGATGCGTTCCTTCAAGAAAATACGATTCCGCCGCAGTAGCAGTAGTCAGCTGTTGCAGAGCTTAACCTATGCAATTACTCTGACGCCAACTCTTTGCCCTACGAAAGTGAGGGTTGACTTTTCTACCACCTGTTTGATGAGCAATAAATATCATCAAACACCTCTGGGCAATAATAACGGTTGGTCATTCATTCATACATTCATTCATTCATTGTGTGAAATGCACCGCATTAAGATCTAGGTACTCGAACACTTAGTTCCTATGAAGAACGTTGGTTGTTTTTGCCATTCCTGCTGTGGAGAGAAGGCAATCGAGATTATTTTCATAAGTGGTACCTCATTGGTGGAATGACTTACATAACGCTATCCAATCAAGTGACAGCGATGGAAGTGAAGAATATTGGTGTTTTTCATATACTTCACTAAGTAGTTGCAACTCATGTGAATCCCTCCCCCACAGGAATGTAGCAAATGTCTGCCACATTCATTAAGTAAAAGATAGATATATAGATAGATAGATAGATAGATAGATAGATAGATAGATGGATACTTTATTAATCCTGAGGGAAATTTAGGTCATCCAGTAGCTTATACACTTAACTCACAAACATACATACATAAATCACAATAAAACAATACACATAGGGAGAACATGTTCACAGGGAGTGGGGTGTTTACAAATGCAGGATAAATCTGACCCTACATTACAGTGTGCATTGATTGTGACAGTGTTGATGTCCACGAGGAAAGTAGTACAAAGAGTGCAGAGAGATAGTGTTCATGTGCGTGTGTGGATAGTGCAAAGATAAAGTAATTGTGCTTGTGTGTGTGTGACGATAGTGCAAAGTGACATAAAAAGTAAAGTCTGTGCAAGGGGCTAGTATAGCCAGTAAAAGGATGGACAGTGGGATGGAATGTAATGAGATGAGAAGAGGAGGGCAGAGGAAGACTCATGCAGAGAAGTCCATCTCCCTCCCCCTCCCCTTCTGCGTTGCGTTATAAAGTTGAATGGCCCTGGGGACAAAGGACTTCCTCAGCCTGTCCGATAAGCATGACAGTGACAGGAGTCTGCCAATGAATATGCTCCTCTGTCCGTTAAGAGTGGGTGGTGGTCATTGTCCAAGATGGTCAGCAGCCTACTCAGGGTCCTCCTCTCCGCCACTGTTGTGAGACACTCCAGTCCAGTGCCAACAACAGCTCCTGCCCTCTTCACCAGCCTGTCTAGTCGCCCGCATCCCTCTTCTTTATGCTGCCTCCCCAGCACACCACAGCATAAAAGAGGACGCTGGCAACAACAGACTGGTAAAACATGCACAGGAGTTTGTTGCAGACATTGAAGGACCTCAACCTCCTCAGGAAGTAGAGCCAGCTCTGACCCTTCTTGTATATTGCATCTATAGCTGACAAGTCCAGTTTACTCTCCAGATGAACTCCTAAGTACTTGTAGGTGTTGATCATCTCCACACTGACACCCCCGATGGAGACTGGTAGCAGAGGAGGCTGAGACCTCCTAAAATCCACCACCCTCTCCTAAAACATGATCCGCTGCCTTTTTTTTTTAAAGCTAGCCGTTAGATATCTACTCAAAGTTTCAAAAAGTCTGCCTGTACAGTAGTACGCCACTGTACATGATAAGGACCACATGTTGTCTACCCTGGCAAATGTAGCAACACCAATGTCCCACCTTGCTCTTTTAAAGGCACCCAGTGCAACTTTATGTAAACATTCAATGAAAAATAAACATTCAATTTCTAGTCTTTTTTGCACGTAGTAAGTTTCAATAACTCCATACCATTACATATCGACATTCAAGGAGCAAAGATGAGACGTCGTTGTGTGGTGAGAACTGATAGAAAATCGTAAACAACAACAATCGCCGGTGGGGAGAAGCCATTTTTCCATTGACTGGAACCTGCTTTGTTTATTGTAGGTTACCAAAAAATAAAGAAAATGGCGGCGATTGTTGTTGTTATCGATTTTCTATCAGTTCTCACCACACAACGACGTCTCATCTTTGCTGCTTGAATGTCGGTATGTAATGGTATGGAGTTATTGAAACGTACTACGTGTAAAAAAGACTAGAAATTGAATGTTTATTTTTAAGCCTCGAAAGTTGCACTGGGTGCCTTTAAAGGCCCAGCATGTCTGTCTTATTTTAGAAACGTACATATTTGCTCCCTTGCCTGTATAATATTGCCTGTGAACTGACATTTCGACACCTCAATTATTATACTAGGGGGACATGCTTAGGCTACATTTTGTAGCATAAGATTTCACGAATTGACGGCAAGTTTAATGTATTCAAACGCTTTATTAGAATGTAATTTTTTCTAAATATTCCACCAAATAATGGCCAACGTTTATGAGTGAGGATCACTCTGTCTTCTGGCCTAGTGTTCCTGTGTTCCTGTGTCCCTGTGTGTCATTACCTCCAGCAAGGAGGTTATGCGATCGGGTCCGTTAATGTATTCGTCCGTCTGTCTGTGGACAAGATTTCTCGGAAACTACTGGGCGGATCTTTCTGAAATTTTCACAAGAGGTGGATCTTGGTCCTGGGACATTCCCATTAAAATGTCAGGATGATCCGGATCTGGATCCTTGCTGGAGGTCAGAAATCTCGGATTGCTCTTGTTTTGTGTGTTTTTGAATGGAAACAGGTGATGTGTAAATTCCCACCACATGGGGTCAACACTGAAGCAGGAAATAAACCTGTCCCTTGCCTTTCAGACACATGCTCACACATGCACAAGCCTGTGTGTACATACATACACACACGTGATCGCATAGGCCACCTTATGCTGAGACAAGCAAAACAGCGAAACAACACAGGGGTCAAAGATGATGTGTTATCAAAGAAAAAGCAGAGGAAACAAAGGAGAACACTCCAACACATCAACCCTCTGTTCTATTGCCTCTCGCATGAAGGGCAGAGTAGCCTGTCTATATGATGATGCTCCATGACCAAGACAAAAACATGAATAGGATTTATCATTGGTATACCGTCTGGAAAAGCGGACCTAGGTCACCTGGTCTTGAATTAAAGTTCAAAGTTCAAAGTTCAAAGTTCAAAGTACTTTATTGTCATTGCCACAAAGACAACGAGACAGTAGGGGCAGCAACAGACTTCTTCCACAGCTAAATAATAATAAATAACAATGAATAAATAGATTAACAAATATCATAAATTAAAAAAGCAATATATCTCAATAGAAATTAGAACACAAGATGATAAATACACAAACACACAGTACCTACACACCCATGCTGTTGGACACCAGAATATTAATAACACCCTAGCAATCCAATAAGGCATGTTGAACAAAGATGGTGGAATGTCTAATCTAATCTCCCCTATGACACTACCTAGCATTTATTGTCTAATTTACCTGTTGAAGTGATCAAATCGTCCAACCTTTCACTACATGGTGCAGTTCATACAACCTGCTTGGTCCCCGATGATCACCACTTTCAGCTATATTTAAACTTATTATTATGGTAGTGTATACCCCTGTCCTGTTATAAATGTCAATAATTGCATAGCCTACATTTACTCTACATTTAGTTTTGTATGCAACATATTCTTTTCCTCTTCTTTTTCAATCATCACCCATCTCTTCTCGGTCCTGCTTTACCTCGTTACCTCCATTGTTTTACATTTTGAAGCGTAAAAATGTAAAAATTGAATTAATCAAGATAGACACTGAAACAAGTAATCTGATAGTTTCCAAAGTTTCCTAATATTGTTTGAATCTTTACTTGGTTTAATGGCTATGTGGGATTATTCACTTTGCTCTGGATGTGAAAGATTACTTGTGTTTCATTGTTGTCTTTGCTGTTTTCTTCCATTTAAAGAAAGGTCATTGTGCGGTCAATACTATAGTGTGGAAGGGAGGTTGTGGTTTTGCGTGTACCGTGTGTGTATAGTTTGCCACATAATGCTGTGCATGTTTGGCTGTAAGAATGTAAATGTTGGATTCTGTGTTTTATATTCCATTTTAGAATGAATTTGTCCATGTGCTATGTGTAATTGCCTGATGTGTAGTTCCTTGGCTGTTAGTGTATTTGTCCAATCTTGCATAGTGTGTCATGTCAAGATTAAGCCCCCTAGCAATTCGGCATCACTCTGACTGAATGTTGTGTTCCGTCAATAAACGGCACGATGCCAAGAAACAGCCTACTCCTTGCTTGTTTCAGTAGAATACTTATCTCTAGTGCGGCTCAGCTGCTCTGCCATTAAACTAGTTTTTTGTCACTTTGCGAGAATATGCTTTGAACACAACGTTGATGTATTTGGTTTATCAATTGATATACCGCACATTCTTTTCTCCACTACATAAGTGGTAACAGAACTTTTGTCCCCTAAAGAAAGTAAGTTATCCATCCGTAACTAACCTGTAAACTTACCTCTCCACTATATTCCACCACATAAATCATTTCCCTAATATCTTATATGTTAATTTATGTGAAGATCATGGTGATAGGCTGCAAATGGAGCAACATCTAATGGAGACCATCATGGCATCACAGACTTAGCTCACTACTCGTTGCCCTATGAATTTAGGGCCCTTCATCTCCACACACAATCATGATTCAAAAGTCTTGTACCCCACTGTGCTTCCTCTCATCAGGGCAGGCAGTAACAGGGTAGAAGCACTTCAGGTTTCAAAAGCCAGAACATAAAATGCAAGGAGACTTTTTGTATCCGTTTTTAATGATTTTGACATTACAGTGGTGTTATCATTCTTTTCAGGAGCCGCCGCACATTAATAGCTATACAAATATGATTTACTAGAAATAGAAATACAAAATTCAATATAATAGGAGAGATAGAATATGATCAGCATAAAGCATGCGGTATCAACCCATATCTGTGCCGAAATCTGTGAAGCGCCAGGTAATTGGTGAAAGGCTCCAGGTAATTTCTTGGAGAAAAAAAAAAAGTTACCAGGTGAAATAATCAGTGCATATTCTGATTTCAGGACGAATGGCTCTAAAAGCCACTACTCACTATACAGGGTTCACTCCCTGGAAGGGAGAGACTCGGGGGGGGGATGAGCGGGGGAGTGGGGCTGTTAAGGAACGATCACATCTCTTTTTGAGATTCCTTTGACAAACACGGAGGCGCACCCAAATCGCTCCATCTCCATTAATTGTGCTCTTAGCATCCATTTGCTACCTGAGGATCTGGCACATGGCAACACCTGTGTGTTAGTGAAACAAGAGCCCTCGTCAACCCCCCCCCCCCCCCCACATAGCAATTGCAAAAGATAACTGCAAGTAGTGAGTCGGCACCAAATTGGAGTGTGTGTGTGTGTGTGTTTGTGGGGGGTGTGTATGGGATGGAGGGGGTGTGTGAAGACCGCTAACTATGAGGAATGATGCCGATTTATCATGATATTACGGCCCTGACAGGGAAACACACCTGTACTTTTTGATGTAATTTATTGACTGGTTGTGGATGCTGAGCGAGAGAGGGAGAAATTAGCAGTGCTTTAATTACTGCTGCTGCTGGTTAAAATATTAATGGGGCACAGAGTGTTGCATGCTCATTTCTGTTGATTTTTAATTAGCAGTAATTCATTTCGCACAAAGCATGTTGATGCCTGTGCCGCAGACATTAGCGAAGAAGCTGAATAAAGATGTTTTTCAGACCGGGGTTCGGTGCATACTGAGTGACACCGGGAGGGCTTGAGGGGTGGGAGGATGCGTGGGCCGTGGGGGGCGGGCGGGGGGCGGGGGGTGGATGTGGGCAAGGACATCACCCTGCTATTCCACTCACACCACACACACAGGTAAGAGAAAAGAACCTGCCTGCTCTTCTATGCTAGCTCGACGGAGGAAGACCAGTGGAGTCTTCCTCTGGAACTCATAAAGGGTTCATTTGAAGTGCCAGGAGTTGGCAGTCAAGCATAGATTTTGCTTGATCAAGCCCTGACCAGTGATAAAAAAAATATATTTTTAATATCTATCTAACATGAAGACACACGCTGAGGTGAGGCTGTTGTGGTGTCTGACTCATTTAGTTAAGAGTCTAAAATTGGATCAATTCCATCAGCATTTCTCTTTTTTCTTCTAAACAATGCAATTTGTTTCTAAGCAACAGATGTGCTCACGTACAGTAGGCCTATTAGAGGGCTGCCTATTAAAAAAATTGTTGGAGGCAAACAGGTATGGCTGCCATCTCGATGTGATGCAGCATGTGGGGGGGGGGGGGGGGGGGCTCTGGGCGTTGTTGCCCACCAACACATTTCTGTTTAGGGTTGTGCCCTGCGTGTCTGCCAGGGCTGGACAACACGTCCTATGTTGCTCTAGCGCCCCACCGCCTCCACCGCACACCCCCTCACACACACACATACTAACACATACACACACATACACATACACACACACACACACACACACTCACACACACACACACACAGACACCCTCACATACACACACCCTCACATACACACACATACACACACATACACATACACACACACACACACACTCACACACACAGACACACACACACACACACACACACACACACACACACACACACACACTCACACACACACACACCCCTCCCCCCGCGCACACTCCACAGTGGAGTCCGGGTGGCATCTGGGAGGCTGTGATTGAGAAGTGTAAATAAATAATAATCCCTGGAAAGGGGACCGGCACATCAGCATCTGTCGGTTCCCCTGCTAATAGTTTTATTGTGGCACCATCAATTTAACACTCTTTGTTTCAGTGAATCCCCCGCATTCGGGGGAGATATTTCCTGTTTTAACGAAACCAAACGGCTTTTGTTTGAAGATCTTTCTCCTCCTCGTCTATAACAAACAACAACAGAAATGCGCAAATAACACGAGTGAGAACGGTTTGACCACAAGAGAACAAAAGCTTTGTGAAAATGTCACTGAGAGTGTCATGCTTCCACTTCCTGAACAGTGAGACTGAGGGTCAGTTCAACTTGCTATAACTATTGTGCAGCAGAAGCCGAGTATAAATAAATAAACATATACATAAACATATACAACATATACATACACTACATGCAGATGCAAATGTATGCCTATTTAGGTCAAGAGGCTGGTGGGTTGCAATGTGTTGGGGGAAGGGGGAGGTTGCGTTGGTGTGTGTATGTGTGTATGTGTGTATATGTGTTGTGTGTGTGTGTGTGTGTGTTTGGCAGAAGTGATAAGAGAATTCAAGGCCAATTACACAGCTGACTATCTCCATGCGTTTGACAGTAATGTCTTTCTTTTTCCTCAGAATCTATAGCAAAGAGATCAGCTCAAGTGCATTGTTTTCCGTGAACAGAAGCGGGCGAAACATCTGGCTTAACACTAAAAATGTTACCTTCGTAAATTACTCTACTTGTCTCATCTCTGATGGGGTGACAGTTATGCTCGCCTCTTGAAAGCATAGACACACAAGCGTATAGGCAAGCAAACACAAGATATACACAAACACACACACAAACTATCCGATGCAAAACAGACAATGTTCAGTACTATTTCTGAGTCATAAACTACCTGAAATCGAAGCTCGAGTAAATGTAAGTAAATACATGCAATAGTACTCTTGAAAGCATAGACACACAAGCGTATAGGCAAGCAAACACAAGATATACACAAACACACACACAAACTATCCGATGCGAAACAGACAATGTCCAGTACTATTTCTGAGTCATAAACTACCTGAAATCGAAGATCGAGTAAATGTAAGTAAAAACATGCAATAGTACCAGCATGCATTCACAAACACATAACAACCCGTCGACCCGAGCTTGTGAGCAACACTGTGTACGTGAATGTGTCACTCGCCTTCTAAAGGCCTGGAGTTGGGTGGCAGAATGTGCCTGTGTGTTTTTTCGTGGACATCGGAAGATGGCTGATGGGGAGCATAAATAAAGCATGCCGGAACATCTGGTCTTTGTTGTGCGTTCAGCTTTTTAATGTCTTCAAAGAGCAACTCTGACGCATCGCTGACTACCACTCCTTGCTCCCACTTCATTTTAGCATGGAATAATAAACCATCTATGGGGAATTGATGCACCAGCCTCCACCCCCTCCCTCCACTCTCTTCCCTCCTCCACCCGACTCCCCCGTCCCCCTCATTTGGGTACGCCACTTCCATGTTCCTCCATTTACAGTGGGGGGAGGGGGGGGGACTTTGTTTTTTACTTAGTTCGTTTTAAATTTTTATACCTCAGGGAACGCCAGTGTGTCACTGTAGCTGTGGCTATGTGACTGTGTGCACAATTAAAATTCACCGAGCCCATGTCCTCTCTGGCTGTCTGCTGCTTGCCAGTCCTCTGTAGATGGCGCTAAGATGGAGAAGTTGTACATTTCTGATTAAATGCAGAATAAATTTAGTGTCTGTCTTTTTGTACATGTGTTCCTCTGTGTGTGTGTGTGTGTGTGTGTGTGTGTGTGTGTGTGTGTGTGTGTGTATGTGTGTGTGTGTGTGTGTGTGTGTGTGTGTGTGTGTGTGTGTGTCTGTGTGTGTGTGTGTGTGTGTGTCTGTGTGTGTGTGTGTGTGTGTGTGTGTGTCTGTGTGTGTGTGTGTGTGTGTGTGTGTGTGTGCTTGTGCGCTCAAGACAAAGTGTGTTTAGAATCGGAGAGACTTTTTTGAAACACAATTAAGCGCAAGGAACACATAAATTAAACACATATAGGTTTTAAAATCTGAATGATTACGGCTAATCTGCTTGACCAAATGAGGGCCCGCTCTGCGGTTGTACATTCATTACAGCGAGAGTGGCTACTGTGCTTGCCAACACGACAGCTCACAGACAACCAATGTAAGAATTACGGAGCATAGTTAACGTGAATAAAGTGTGTCTTTTTTTATTTTACACATGATAAGAAAAGCTAGCCTACCATTGTGTCAGTCTGAAAGAACGTTGAAAGGCAACAAAAAAAAAGAATGAAGTATGTAATGCGTATTATTTTGGGAATTCCTTCGCACTCGTGGAGAGTAATTGAAAGAGCTCGGCTGGTCGTGTCCCTGAGAGAATGATCATTTTGCTGAGGTTCAATGGTAGGAAACGCTCCAGCACAAAAGGGCATTTTAAGGCCATGCCGAGATCTCGCTGAGCACTCAATGATGTGAACTGGCCAGAGAGGCGGCTCATTATAAGGCTCTATCTGGCATCTGATGAAGAGCGATAGTTTTTGCGTGGGGTCCCATTTTTAGTTTGCGATCTCATTTTGGGAAGTGTGAATTGCAAGGAAGTGACGTCTCTCTGAAAGTGGCGCTGTTGATAAGATCTGTGTATTTCTTTTTTTAAATAAAAAAATGCAGAATCTGAATGAATCATGGCCTTGTCTCGTCGATGGAAATGAGACGTTACTCTGCTTCATTTCACATCATAGTGACGGAGGAGAATGATGCGCAAGCTAGGCGCATTTAATGGCTTTTGTCATAGCATAGACTTACTCTTACCAGCAGTGTAGTATTACAGGCACAATCCCATGGGAGGGCATATTTACAAATAGGAAACCAAATAAGACAGGAATCCTTTCCTTTTCACAGACAAGAGTAAATAAACGTCCCTACAGGAAACTAACTCAGGAAGTATCCTTCCTGAGCAGATTGAAATGCAATAAAACGTCTTACAGGAATTTATTAAACTCTTATTTAGCATACATAGACCTGTTGGTGTTCACAAACTGACACTGATCACTGTGAAACCTTATGTACAATGTACTTTGATGTTATGTACAAAGACACTGTCATCGCAATGATTCTATACTAAACACACATACCAACATACATGAACAATAAAATACATTTCATTTAAGTGACTTAATTGGTTTCTTTACTATTAGTTTGGGAACCTCTACAAAGAGGCCATGTCCTTTGCTGCAATTTTCTAGATATCCACTAGGTGCTCTTCCCTGGAGATGGGGGGGGGGGGGGGGGGGGGCTTGCAGTTGTTGAACTAAATCATTTATTTTTTTCAAATAACTGAACATTTACATAAATCATTGGAGGTGAAAAAGGTTTTGAATTCAATGAATCATTAAATCATATTCCATATTTCTAATTACTGACCATTTGACTCACCAAAACCCAACGGTGAACCTGTGTCCCGACATTCTACACCGTGTTACCAACACCAACGCCACAACATCATTAGCTTTGCAATGTTCTGATCACCTGTCCAAACTGTTCTGTGTATGCTGTTTTATTTGCCTTTCTTGTGATCTAAAGACACACCACTGGGAGACCTGTGTTAATAGTTAAAAGTAAGCTTAAACTGGTCTCCCTTGAATATACCCATTAATTAGACGTAAACATTTTCTTCTATTTCTAATTGGTGTGAATTTGTCAGGATACAGTTACAGAATAGGCTTAATTAATTAAACATGAAAGTAGCACCTTTCTGAGTGTTTGAGAATACAGATGTAACAGATTATTTTTTCCCTCCTAAATCGGGCGCTTCCATCCGATTTGTTCAACTCTTTATCACGTTAATTAGCACCACAATCCAGTCCCCTTTGCAAATGAAGGGGTAGGTGAGGAGGTGTGTGATTTAATGACTTAAAATGCACAGAGCTAACGAGTTATTCAGCCCTCCACAGCTGTTACATCCATTTAATAGTGCAAGTCTTTTTTCTCTCCTATCTCTCTCTCTTTCTCTCGCTCTCTCTCTCTGTCTGTTGTTGACTGTGGCTAGCTTGGTGAAACTTTTACACTTAAGGCCCTGTCACTTGTTCAAGCACTGAATTGAATGGAAGTGCTGAAAATGTTGTTTTTTGTAAGTTAATGTTGACGACGCTTTAATGAGTATGGCTATGTATGCCTTTATGTTCAACTTCCAAGGGTCAACTCGCAGGTTGTGTCTCTTAAACAGATGTTGTATTTCACTGTTAGAAAGTTCTGGTCTACTGTATGACTGCTTCCAACATATCACTACATTACACTGTCCTCTCTTACAATGACAGGCAGTCGCACCAAGTCGCCTGTTAGTGAAGGATACACTTGAAAGCCACTGTGGCCAAACAGGGTAGGAGTCCAACAGGTCTCTTCACACCCCTTTCAACCGATTTCTTTAAAGGCACCCAGTGCAGCTTTCGAGGCTTAAAAATTAACATTCAATTTCTAGTCTTTTTTACACGTAGTAAGTTTCAATAACTCCATACCATTACATATCGACATTCAAGGAGCAAACAACAACAATCGCCGCCATTTTCCCCCCATATCTTTATTTATTGGTGCCACCAATAAATAAAGCAGGATTCCAGTCAATGGAAAAATGGCCTCTCTCTACCGGCGATTGTTGTTGTGTATGATTTTCTATCAGTTCTCACCACAAAACGATGTCTCATCTTTGCTCCTTGAATGTCGATATGTAATGGTAGCCTATATGGAGTTATTGAAACTTACTACGTTTAAAAAAGACTACAAATTGAATGTTTATTTTTCGAGTCTCAAGCCTATAAAGTTGCACTGGGTGCCTTTAATGCAACAGCACAGTCTACATGATACAGTCAAGAGGTAGTCTTTCAATTAATTTGCCAAGTGCCAAACAATAAATGCCCTTCAAGTTCGATTATGAGCCAATGGATGTGAAGAGATATGAGACTGTGTGTGTGTGTGTATGTGTCTGTGTGTGTGTGTCTGTGTGTGCGTGTACGTGTGTGTGAGAGTCTGTTTTGGTCATCTCCTGAGTGGAGGCGCCGGAACGAGTGGTTTGCCGAGTGGCTCTGCCGTTCATCGATGAGTTATTGCTTTACAATGAATGAAGGGAGACAGGTTTAGAAAAGGGAAATGGGTTCAATTAGTGCTTGAGATAATAAGTGGCCACTTCAAGCGAAATCCTAGAAAAAGCACACACACGTACTACTGAGCAAATGGCGATGACTGTGTTGTTTAGTAAATTGTTTTCCTGCCTTTGAGTGTTGCGTGGTCAGGTCAACGTGACGAGAGGACGGAGAGGGAGGGACGCGGTGCGGTATTCTCGTGTGTAGTTCTCTAATTGTTGCACATGTCAATAGCATCAACGTCAGGGGTTCAATTCCCAGAGAGCATGCATGGACTGATGAAGAGTCCCTCTATAGTGTATGTCGCTTTCAGTTAAGGCACGTTGACTGATTAGCCCGCTCCCTGACTCCTGGAGGAGGTGTGTAGCTCTCCGTGCCCGGTGCTGGGTAGGGTCCCAACATGACGGTGTGACCGTCACCGGACATCAAAGTGACCTGTAAAGTCATGCAACTGAAAAAAAGCCAAGACTGCGTGAGGCGAATTCTTTGCAGCCATACTTTGTTCAAGATAAAGAAAACACAGAACAGTTAGGCAGGATCACAATCAGTTGCAGCCATCTGGACAGCAATGCTTCACAATGTCAGATTTTTTGTAGCAACAAATTGAAAGGTGATGGCTACACTATCGCACAGGGCTGTCTTTCGCATATGCAGTGTGTAAATTGCTAGATGTCTTCATCTGACAGACCCACTGTTCAGGTTTAGTTGAACTAGTGACATGTAAAGTGTCTTTGCTGACATGCTTTTAAGTGTTTGAGAGCCAAGAACATTTTAATTATCATGTGTTGTGCGTTGTCGGCCTTTGTCTACCTCGGTGTTGACAAATCTGTCTCCATCTTTTGGAGCGGTAACACTGGACAGATTGATGCAATCATATACTGTAAACAACACGTGTGGAAACGCACAGGCAGCACTGTACCTATGCTTCGATATCAGTACCGCGTGGTTGCCTGGCAACATCTCAATTTAGCCCCCGAGAGGTGTTTTTTAGCAATCAGTTATGTTAACTACAGCAGGCCTACCGATCACAGAGAAACATCAGAGCCAACCTCCAGGTCATGTGTCGGTGGTATCAACTGGGATTTGTGTCAGATTGTGATTAGTGATTTTGATTTGTCTGTAAGGGCTAACACAGCTGATAGAGGATTGTTGCAGCCTGCAAAACAACACAAGGTTCATGCGCTCGTAAAAACACATAGTGTGTGTGTGCACCTTTTGGTGAATCTGTTGTTAATGCACTGTGATCTCAAAGAAATAACCGCATTGTCTATAATCGAGCCAGAAAGTAGCGATTTGGCGCGAGCTAGTCTGGCGTCGCCCCCGCGTGAGCCAGTCTCCTTGCTCTCCCAGGAAGGGTGCCAAAACAGCGTCTGATTGGCCCATCTCTGCCTTGCTTCCCTCATGTGGATATTGAGTGTCTGCTTCCTGGCAGGTGGGAGCCAACTCGAGGGCAGGCAGCTGGCTCCAGGATCCACTTGGATTGGCCAGAGCTGGTCGTCACACACATGTTCCTCGGTGTTGATTGGGGCCTAACCTCATCGCACCGCACACGGCTCACAGACAGACCCGCGCTGTGTGTTTGGACTCCCCCCTGCAATGTTGTTGTTGTTGTTGTTGTTGTCGTCGTCATTGTCGTTGCTGTTTGGTGCTGGTGTTGGTGCTGCCTCTGGATTTGCCAGGCGTGTTTCGTGGCTGGCTGGCTGGCTGGCTGGCTGGCTGGCTGGCGAGTGTGTGTGTGTGGGTGTGTGTGTGTGTATGGTTTATCGGGCCATCCAGCTGTGCTCTGAATCACTGCACTCTGCCACGTGAGGGCCTGCGACACGCCACCATTCACCACGCATCACCTCTCGTACCAACCCATGCATAGATACGTGATCTGACTTGACCCATAAGATACAGAGAAGGCTACAAAAGGACTCATGTATAAAAACAACTAGCACTTCTTCATTCAAGTGCAAGTTAATCGAATCATTGATTAAACATTTTTGTACACCTCTATGGACCTTTTTAAGCATTTTTATGACGTCCAATGTGTTCAAATCAGGTATCATGTTTTTTTTTGTTTTTTTTTACCAGTGTTAGGTGTTGGTTTTATTGTTTGAAAGTGATAACCTGAAAACAAGACCCTGTTAAAATCTCCTGAACCTTTTCCTGCAGTGAGACTCACACACAAGATAATAATGAAAATGGAAAACAAATTAGCAAGAGACCTCACCTTTTTAGTTAATTCTTTTTTTCTGGAGCTTTTCAATTAGTATTCTTGTCACTGATAATTAGTGAACTTCTTGTTGAGTCATTTCTCCCCAATCAACTCCCCACTTGTTAGGGTAGCGTTCTGACATACGAGACAACTGTGTCACTGTCAGTGTGGCCTCCATAGTTATTACTCTGATTCGAGTCATGTGAGGACTGAGAAAGTCACTCATTAGCAGAGTACATCATGATATCAACAGGGGTGTTTGACACATAGTATCACCTTTGTGCAGCGAGCTTTTTTTCTCTGTCTCCTTTCACTGTCAAATGTTGAAGCCTAATCATAATGAAACAAACAGCTGTGAAACCTAAGTGACTTTAGGCACGTTTTGTGTCCTGTGGAAATTAAGAGGTTACCACGATGACTAGTTTTAGAACTGGCACGTTTAAACGTGATTAAGGCCAAGCCGTACAAGGGGGACACTGTGAGGGGTCTCTGGGATTGATGGACTGAAGCACAAGGACGTGATGGGAGACTCCATTTCCATTGAACCTCACTGTCAAAGCAGGCCATTTCATTCTCTGTATAACAGCTGGGATGCTTGAAACTGGGTGTCCGAGGGTGACCACGAGGAAAGAAATCCCCAGGGTGTTTAAAAGCCCACACCAGAACAACAGGTCTGAAAGATTAAAGATCCAATGTTTGCTGTTCACCCTGTTTTTAGTCAAAATACGCGTATGAAGAGGACCACAAGTATGATGAGTAAGTGTGGTTACAGTGCAGTGAATCACCAGATACATAACACTGTTCTTATGGTGACTCCGTTTCTGGGAAAAAATATTATTTTGACTGTAAGAGATCTGAGGGTGTTTATCTCCCTAAAAGATCGAGGACCTATCATGGCCCCATCAATAACAGGAAACTCTGTGGGCTATAACCACCACAGATTGAAAAGGACTCCCAGATTTCAGAATGGAAAATGACAACAGAATCTCCGTTAACAATGTTGCAAACATAAAGACTGACTCCGGGGAAAGCGCCGTTGTTTTTCCACTACACAGCATTTACCTTTTTTTAATACATATTTTGAGATATTTTACAACAGGCTCTAAAAGCAGTAATGATGCCCTGTGAAGCTTGATGACCCAGATAGTTTCTGCCCACTCTGGAAGCTTCTCTGGGCCACATCCCGTACAGTATCAACCGCTGCTCTGGGGGAAACCTCCTGCTTTCAGTACAATTACAGTGCAGAAATAACTTAACTGGAAATACAGACGTGAACACAGTGTCCACGGCCTGGCCCTGATTCTGCACTCTGGTTGACATTTCTCCAGGAATAATGCCACAGTATCGGTGGACATGAAGAAGGGAAGGAGAAGGATAGCAAACTGTTAGCTTCCATCCAGGAGGAAAAATGGATGGCCTAAAAGTTTAATCAGAGCGGCCACAACTGATTCATTTGACTGATTGATTGACTACGAGGCCTTTAAATGACCCCTTCTCCGGGTATCGGTAGCTTAACTTTGAAAAAATAATGGGTATCATTAGGAGAGCCCAAGCACATTTCTCTCAGTGGATGTGTGTATAATTCCTTCCATAAGGCTACAGTGCGTGCCATTTGATGTATATCCTATTTGACAGGTCCCACTGTCCTGCCTTGTATTTGTGTACATCAATGAGGCACTCAGGACTATACCGTATGTGTGTGTGTGTGTGTGTGTGTGTGTGTGTGTGTGTGTGTGTGTGTGTGTGTGTGTGTGTGTGTGTGTGTGTGTGTGTGTGTGTGTGTGTGTGTGTGTGTGTGTGTGTGTGTGTGTGTGTGTGTGTGTGTGTGTGTGCTATATGGATCAAAAAGTTGTGATAGAAAACTCCATGACTGCTGCATAGGCTGCTCAGATAAACATTAAAATATAATAAAAGAAATTATGATAATGCTGAAGCCTGGTGCATCTTTCCTGTAAATTAGTATGCATATTCATGTGTGTGTGTGTGTGCATGCCTGTGTGTGTGAAAGAGTGTGTGTTGTATGTGTGTGTGTGTGAGTTGTGTGCTAAAATTAATATGTTCAGAAAGATGCTTGCATCCCCCAGGGCTGCCCCCTCTGTTTAATCTGTTTCTGCTTCTAGACCAGGAGGTAAAGGGCAGAGGAGCGAGCTGGAGAGGAGCGCACCACAGCGATTAATGCTATTAATTCCCACACCCAACCTTCTGTTTCCTCTCCTCCACATCACAGAGGGGAGGAGGAAAAAAAAAAGAGAAAAGGACAACAAAAAAAAAGGAAAACAGTTTAAACGTTCGAGTTGCCAAACAGAGCAGCAGGAGATGGAGAACTTCCTGATTTACGCCAAGCGATTCCGCGGAGATCGCTATCATTATAATAACTTTATTAGCGTTTCTGCTGCATTTCCTGTTTGATTTACTGCGCAGTCCCAAGGGCTTCTGGGTAGGCAGCAGAGGAGGACTCCCAGCACAAGGCAGACCTGCTATTGTTGTGCTGCAACCTGAGCATGATGCTCTTATAATCAGAGGGGTAGAGACTGATGAACCAACACTGAAGCAATTTTTCTTAGCAACCACCTATCTCTATCTGATCGGCTTCCAGTGCTTCTGTACAGAGCAGCAGTGTAATAAATACATGTCTGATGTCCCTTTGGATCTGTACTCACCATGCAATGCCTGCCCAAGACCTCCTCATAAGGCCTCTTGGGCTTCAGGCAGTAGATAACTGGAAAACTAAGGAGTCTTTTCTGACGGCTGGCTGGAAGATTTGGACTTGGAGCATGTTGTTCTTAAAAGGTCAAAGTACCTGAAACGGTAAAGTGGCTCCTGTGTTTGACCCCTGGCTCACCCCTCTCTGAGGTCATACACTGTGTCATAGACTATGCAATGGAACCCTAGACAATACTCAGGTGTGGGATGGATATTAAGACAGATGCTGTATGATATTAGAAGGAAGGTGAAGTGTGTACTTTTCAGTGTAGATCAACGCTATTTTGCCGTCTTAATTAAACCAAGAACCATTTGACTGTGTAAGTAGAAGTTGTAGAAGTTTACTGAAGGTTTTACTGCTTTATGTTCTGCCCCGATGGCTTAGCTCAGTACGTACAATGTTCCGTGATGAAGTGTACACCAAAATACATCTTTAGTCTCAGGTCGGACTTAATACTCCTTCGCTATTTTTGAAAGGAGCTTGTGTACTGAGCAATGTGTAAACAAACATACAGCCCAATGCACTATTCAGTCCCTTGAAAAGCACAGAAAGCAGGAAAACCAGCCAACTGCTTTCCATTTCTCCATTTTGCCAGAGCACTCCTTCCAGACCTCCCACTGTCAGCCAAAGTGAGATATTACAGAATTTGCATTAAGTAACACTGGAATAGACAACAAACACACTTTGAAAGTGAAAGCAAACATGGAGGGCCCTCAGTCAATAGAAGAATGTGTGTGTGTGTGTGTGTGTGTGTGTGTGTATGTGTGTGTGTGCGTGTGTGTGTTTGTGTGTGTGTCTGTGTGTGTGTCTGTGTGTGTGAGTGTGTGTGTATGTGTGTGTGCGTGTGTGTGTGTGTGTGTGTGTGTTTGTGTGTGTGTGTGTCAGTGTGTGTGTGCGTCTGTGTGTGTGTATGTGTGTGTGCGTTGGTGTGTGTGTGTATGTGTGTGTGTGCGTGTATGTGTGTGTGTGTGTGTGTGTGCGGGGGGGGGGGGCAGCTTCCAGCCTGAAAGCAGTGCATCAGAGGAGTAAGCTCACGCTGAGGACAAAGATTTGAGCTGGAATCCTCGTCTCCGCCACTTGTATCCTCGTCAAAAATGGCACCTGAGCTTAAATCGTCAACCACCACACATCCAGTCATCTCTGTTAAGCACCTGCCCCGTATGTTTTGGATGGAAATGTATCCATTTATAGTCCATTAGCTTTCTTTTTTTTTTTTTTTTTTTAGGTAAACACCATAAAGTAAACACCATTCTTCCTGGTACCATGCACATGCAGACCATGGTATAAGCACTTAACTGGACAAGTTATTAGCATTGATGCTGCCGATGGAACAGTAGCCCTCGACGACATCCGTCCTCCGCGCACAAAACAGTTTCAGTCGCAAAACGCCCCACATCCTGTGTGGCAGGCGCGCTGCTGAACACAGGTGTCACACATCAGCGCTGATTCTGTTTACGCTCCACGTGAGCGGAAATTCTGTTTACTTATTGAAGCTCCTTGGAAATCTGGGTGTTTCTAGTGTCACTGATGATTTTATATAGATGTTAATGACAGATGTAGAGGTGCAATCAAGGACTGGGAATTGGAGGCAATTATCAGAATCTCTGATCTCCACATGTAGTGCGGTGCGGACTACAGAGGGGTCCAATCACAAACGTATTGTTGTGTTGACATCTCACATCCTGCGGAAGCTGTGACTGGGAAAATAGTTCATAACTCTCGGAGAATCACGGGGGAATCAAATTATTAGACATTCACTGGACCCTCCGATAAGTATGACATGAATCGGTTACCGTTGGTTACCGTTGTGCTTGCCTTGCAGGGCACTGAAATGGAACCGAATTGTAATTATTAAATCATGTTTAAAAATCATCGCCATCCTGCATCAGCAGGGTCTACGCCAAACATTAAATAGGAAGACCCATCTGCGTGTTTGTCTGAGTCGGTGTGAGTGTGTGTGTGTGTGTGTGTGTGTGCTTGAAGAGCAAACTGGAGACACTCTCACACACAGTAATTCCTAGAAAAGCGCAAACTGTATGTGGAAGAAGCCCAGAACGGGGGGGGGCACACCTCTAGTAGGTGTGAACAGCTGAACTTTCTTCACTATGGAGATCAGGAAAAGACCATTGCACCTCCACAGCGCTTACTCTTTACATTCCCTTTGGATGATTTCATTAACAAAGGCGTTAACACCACTGATTTATTTACCCTTAATTATCAGGGTAGTTCAGACATGCTGCAAACAAGAACAAAAAAAAAAAAACACAAGGAGAAAAAAAAAGAAGAAGCGGTGCTCTATAAACCAATGTGCTGTAGACAGTGAGCGCCAAAAGTCTCTCCTGATGCTGGCGGAAAATCAGGGCAGCATTCTTGTTGATTCCTGATAGAAGAGTCTGGAAATTCAACGTTGTTTTGAGTTGGAAATGTGAAAGGACATTCTTATTTACTATTGGCTGTTACAACAGCTATTTCATTTCATGACACAACCATTTCCATTTCTATATTGTTTTCAACCGGTTGCCGTCTTCTGGTCACACGAATACAAAGATTCTGGGGTACAATACAAACAGTTTAATTGTGTCATTAACAATCAATAACCACTCCTAGTTAGAACATTTCTGCATAAAGAAACAGAGAAACACTTATAAAACAGTCAGTCGTAACAAAATAACTGGTGTTCTCATTGCATTAAACTCATAAAAAAAGAAACACTTTTTTATACAGAGTATTTATACAGGAATAGCTTTGAATTGGATTGTTAACCAAAGGAAGACACATGGCAAACATCAATTTTCACACAAATTGCATATGTTTTTCTCTCTAAGGTGTCCTATAGGTTAGTAATTGACCTAAGCTTATTTGCATGATAGTAAAAATTGCATACAACATTAATTGTGAAGCTTGTAGCATGAGTTGCTCGACATACAGCACTTTTTCATAGGCAACCGTTAAAGCACATTTTCCATTTAAAACGTTAAGACACTTTTGATTTTACTGCCCATCAAAATTACATTTATAAATAGAAAAAGTTCAGTAAAATAAAAAGCGCTATGTAACAGAAACTTTCCAAAATCATAATTACATCAGAACACTGCATGAACTGCAAATAAATAACGTAGGACGACAAAGTCATGGAAATCAAAAAACAAAACATAGGTTGTGATTCACATTTCTTTTTAAACTGCTTAGAGATCCCGAAAATTACAGTGACAAAGGTTTGCAAAATAATCTTAACATCGGCAGTGCCATATAGTACAAGGCATTTGTTGGCATAGTTTTCTTTAAGACTGTATATTTTTACAATTAATATATGTCTATATAATATATTTATATTTTTCTTCCAAACAAATCATAAGATTGAGCTATACTCCCCAAAAAGCCCAAAGATCAGAGGGTCCAGAGTTTGAGTGATTTGTCACACTGAATTGTTTATTTATTCATTTATTCCTTTAGGAGAATAACAAATCAGTCAGCAGGTGCTAGACTCTGTACCTCAACATTAAGGCCTGGTCCTCCTCTTTGCTTCAGTTTCATATGCATTTTAAAAATCCAGTTAACACCACATACGTAAACATCTATCAAAGTCTATCAAACTTCCATTGAATTCGTTTTTTTTAAATGGTAAATCAGTAGCTCAAAATCAGTGTAAAAACAACAGACATCAAGTGCAGTCAGCAGTTATCCACAGCAACAGACTTAGATTTTTTTCCTTTTTCTCTTTTATCTTTTTTTGTGCGGGGTTATTAAATGATGCGTCAGTCTTTACAGTGAATAATACAGGATTTACAAAATGGAAAAAAAGCAAAACACCGCAGCATTAGCTGAGTCTGAGCTGAAACAGAGTCCATCGGTGTCCGCTTTAAGACCAGTAGAGTAGAGAGAGAGAGAGAGAGAGAGAGAGAGAGAGAGAGAGAGAAAGAGAGAAACCCACTCAGACCACAGACCTACAGAGAGAGAGTGCAAGGAGAGCTGCTGGCTGGCTACTCCTTGGCCTCCTGCTCGGCCGCGGCCTGGGCTGCCTCGGCTGCCATGTGCTCCTCGATCTTGATGGAGAAGATGGTGTTGCTGGTCTGGGTGCTCTCGTCCAGCTCCTTCAGCAGCTCACTGCTCTCCTTGAAGTCCGTCAGCTCCTGCTCACCCCCGCCCATGGTGGTGGTGGTGGTGGCGGTGGCCACCGCCACTGCCACTGCCGCCGGCGTCGTCACCGGAGGGAACCCGCCGCCGGCCGACTCTTTGTTTTTGCCCGGGTGGTTGACGTAGAAGCGCTGGTTCTGGAAGAACTTGATGATGGTCTGTTTGGGCAGGTCCAGCTGGGCCGAGAGGGTGTGGATGGCTTCCTCGTCCGGGTACAGGCCCACGTCCTGGATGAAGCTCTGCAGGATGCCCAGCGCCTCGAAGGAGATGCGGCTGGCCGGGCGCGACTTGCGGCCGCTGTCGTCCTCGCTCTCGGCCGGGGAGGCAGTGGAGGGCTGACGCGGGGGCAGCCTGGGGCCGGTCTGCTGCTGTTGTTGTTGTTGTTGTTGTTGTTGATGATGCTGCTGTTGTTGTTGCTGCTGCTGCTGCTGATGCTGCTGCTGATGGGGCAGGTTGGGGTGAGACTGGTTCATAGGATGCTGCATCTGGGGTGGAGGCTGCGGGCAAGAGGGGGAGAGAGAAGGAGAGATGGTGTTAGCCACTGACACATCGGTTAAAGTAGCAGTGCAAACGTAGAAGAGCGTTCAAAGACCAAACTTACAAGTACGTTGCCCTGTTAGTGTCTACTGCAGTATCTATAAGAAATATCTGCCTGCAAATCTAAGTATAAAAATAGGCAAAACTTATGGTACGATATTTTCACTGTTCATTTTTTTTCCAAAGTGATCAAAAATGTCCACCCATAATAAACACTACAGGAAACACTTCTATTTGACTTTTTATCAGCGTCCGTTCAAATGCCACTGCCAAGTTTAAATCAAAGGGCCAGTTCATGGCAGGACTGGGGTCGGTAGATAGTGTGTGTGAATGCTATCAATGTCCATATTTCAGCCAACATGACTTCAGAGTAAACACGATACATTGGTCTGATAACATGACATTGTTTGAGTGTTTTGGCTATTAGGAAAGCAAAGATTAGTGCCCATTCAACACGCAACGCTGTTTATTCCTGACTCACCCTTGCCAGTACTGTGATGCTTTGAGTAGCGTTGCAGATAGCGTATCAAGGAAGGTGACAAGCTGTCGTTCCAGATGGAATACTTATGTAGAATGGGACTAGATCTACATCTCATCATTCTCGTTTGCAAATTTTAGTTCGAAAAGAAAATTAAAGCTAGCCAACAAATAAACAAACAACAAACAATGCTTTCAATAGGCCCAACCAAGTGACGGTGGAAGAAAGTCCACAAAGAGATTTCCACAAACACGTTCTTACTATTCTTACTTTAAAAAAAAAATCATACTATTCTGACAATATTTGAAGTGAGAACATTAGAGCGTTCTTATGATCTTCACTTTACTTCAGTTTATAACAGATTTTTTTTAAAGTTTGAAATTAGAAGATTTTATCAGGCTGTCCATATGTTTTTCAGTAAACAAATACTAACTGAGCAGACACACATCTGCAAGTAAAAAGAGTTGTGTGCATAACCAACATTCAGTGATTTAAATTGATGATATGATTATATGAAGGTTTGTTTGATATGAGGATAGGTGTGTGTGTGTGTGTGTGTGTGTGTGTGTGTGTGTGTGTGTGTGTGTGTGTGAGCTGACAACCTGCAGGGAGGTTTGTGGGGATGTCCTGCAGGTGTGGCTCTATGTGTGTGTGTGTGTGTGTGTGTGTGGGTGCGTGCAACCGCCTAAGTTGGATTCCACAGCTGACACGTAGGGGGTCCTTCAGGATGTACAGCAGGTGTGTGTGGGGGTGGATGAGTGTGTGTGTGTCTTGTTATCTGTGTGTGTGTGTGTGTGTGTGTGTGTGTGTGTGTGTGTGTGTGTGTGTTTGTGTGTGTGTTTGTGTGTGTGTGTGTGTGTGTTTGGCTGCTAGAATGGGACTGCCAGCACACAAGGATGGCATGTGGGGAAACTGCCAGAAAAAGAAGCAGGTGTGTGTGTGTGTGAGCGAGAGAGAGAGTACGGAAGTGACCTGCAGGGGTCCCCACAGACATGCAGCAGGTGTGTGTGTGTGTGTTTCTGTGTGTGTGTGTGTGTGTATGTGTGTACGTTAGCTTCTGTGTGTATTTATTGTCATCATGAGTGTCAAGGTGTATACATGCATATGTGTTTCCATCATATGCCCATGTGTGTGTGTACTGAAGTGTTCCAAACTGCTCCACAGAGAATTAACAGGGACATTAAGCAGGTGTACCTGTGTGTATGTGTGTGCATAAAGGTGTGTGTGTGTGTGTGTGTGTGTGTGTGTGTGTGATTGAATGTGCCCTCCTGTGACTTTTATGTGCCTGCATGTTTGAGTTGTATGTTTATGTATGTGAGTGAGAGTCAGTATTGTTTGTGTCTGTGAGTCTATGTATGTACGTATGTGTGTATGTGTGCCAGTGTGTGTGTGTATTTTGGTGAGAGAATGTGTGAGTCTGTGTGGGAGTGTGTGTGTGTCTGTGTGTGTGTGTGTGTGTGTGTGTGTGTGTGTGTGTATTTTTGTAAGAGAATGTGTGAGTGTGAGTGTGTGTGTGTGTGTGTGTGTGTGTGTGTGTGTGTGTGTGTGTGTGTATGAGTGTGTGAGGATGTGTGTGTGTGTGTGTGTATGAGTGTGTGAGGATGTGTGTGTGTGTGTGTGTATGAGTGTGTGAGGATGTGTGTGCGTGTGTGTATGTATTTCTACTGACCTGCTGTGGGTCGGGGGGAAGGTGCATCATGTGGGGGGGGCGTTCGCCGTGGTGCTGCTGGCCCCCGTTGCTCTCCTGCTCGTAAATGGCATCGCGCTCCGCCTGCGGCAGGCTCAGGAAGCGCCGGATCATGGACAGGTTCTCCCATAGCGTGCGGTTCTCCGGGGACGGGTCCTCTTTCCAGCGCAGAAGCTCACACAGCCAGCCCTGTGTGTGTGTGTGTGCGCACAAACAGGCAGCGCAACAGTCAGCATATGCACACATCTACACACACACACACTGACACATTTTCACTCAAGTTCACCACGGACACACAGATCAACACAGGGTTCATAGAAGGACTATCAGTTGTAAATGGCAGTCTCTTCGTGGCAGTGTCATGAAGGCAAGATCTGTCACTTAAAGTTTATTGGTTGATTGGTAACAGCAAGATCGTGCTGATATTTAAGAGCATGGACACTATTTGTTTTTATAGAATGTAAATCTAACAATTTGAAGCTTTCTAGAATCACTTTCTGCAGTTGGGAGTATGTGAGATGTTCTTTCTGTTTGTGGGTGTGTGTGTGTGTAATTTTAACTAAAAAAGTAACAACAAAATCCTTATGGATTGTTACACACATCTAACACATGCTTTCTAACTAAATTAACATTTTTGAGAAAATAGGACTTTGCTTAAAGGTTCTGACCTCTTGGGTGAGTGTAAAAAATTGTGAGTGTAATTATTATTATTTTTTACATCAGAACGTGATTGTTTTTTTTAGGAGAGAGTATGTTTTGGGGGTACTACATTTGAGATGAATTATTCTGTGTGTGTGTGTACAATTTCAAAATTCAGTTATGTTGAACAGAAAAGTACTCCTACTGAACATCCCTTGAAGGAATTTTTTAAAGACATTTAAGCAGCAAAACTGCTAACTTAAATCCATGGCTAGTTATTCCTCTCGTAGACCATGTATCCCTTAAGTCACATCTTAGAAACATGAAACAGGGTGACTGACAGAATGAGTTCAAGGGATAAGTGGGGAATGGCAAAGATGGACACACTCGGCGGATAACAAGACAGACACAGAGAGAGAGAGACAGACACAGAGAGAGAGAGACAGACACAGAGAGAGAGAAAGAAACAGACAGAGAGAGAGAGAGAGAAACAGAGCCATTCAGAGACCCTAGCGGTAAGACTGAATCAGGCCGAGGTTGAAACAGAACGGTTCTGCGAAAGGAATGAAACAGCTGGGCGAGGAAAGGAGTGCGAGACAGAGGATGGCGTGAGGGAGGGAGAAAGTGAAGAGTGGGAGGGAGAGAGAGAGAGAGAGAGAGAGAGAGAGAGAGAGAGAGAGAGAGAGAGAGATGAAGAGGAGGGAGAGGGTTTGAGCCAGCTAGAAGCCCTGTCTTGGCTCAGTGACAAGAGCCCTGTCGTAATCTCCAGGCCAGTGTGCGGCAGCACCTTTCATTTCCACAGGATTACCCAGCATCCGGCCCAGCCTTTCAGAGAGAGCCACACACACACACACACACACACACCACACACACACACACACGCACACACACACACACACACACATACACACACACAAACACACACACACACACACGCGCACACGCAAGTACAGGCCATGGCCACACTGCATGGTAGAGATAACTCAGCATTCCCCTGTTCCAACTCCTCCCAAAAGCCACATCAAACCCAGGAGGGTTTTTGGACAGAGAGAGAGTAAGAGAGAGAGAGCGAGATAGAGAGAGAGAGAGAGAGAGAGAGAGAGAGAGAGCGTGTGAGGGAAGGAGAAAGAGAAAGAGAGAGAGAGAGAGGAGGGGGGGAGAACAGGCAGGGCCCACACCTTGTTCATCTGCCACAGTTATTGTTGTCTCTCTAATTTGCATGCGGAGGGATTTGGGCCCTGTTCCTACTCTGATGTCTGTGGTTTTAGAATTGAGGAACATCCCCTTCTTCCAACACATACACACCCAAACACACACACACCCCTAAACACACACACACACACACACACACACACACACACACACACACACACACACACACACACCCCCAAACACACACACACACACACTGAGGAAATAATCAAAACCAGAAAAACAACTGAATTAAACTGAAAAGAAGAGAGGGATCTGATTTCTTTTGACAAGCAAATAAGTTGACGATAAAACAAGAACTTATGAAACACTAACTCTTTCAAAAACTCTAACTGATGGAAGTGACCAACGACAACGACCCGAATGACCTCAGTTTTGCCGAGCGAGCGCCGTATGGACCGAACGGAAAACATCACATGTGTTGCTCGTCACACGAAAGGGTGTCCCCTTCATTTACGGCACTGAGGACGTGTTTGTGTGTGTCCAATTGCATTTCTTCCACAGCCTTGCCCTACACAGTGTGAGCGAAGAGCCAGGGCAAAGTAGCTGGGTGAGGGGAGAGGGGTGGGTGAGGGTGAGGGGAGAGGAGTGGGTGAGGGTAGAGAGCTGGGTGAGGGGAGAGGGGTGGGAGTGGGTAGAGGGTTGGGTGTAGGTAGAGGAGTGGGTGAGGGCTGGGTGTGGGTAGAGAAGTGGGTGAAGGTAGAGAGGTGGGTGAGGGTAGAAGGGTGGGAGTGGTAATTTGCTTTTTGGCCATTTTTCCTCCATTATGTGCCAAGGCGACCGACTCAACGCTGATAAGCCTGCAGTCAAGTCAGAAATACTGACAGCTCTCAGTGATCAAATAGATCATAAAAATGCTATATTATGTTTTGGTTTACTGGCAAAAAAGTACAGTGAACTCTTCAGTAAGCGTTCAAACGATCGGCACTCTTAACTCTTTCTGGTTGTGATTTACAGCTCACAGAAAATACCGATGAGATAAGAACAAGAAACCACTACACCCACACCTCAGAACGTGCTAATACTGAAACAGCGTTGCGACCGATTTCCCTTTTTCTCGTGAGGCTCAGGGTGCAGTGGTGTCAGCAAAAGAGTAAGAGAGACAGAGAGAGAGAGAGAGAGAGAGAGAGAGAGAGAGAAATAAAAAGAGAGATAGAAAGAGGGAATGAGTGGCATTTTCTGATTTATCATCGGCAGATCTGACCGCCATGACTGTAGACCCCTCCTAGGTCCCCACCGTCCATGGCTAGAGGTCAAGAGGTGCACATTCAACCGAGGTAATAAACGGCTCGGCCAACCCTAGCAGCGAGGCAGGGCCTCCATTGTGCTGGCTGGTATAAATAGCAGAGTGGCGTTTTGATAAAAATATTTCTCTTGGAACACAATGGCGGAATTCATGCGCGAGATTCACCCAGCTATGCGGTGCAGCACACCGTGTGTGTATGTGTGTGTGTGAGTGAACAGAGAGAGAGAGAGAGAGAGAGGGAGGGGGTGAAAGAGAAAGAGAGAGAGATAGATAGAGAGAGGAAGAGACAGAAGGAGAGAGGGAGTAAGTAGTCACAAGCTGCCAATGAGAGCACAGGCCAGCTCTGTGAGAGAACAGCGCAGCATTCACATCCACAGCCCAAACGCGGACGCAAAAAAAACCGAGCGCATTAATAAACGGGGCAGTATGCTTTGCGAGGCCCGACGCGCCGCGCGGGCGAAAGAGGCCACAGGCCCAGCAGCGACACTCCCCGCTCGGCAGTCACACGGCATCGGCAACACCTTCCTCATAATCGCGTTTGCTCGTTATCATCTGTAATTGGCCACAATGCCACCATGCACTGGCCAGCCAGCCGCTCCCCTCCAGCCCTCCAGCCCTCCGCCCCTTCGGAATAAGCACACACACACGCGCACACACACACACACACACACACACACACACACACACACACACACACACACACACACACACACACACGGAATAAGCAGGCTAACAGTGATGAGATTATCAGTGTGCCGTTTGAAAAAAATATGGCCTGATCCCGACGCTTGAGGCCCTTTATGGCAGACACAACACAAAGGAGGTATGGGGGACCTTGGGAGTAGATGTGTCCCATTCAACGAGGGGGACGTGTCAGATGGGTGGATGGGGGGTGGGAGGGAGGGGTGACATGGCAAGGGTGTGAGAGGGGAAGGAATTTTGGAAATGTCTTGAAAGATTGCGATCCATTGTTGAGGCTGCGTTCGACGGTCATAAAGAGGCTGCTTGGAAATGCTCGAAAAACCGGCAAGACAAACATCTTCATGGCGGAGAGAGGAGTAACAGTGTGGCAGACAAAGCATTATTGTTCCTCCCCCCCCCCCCCCCCCTTCACTCCCCCTCCTTGATCCTGGCATGGGCCCAGCGTTGGCAGACAATGTTGCAGATAAATTCAAAAGATAATACAGTATGTTTGAACCTGTTATTTTCCTGAACGAGAGTGAGAGAGAGACGGCGAACTCTGCAAAGTGACGTGCGTTGGGTTTGTAAGCGTGTCGCGTGAGTGAGTGAGTGAGCGAGCGAGCGAGCGAACGAGTGGAGCTGGGCCTACTCGCACGGCCGGGGTGTCCATCTGCTGACAAAGAAATATTAATGCGTTCCTGTGGCATATGTGAATCTCCTGCAACAATAAGCAAAACACTGCCTCCCAAAAATAGGCATGTGGACAAAAGAGAGAGAGAGAAAGAGAGAGAGAAACAAAAAAAAAACATGTACCCGTTTTGAGGATCTCTCGCTATGCAAAACAGCGAACGCTCTGAGCGTTTATTCAAATTTTCTTGGCGAGGAGTGAACAAGTGAGCGAGAATGGGGCCAATGCCCCCATTGAACTCCGCATCAACCCAGAGGAAGCATTCAGCCACAAACGTTGTCACCCAAATAGAAAAATAGAAAAAACGAGCCGTGCACAGCCACTGTTGTTGCTCTTGTTGTGAGGCTGCTGTTGTTCTTACTCTGGCAGGCGCGGTGCGTCACGTTCGCGAAACCTGCGTGCGACAAGCCGACATCATGGTCTATGACACACCACAAAGCGCACGGGGGGGGAAAAGGCGCACGGAGCCTGCGCAGATGACATCATTAGATACGACAGCGGCGTCGAAACGGTGGAAAGATGTCAATAGCGGAGGTGAACTAGAGCAACAGATGTTTGCCTCGCTGTCGGAGCCGATTACGTGCTGCCGTGTGTTTGGCATGAAGCGGAGGTAGAGCCGTGGGACTGTATGAACACTGGAGAGTACCTTAAGACCGGGCCATTTCATAACAGAGCTTTCTTTGAACCATTCATATGGTCTATGTCTAGTATGCAACTAACATAGTATGTGCCTTGCTCAATTATTGTGACTTCTTCGGAGTTTTGTTTTTCAGTCACTTACAATAAACGGACAAATGTTGTGAGAAATATGCAACCCCTTTCCATGACGAGCTTTATATTCATTAATAACCACTGGTCTGCAGATGGAAGTGAGCTTTTTTGGCTAATACCTTGACAGATGCTAATCGCTCTGTGTCCTCCACTCTGAGCTCAATAATGACACCATCCTGTGCAACGGTCATCTACACCACTTCAGTTCCTCCCTGTCTCACAGTGGCTGAGTCTACACTGCTTGGGTGGAGGTGAGAGTGAAAGCACACACATGCAAGAATCCAACGTATGTGTGTGTGTGTGTGTGTGTGTGTGTGTGTGTGTGTGTGTGTGTGTGTGTGTCAGAGACAGGAACAGATAGGAGGATGCTTGACATGTGGTGAAGTACAAACCACAGCCAAGAGAGAGAGAGAGAGAGAGTGAGAGAGAGAGAGAGAGAGAGAGAGAGAGAGAGAGAGAGAGAGAACCCATCACGCCCCGACAAGAAGTGAGAGTCCATCAATTACGAGCACTTGATTGAGATTTAATTCAAAGCTGGAGTTTAATTGCTAATATCACAGAGTAATTAAGCTGATAAATCATGGCTGATCTTATTGAATTATGGATTAAAACTGCATGAAACCTGCAAATTGTGTGTGTCAGATATATCAGCGCTCTAACTTGGCCTACAAGTTTTCTTTGAAGAGGACCAAAAAACTGTTACTTGAAATGTATTCAAAGCAACAACTTCTGTCTAGACTTTCTGTGCAGCATCTCCTCAACAAACAAACATCAAGAGTAGTTATGCGTGGCCCTGAGGAATATGAAATTAAACTTCAAAACTAATAAACCGATAAACTAATAAACCTTGAATTTGGCTCAACTCTAGGGTAACATTACCCTGAGTGCATAGTGCATACTAAAGCTTTTGAATCCCTGCAACATGCAAAATCAATCCAAATAACTAAAAGAAGGCTTGGGTGTTTAGCCGGTCTAACAGGTTCTGTGAGTCTTCTCCTACTAGGCAGGTGTGAGGTGCAGGAGAGGCCCAGCTGAAACAGATGAAAACAAGAGCAATCCGAGATTTCTGACCTCCAGCAAGGAGGTACACGAATCCGAATCCAGATCCGGATCATCCTGAAATTTAATGGGGATGTCCCAGGACCAAGATCCACCTCTTGTGAAAATTTCAGAAAGATCTGCCCAGTAGTTTCTGAGAAATCTTGTCCACAGACAGACGGACAAATAAATAAATTAACGGACCCGATCGCATAACCTCCTTGCTGGAGGTAACTAGCTAACCAAGCTAACTCTGGTGCATTTACATTTTCTGGGAAATGTTTATCAATGTACACTGTACCTTTTCAAATAAACACATAAATCTAAATCTAAACACGCCGACAAGATGCGTCTTTCATATATTTATTTTACAATAAATGCCTCTTAAGCCGGTCTGTTGGACTGATGACCCTTTACTACTGCTGCATGAGTTCCTAATCCAGAGACTGCAGCGTCATCCACAGCACTACTGCTGCATGAGTTCCTAATCCAGAGACTGCAGCGTCATCCACAGCACTACTGCTGCTGCATGAGTCCCTAATCCAGAGACTGCAGCGTCTGTCCACAGCACTACTGCTGCTGCATGAGTCCCTAATCCAGAGACTGCAGCGTCCGTCCACAGCACTACTGCTGCATTAGTCCATAATCCAGAGACTGCAGCGTCCGTCCACAGCACTACTGCTGCATTAGTCCATAATCCAGAGACTGCAGCGTCTGTCCACAGCACTACTGCTGCTGCATGAGTTCCTAATCCAGAGACTGCA
>NC_137917.1:22821731-22826731 GCF_963457725.1 Sprattus sprattus | reverse complement strand
CTACCCACAATAAAGAAGACATGTGTCATTATAGCAGTAAATTACCTCACAAGGAGAGGCCTGACAGTTTACCAATGAGCCTCTTCTCTAAATTAAATTTCTATCTGTCCGAGGACCTGCGTTTGATGTTTGCCTAATGCAAATGTTTGATACGTTTTTGGCAAACTAATGCTGGATGGGTGGAGTGAGTTTTGTTGCACGGTGAAAAAAGGGAGCAATTGTCTGATTAAAGAAAACACTGCTTTTCATTTTCTTCAGACAGTAAGAGAGGTCAAAAGTAATGTTAGTAGTTTGTTTTTTTCTGTTGTGCTTTTTATAAATAAACTGTTTGGAGTCAGCCGTGTTGTTTAAGCATGTTGATCACTAACGTGCTGTGTGGGAAGGGCATCATTTGCTCGTAAACAATGTTTACTAATGAAGAAAAACTCTTGTTCAGCGGCGTGAGTATTGAAGCTAGAGGACAAAAAGGAATTAGCGGGCACTTGCCTGGCTCTTGGAGGCGGCCACCTTGGCGAACATGGCCTGGGACACCTTGGCACGCTTCATCTCCTGCTGGATGTCGTCGTAGATGGAGGAGGTGATGTTGAGCACACAGCTGTCCGACTTCCCGTTCCACTCGATGGGCAGGGGGGAGGACTTCACCTGTGAGGGATAAGCACGCTTAACCAACACACACAAGAGTTCCTCCGGTTACCTTTGTGCCAAATATATGCCAGGGACTGTAAGACTGCTTTATTTTGAAAGATTGAAGATTTCTTTCCTTTAAGTACAAAAACTAGACATGTGGTGTGGTAAACATTCGTTACATAATCATAAAAAAAGAATTTGAGTGTCTCTAAGAACAAAAACTAGACGTGAGGTGTGGTAAACATTTGTTATATAGTCATAAAAAAAGAATTTGAGTGTCTCTAAGTACAAAAACTAGACGTGAGGTGTGGTAAACATTAGTTATATAGTCATAAAAAAAGAAGATGAGTGTCTATTATTAACGTGACAATCAGAAATACGACACAGTGTAAATGTTAGCAAATGGGACTTAGAATGACAGGTGCTGTGATGTGAAGAGTTGTGGAGAGGGGAAATGTTTACCGTATGTGTCATGCAGCCGAATGCTGTACTCACAGGGGAGATTCCAACAGGAATTCTCGGGTTCCAGTCTTCAGGTCTAACATTGTTGCATTCCTCTCTCCTTGGCTGTTGGGAAACACACACACACACACACACACACAGTTTTTATATCAGGTCATATATATATACATATACATATACATATACATATACATATACACACACACACACACACACACACACACACACAGTTTTTATATCAGGTCATATATATATACATATACATATACATATACATATACATATACATATACACACACACACACACAGTTTTTATATCAGGTCATATATATATATATATACATATACATATACATATACATATACATATACACACACACACACACACACACAGTTTTTATATCAGGTCATATACATATACATATACATATACATATACACACACACACACACACACACACACACACACACATATATATATATATATATATATAGCCAATTTCAAACCACAAATCCACATAAAGTTCACCCAAATCCTGGGTGACTTCAAAAGAAGGGAACGGTTCTGAAAAAGTTTTCCTAAACCATTTTCCTCTTACTGGAGGGCCTCGTCGGTCTCCAAAAAAGAACTCGTAATAAGCATGCTTTTGCTTTGACATGTTAGAGGAAAACACCTTTGCATAAAGAGGCCTTGCCACATTTTCAACAAAACTAAATACCCCTCATTTATTTTCCCAGCGAAAGGTATAATTGGCTTACAAAGCACGAGTGTCTGCACCAAGTTATTTTGTGACCAGATCTAATTGTTAAGGGGGTGTGTGTGTGGGGGGGGGGGGGGGGGGGGGGGGTTGCTAGGTGGGGGCGGTGACGTGCACAAACTTGCACAAGTCATCTGATGCTCCATTTACATATGTGGGAAACATAGCTCCACATCTGCTTTTATGACAGCCATTAAACTCCTCCCAGCCTTTTCATGATTGCCACCCTGGTTGATTTATTGGACAGGCTCGTCACAACACCAACGCTGTGGGTCTGTCAGAGCGAAGCGCTGGCATGCATAGAGTCCTCCAGCCAAGAACTTAATATGCTCTCCTGTATCACACCTTGCATTGTATGTTCCATTTCTCTCTCTCTCTCTCTCTCTCTCTCTCTCTCTTTCTTGAAAGTAAAACAAAAAAGAATAATAAATAAGCTAATAAATAAAACACAAACAGGAATGTAAGGTATGTGTTCTCCAAGGTGAATCGCTGGCCTTAACAAAATGCCTGTTTTAGGAGCTTGGGAACGGCCGTGGGAGGTAGGTGAAATGCATCATGGGAAGTGGGTGTGGTCCATGCAAATGGTGCACTCAGTGTGCGGCTTGGCCTTCTGCCTTTAGCCGGAGAGTAAATACAGTGCCCTGACAATATGGCTTTATATACGGCATAATTGCTGGATCTGTCAAGGGCATGACGGAGTGCTGTGTAAATAATGGCTGATGCCTCCATCCTGGAATGATTGACTGTCTGCTTCAGACGGAGGCCTTTTCAGGGTCTGACGCCTCCACCGCTTTCTGACAGGAAAACCTACAGAGATCTTCTTCCTTCTTTACCCTGACTCTTTTTTTTTCATGCTTCTTTGCTCTGTCTTCTTTTTTCTTCATCATCCTCTTCGCTCTCTCACCCCTTTCTCCTCTCCTCTCTATCTCTCTCCCTCTCTCTCACCCCTTCTACTCTCCTCTCCTCTCTATCTCTCTCTCACCCTTTCTCCTCTCCTCTCGATCTCTCTCCCTCTCTCTCACCCCTTCTCCTCTCCTCTCTCTCTCTCTCTCCCTCTCTCTCTCACTCATTCTCTTTCTTTCTCTTCCTCGCCCCTCTCTGCATGATGGGGCCCTGTCTGTCCAAGGCAGCAGTGGCACCGCAAGTCTCTTTATCCCCAGTGAAAGCCCCTTCTTCAGCAGAGCAAACACACAGAGCCGCTTTGTCTCCCCTCCACCAAAGATGCACTGAACTGCACTTTAAGTGGGGCTTCCGCGGAGAGAGCGAGAGCGCTTGCCACATCTCTCAGCCCCTGCTGAAGCTCGGGGGCGACTGGTGATTTACGGGATGAGAGGTAAAGAGGGGTGGCAGTTGGCGTGAGGGGAGGTACCAGAGCGGGTGTTTGGAGTTCTAGTCGCTAAAAGTAGGGGTGGGTTTTTTTTCAGAACAGACACACAGCTTTCTCTTCCTGTGAAACCAGGAGAGGAAATGGACAATAGTTCAGTTACTCCCAGGAAGCAGCACTTGCTCACACTGCAGTGTCTGAGTCTTCCGAACAAGAGTGGTAATATGTCTTTTAAAAAGGCTTTAAATTAAGTTCTCTTATAATATATATATATATCTATATATATATATATAGATATATATATATATCTATATATAATTGAAAAAAACATCTAACAATTGATGATTCCTACTCAAATCACTTTATATTTTATATTTAATAAACTATTATTGTAGTTGTCTGCCTTAGTGTAAAGAGTTTATACCTAGATATTTTGGGGTTTTATTTATGATATCCTTAATTTATATATCACAAATAGCTCAGTAGGCTTACGGTGCAAACCCATGCCACCGTTGTGAGCGACGCGATCTCTAAACCCAATGCATTTCAATGGGAGCCAATCCATTGTGACGTAAATGAGCGATCTGAGCGACGCGTCCGTTGAAAATTCGAACATGTTGAAACTTATGCAAATGAGGAGCGATATTTCCCGGCAGCAGCCAATGAGATTGTTTGGTGTCGTCTTTGACGGTTTGGAAATTGTAGGACTGTATGCTATTTCCACATAGCCTGGATACCAGCCTGAACTCCGCCCACAAAATTTTTGGTCCGGGAGATTCAGTCTGGAGTCGAGCTAGTTGGGAGGGTTTAAACGGCCCCGAAAAGGGATCTGACCATTCAAATTGTAAGGGCGGGCTTTATACGTTGATGGACAGACATAGATAGATTACCGGTATACATCGAACAAAGATGGCGCCGTCTCGGGAGCTTAGTGGGACATATTTGATATGATTTAAGGTATCTACACGATTTTTTTTATGTCTACATTGACTCGGTTAGTTGTGTATACGCAACACCAATGTTGCCTAGGATTGTAGGTCTTAATTTATGCACTCTAGACCATTATTGAAAGGTTATGCTAACAGCGTAGACAAAAAGAACATTAGAACTAATGGTAGCTTCTAGCCTTGAGTGCTAATTAAGTAACGTCTCAACAGATATTGACAGCGCATTCATTTTGAAAGAGGAACAGAGAAACGCGATCAAGGCATTTGTCGATTGAAAAGATGTTTTTGCCGTCCTTCCTACGGGATCAGGTAAAAGTTTAATCTATCAGATGGTAATAATACTACGTTGCTCTGATTGGTTCTAGGTATCCAATTCAGCGAAGAGGAATTTTCTTTCCTGGTTCGTTGAAACACGCCCCATAATCACAGCCCAGTGGTCCGGTCTCAGACTCATATTCTGACTAGAATTATGAGTATGACATCGTCAGGCTAATTTCCACACGCTACACCACGCCCACTCAAAGCGATGGAATTTGATCGCGTCGCTGTCATGGGTTTGCACCGTTAGCCTGACTTACAGGATAGCATAATTGAGCTAGTCATGGACAATATATTTGATTAGCTCGTAGGTGTTGAGGTGACAGAACGCCATGGAAACCATTTCATTTTCTCATGTAGCTAGTTAAAAAGTTCACTGGTGTTTTCAAGATAAATTAGACTTTGACATTTAAACAGTCTCAAACTGATTGTAAGGATTCCTATAGCATTACCCTTCTCTTCAGTGAGTATCAGAACCATGTCCGCCTGTACCCTGACGTTGTGGGTGTATCGGTACAGATTTTGATGTACAAAAGTGAGTGTTGCGAACATGATTTGTTGTGG
>NC_137917.1:22809231-22811731 GCF_963457725.1 Sprattus sprattus | reverse complement strand
ATGAGGCGCGGCGAACCGGGGCCCCTTTAAATGATAACCATCTCGGCTGCCTTATCAACGTGCCCAGGAAGTCTCGCAAGGCACTATCGGCCCAAACAATCTATTCTACTTTCCGTCATGGGAGAGGCGCATAAAAAATGCACTGATCCAAAGCCGCTGTTGCCTGCGAGCTTTCGGTCCCACACCCCTCCGACTCATCACTCTCTTTTTCTTGCCCTTTTTTTCCCCTCCCTCTCTCTCTCTCTCTCTCTCTCTCTCTCCACCTCCGTCTTTTTCTCTGTATGCCTCCAACTCACACAATATCTTGTTCCTATTCTGTGGGAGAAATAGGTTACTTTCAACCCCCCACTCTCCCTCTCCTCTACCACACATCTTAATTACAGCCCATTTCAGAACCAATAGGGGCAACACTTTGGAGAAAAAAGCGAGTGGTGTGGAGTGCTATGGCGAGGGGGGGGGGGGGGGGTGGGGGGGGGGATGGAGAGAGAGAGAGAGACACAGTCTTACTTCAGCTTCTGACAGCCTTTCGAGCTCAACCCACAAAGATGGCATTTTGGTGGCTATTTGCTGCTATGCAACTAAACAGCTGCTCTCTGAAGGCCACCGGGTGGGTGGGGAGTTCTTTTGTTGCCGTGGCTCCCGAGCAGACAGGGGTTAAAGGCAGATCACAGGGAGAGACACTCGCTCTGAAAGACTCCTGATGAGGAGGAGGGGCCTACATTATCCTCCGCATCCAACCTGGCAAAACAATTTACTTTTTCTAACCCCCACCCCACCCCCACCTCCATCTCTTCTTCTCTTCGACGTTATGCAAGAAATCCATCTCTGGTAGGCAGTTAAATGATATTCCGCAGGGAACAATACCCTAAGCAGAATACATTTTCTGTTTCTTTCTACTAAAAGTCTTTTGGGGGTATTGGCACACACTAGGCACAAAGAGTGACTTCACGCAGCAAAAGAATGAACCGAAATGTTCAACAAGACTACGGACAATAGGTCTACATTCGGGATCGTCCCCCTCCCTACGACTTCCTTCGAGCCCCCCCCACCAAAGTGGTGTAATTCTCCATTTGTTAACCTTTCTTCCAAAAAAAGGAGGGAGAGAAGAAAAAAAACAAGGATTAGAGACCTGAATATCAAGGAGACACTAATCCTATAAAAGATGCCAATCATTCCCAAAACCTCCTTAAATCAGGCTTTTATTCCCGCTTTCCCTCGTTTCCCAGCCCTAGCGGGGTGCCATGACAACTCACCTGCTAACCAAAGGCCCCAAAGGCCCCACTGGTCTTGCTCAGCGTTTAGCCTAGCCGAGCCTAGCGCTCCTACCCCAACTTCCCCCAAAGGTATGACACAACCACAACTCAAGCAAAGCAAAACAACCGCATGTCGAAGCAGCATCACACCCGAGATTACGATCATGTGATCGCACCATGAAACTAAATATGGATTCCTCAGTGAGCCAAAACATTCAAATGGTAAATACCACACTCTTGTTACAGGAAAAGTATTCAGTCTGTTTTTTAAATGTGCTAATTTGACACCAGTCTACGGGCTAATCCGCAAGTATACCAAAGTGTCTGTCACCATCTCGCGAGGCGGTGGGAGGTCTGAAACCCGAGCCAAAAGCGGATGGGAACACCAAAAGCATATGAATGAAATGCTCTCTGTGCAGCCTGTCATGCTGAGCCCACTCTACCAGTGTGTGAGCGTGTGTGCGTTCACGGTATCTTCACCTGAACGTGTGTGTGTGCGTGTGCGTGTGTGTCTGTGAGCGTGTGTGTGTCTGTGCATTATCATGTCCTTGAGGCTATGTGTGACGAGGGCATTTGTCTGTGTGTGTGTTCCTGCATTTTTGCGTACGTCTCTATTCTTGGAAGTGTGTGTGTGTGTGAGAAAGAGCGAGCGAGCAAGCGAGAGAGAGAGACGGTGCGTGTGTGCCAGTGTGTTTGTGTATCCCACAGGCTGTTCGAGCTGATCAGCCCCTCCCCGGCCTAAGCACAGTGGGAATGCCTCGCATATGGACTGTAAACAGAGTGATTAGAGAGAGATGTGTGGAAGGAAGGCCTATCCCAGCCTCGGCGCTAGGCTTACCACCACCCTGGGACTGTTAGTGCCATCACAGCCGCTAAACTCTCCCCGCTCAAACTCAAACTGGCCCAGTCCTCCAGGTAGAGGCTCTCTCAGACACACGGCTAAACATACTGAGCAGCCGTGCACAGACGCAAACGCTGGTATTTATATACGCCAAGACGTATGGAGATTAGGTGCGCAAATGCTCTTTTTGGCTCGTGTGTTTTTTTGGTGTGTGTGTGCGCGCGCGTGTGTGTGTGTGTGTTTGTAGCTGTGATGTTGTTGGGGGTGGGGAGGGGGGGGGCGATGGGGGGGGGGGGGGGGGGAGAAGTGTTCAGAAATATGTCTGCAGGGTGACTAGATTACTTCATGGAAAAACAGACATCTGGTGACACAAATCTGCACTTCCCCAGCCCTGAAAGAATTAATC
>NC_137917.1:22786731-22806731 GCF_963457725.1 Sprattus sprattus | reverse complement strand
GAAGAAGCCTGACAGTAAGAGGGCAATGGTTGCTAGCTTTCACACCAAGCACACACCCACTGGCGCACAGACACACCCACCCACACAAACACACACACACACACACACACACACACACACACAGACACACCCACTCACACACAGACACACCCGCCCACACACACACACACACACACCCACACCCACACGCATACACACACACCCACTCACACACACAAACACACACACACACGCACACTCACACACAGACACACCCTCACACACACATCCCCATGCCCTGGGCACTGACCTGTGCAACTGGATCTTCAGTGTCACCACATGGTACACATCCTGGAGCATGTCGGCCACTGTGGCGTCGGGGGCATCAGTCACGTAGGAGAGGGGCACGGGGTTCCACTTGCCCACCTGGATCAGGCCTGCGGAGGACACCACAGAGAGCAACACCAACGTCAGATAACACAGTACAGACGCAGTGTTAGTGTGTGTGTGTGTGTGTGTGTGCTCCTGCATATATATGTGTGTGTGTGTACATGTGCATCTGTGTGTGTGTGCTCCTCCATATATATGTGTGTGTGTGTACATGTGCATCTGTGTGTGTGTGCTCCTGCATATATACTGTATGTATGTGTGTGTGTGTGTACATGTGCAAATGTGTGTGTGTCTGTGTGTGTGTTCTCCGTGCACTTCACATCTCAGTGGGAGGAAAGAAGAATTGCGCAGGCCACAATTTACATAACACAGAAACACACACTCACACAGAAACACACACTCAGGACTCATGAGAGTGAGTCGGTGCGGGGGGGAGAAAAAGCTGATCTGTTGCTGAACAAATGTGTTGCGTCACATATTTCTCATTTTGATCGTCTAAACTAAAAACGCACGAGTGACGACCGAATATCAAACCAATGCACAATGGTCAAGAACAAAAGAGAATATAACCAAAACAAAACAAAAAGAGAAAGAGAGAGAGAGAGAGAGAGAGAGAGAGAGAAAGCATTCATAAATATGTAAGGGGAAATATTGCAGTGAAGTGATGGACAGCCCACAATAAATTACAGGCTGAGGGGGCCTCTTAAAATAGCTCAAGTCTCCATAAAGAGAGCAATTAGTAACCCAAGGCCCACCTCCACACTCACTCCTGCCAAGGGGAGAGTGTGATTACAGGGCCGAGCGGAGGGGGGAGACCCGTGGTCAGGGGAGGGCACCTGCACGCAGACGCCTCTCCATCTCCATCCCTCTCTCTCTCTCTCGCTCTCTCTCTCTCTCTCGCTCTCTCTCTCTCTCTCTCTGGCCCTCTTGCATGCTCACTCTCTCTCTCTCTCTCTCTCTCTCTCTCTCCCTCTCTCTCTCACCCTCTCTCTCTCTCTCTCTCTCTCTCTCTCACTCTCTCTCCCTATCCCTCTGTCTCTCTGTGGCCTCACCACCAGCCTGTGGTTTAAGTACAGGCCAAAGCACTGTATTTAAAAGCACATAGCCCTGGGTCTGCCCTGCAAGACAGAAATGTCACAGGGAAACAGGGAATGGCTGGTGGGACTGGTGGGTGTCTGGTGGGCGGGCGGGTGGGTGGTTGGTTCAGGGGGGGGGGGGGGGGGGGGGGGGTTGGGGGGGAATCAAATGCACGGAAACGACCGCGCTGAGGAAGTGGAAACAGACAAGCATACAGCTGTGGAGGCACTTCAGAAAGCAGGAATGATGTGAAGCACAGGAAAAAAAAAAAAAAAGTGAGAGAGAGAGAGAGAGAGAGAGAGATAGATGTGTGTGTGCAGCCTGTTTAGTGTTGTGCGATACAGCTGTGCGTCTGGAGGGGGGTGGGGTGTGTGTGTGTGTGTGTGTGTGGGGGGGGGGGGGTCAGAGTGTAGCAGAGGGGAAGGGGAAGGAAGTGAGGGGCAGGCGGAGTGGGGGGGGGGGGGTGTCTGACCTTTGGCCTGGGCGGCGGAGCTGTGTGAGTAGCCCAGGGACAGGAGGGCCATCTCGATGAGCTGGTTGAAGAGCATGTCCTTCCTGACCAGGACAAACTCAGCGTGCTCCTCCTTGCTGTCGAACTCGATGGGGCTCTCGTAGTGCTCCACCACGCAAAACACCGGCAGCATGTTGCCTGGAAAAACGCACACGCCCGCCCACACACACACACACACACGCACGCACACACACACACACACACACACACATGCACACACACACACACGCACGCACGCGTGCACCCACGCAAACAGACACGCATCCACACAGACAGAAACACATTGTAGAATGAACAGAACAGGAACATATGCGTCGCATTTACACCTCAGCAGAGTCACATCAGCTCTCATCTCTGTCTCACACACGCACACACACACTCTCACACACACACACACACACACACACCTCAAATATATATTTTACAGACGGCATAACAGCATTTTTCTCCAGCTGTAACTGAGCATGTGACGGATGACTGAAAGTGTATTTGAACACTCCTGCCCTCCTGATCACTAAAGTAACTAAAGTCGTTATGATCGTTTTATTTTGATCACATGCTCGGCGTTTACGTGCCATTCTGCAGGCAGAGGTGAGGCTTTGTTTGTCGGAGCGCGTTTGGAAGAGGGAAACAGCAGCCCTCTGAGCTCACGGCTGGGGTTTAAATGCTTTATTTATTGTTAAGGTGCACAGATCACATTAGAGCACTTCTTCTGGCAGTTCCCAGGAACCTTCCCATGATGCTCGGCGGCAACTCCCTCCCTGCACACTGTATAGCCTTGAGGTTTTACAAGTCTGGGTAAACAGTGCGATGCTATTAGGAGGAGGGGGGGGGGGGGGAATGAAGAATCCTTGTCCAAAGCTGTCATGTGTTAGGGTTTAGTGGGCAAATATCACATAATACCAGACAGCTGAAACCCTCTAGTCCTGAAATTTGTGGAACTTATAAGTTCTCTGCCACCTCGAGGACAAAAAAAAATATTAATGTCCCCCCATTTAAAAGGTAGGCGCAATAAATCATGTCTGTAACGCACGTAGCGCTTTTTGGGTTCCTGAAGATGCAAACATTTGTGGCAAACGATCAATAAATAGGGTCAATCACAAGCATATGCCAAAGAATGTGCTGAAGCTGAGCTTTTCCATTTTTAATAGATAAAGATCTAACAATAAAGACTGCTGTGTAGGTTCATTTCGGGATCAATACGTGCTTTGTTTTCCCGCGAGCTGAGAAAAGCCCATGGTAAATATTATTCAGCTCCAAACAATGCACCCCGCAGCCCCGCAAAGTTCAGCAGGCACTCGTCAAAGTTCACGATTTCCCATGAAGAATAATAGAGAGCGTCCAGAGAGGCACAGAATAGGGGGGTTGGAGGACGGTGATTCGGAGTAGTTACAATGTTACTAGCCCAGCTGGGTGTTCCGCGAATTAAAGACGCAAATCACAACAACCCGGAGGGAAGGCCCCTTTAGCATCGCACTGCTCCTAGCTTGACTGCCGGCCAAACGGAGAGAGGGAAGATTTTTTTCCCCAGTCATCACGAATTACACCCTTTTTTAGTTTTAGGGAAAAAAAATAAAAAGAGAGAAACACTGATGTAATGTTGGTGTAGGAAAGCAATAATCCTAGCTTTCAGTAGTGCCACGTTTCTGGACTGCTATGTTGCTACTTTCAAATAGCATGTCTCTTCACAGGTTTGATGTGGCCATATTCACAGAACCATAAATGTAACCAGTGAAATCACACACACACACACACACACACAAACTGAACACGAGTAAACATGTGTCACCTTAACCGCTTGTGACAAAACCTTCACATAAATTAGCCTTATTGAGTTAACCTAGCAATCAATACATCTCACAAACACTCACATACACACAGAGGCAAACACCAAACAGCCGTGGAAACACACATCCATCCATACATAAACACACACACAAGAATACATCACTACTACAAGATAAAACATTCATACACAAACACACACACCCACACACACACACCATACACACACACACACACACACACACACACACACACACACACACACACTCACACACACACACACACACACACACACTCCTTCATCTGGAAACCCCACACTTCTTCCCAATCTCCTCTTGAACCAGCCGCCCACCCACCCACACACACGCCACTCACCCTTCTTGTGGCAGGCCTTCAGGAGGTGTGAGGAGGGCTTGAAGGGCACACCGCCCAGCTTGGCCCCGGAGCTGCCCAGGCGTGAGCGGCCCAGCGGGCTGCCGTTCTGCTCCAGCCGGGCCAGCTTGGCCGGGGGCCCCTTGGCCTCGCCCAGGCCGGCCGCCACCAGCTCACAGTTCTCCTTCCCCAGGCACGTCTCGCCGAGATGCTCCATCGCTCTCAGCGCCACTGCTTGCTATCACCTGGTGGGAGTGGACACACACACACACACGTGGACACACACACACACACACAAACACACACACACACACAAACACAGACACACACAGGTCAGACAAGAGTTGCAGACAACACATGCCCCCACCCCAAAAAAAAAACACACAGACACACACAGGTCAGACAAGAAGTAAAGACAAACACATGTCCCCCAAAGAACCATGGTACACGTATTCGTCCACACATCCACGTCCAAGGACCCCACATGACATTTAAGAGTGGTTTGCATGTACGTGTCTTGCGTGGTGTAAGGTCCGTGACCCGTTAAGGGACCTGGCATTTCAAAAAGCTGCGTGCTTGTTTGCACATCCCTATGTATTGGTCATGGAAACAGTTGCAGTAACAACAGAAACACATCATCACATTTCTACTGCATGGAAACAGATGGTCAGTGTAAATAAAGTATGTCAAAGACGACGACGACGTATAAAAACACATAATTGATGACTTCGCATTTACAGAAGTGAGCAGTGGGCCTTATTTAACTATTTAAGAAATAAAACTCATTTATTTTGACACTTATTTCCTCTTGACAAGAAACCCAAGGGGGACAAGAAGCGTTCCTCTCCTCTGTGTGTGTGCCACAGCGCAAAACCTGTCCAATCTGCTGAGGCACTACATGACACTTGAGGGTGTTCGTGCGGGCGTTCGTGCTCAAATTTTTTTTAACGCCCAATGTTTTATGGATGGCCGTCCCGTGCTGCACTTTTCCCAGTGTGGCGGGGGCAAACAGGCCCGTTTTTGTGCATTCACGTTCATTTGCCACGGATTCCACCCCAGTGATCATCAGTGCATCTTTTACAACAGGCCCCTCTCTGTGTGTGGAGAGAGGATTAAGCCGACCGCTGTGAGCGTTCACACGTTCTGCATCACCTGAAACAGATTTTTTTTTCGAGGCCACGACAACATATGAATGCTTCACTTCAAACGGGGCGAGGAGGACACACACAGCCGAGCACCGTTTCCAGCTCTGTACAGTTTGCACCGAAATAACACCTACAGACTTTACAGGAAGATCAGGGGGCGGCAGAAACAACACAATAGGGCAGGTGCACTCAGGGCAGTCATCTAGGGCTCGGTGTGTTTCGAGGAAAAGATCAGCATGTTTGGGAAGGTATGAAGAATGATACATTGTCAGGAGACACAAGGCTTTTTTTTTTTTTTTAAGGCATGTCAAATGCCTACAGCACTGAGTGGGTGACTGAGGGCCCAGTCTGGGCAACAGACAGGCCAGAAAACTGTGTGCTGTGTCCTGGGGTGGTTCAGACACATACACTGTCCGACCCTCTGTGGTCCACTTTAGGACTTATCCTACAGTATGCTACAGTATGGGAAACTGTTCATGGTGTAGCCTTTTATATGGACAACAGACAACAACCACGACCAGCATTTCAAGCACATTGTTGAAAACACTAATTATAAAAGGGAAAAACTGCACCTCAGATATACATTTTAGGTAATACCTCATTTATATCTATTATTATCTTCACAATAACATGTCATAATCGTTTCTGTATATATACATTTATATATATATTTTTTAAGCAATGTCAAACAGGCTACACAAAAACCAGACTAGACCTCCATAAAGTCAAAGCTAATAGAACACAGTGATGAAGCAGCCACTCAATCCTGACCCGCATCGGTGTGATCCGGGTCAGTTTTTTTCAATGACCTTTAAAGAATAAGACATGCAGGCGTGCAAATTTGAACACATGTAAATGTGGTAAAGTTAGTCAAAAATCAATGACACCAACCTGCAACTCCCCACTTCGGAACTCGAACGCATATAAAGTCGTCGGGGTGAGCAGCGTCTTCAAGTTTTGTTAGGTTAAAGAAAACTTTAATGTCTGATGCTTTCTCGGTCTGACTTACATCAGATATCGACAATCCTTTTGCAAAAATAGGTCTTCTTGACGATAGAAAGGCGATTCTCGTAGCATCGAATGTCAATCAATAGAACATACACAGATAAACAAAAAGCCGATAACACAAGCTATAGTCAATATAAGAAAAAATGCGACTTCATGAAAAGCAGTTGTTGGAAGCCAACCAAGTTGTCCGCTTTCACCGACGTTGACAAAGGAAAATTAACCCGTTTTAAAAGAAAGTTAATGCTGTCCGCAGCATAGTAAGGTATCGGTTACAAGTGTACCGAGTTTAGTTCTATCGCTAAACCCACCAGCACTACAAGGCGTCCTTACGTACATAACGCATCGAAAATAAAAGTAACCATAGCTGCATTCAGTCACAAGCGACAAGTCCTCTGATATGCAACGGGGATGTAAGCATCTATAAAATAAAAGACCGTACAATTAATTTAGCCTCGCGACTGTCCGGGAGAGCATGAAGCGACAATAATCTGGATTCTCGTGGAAAGACGACGTAGCTACGATCTGCGGATCCAAACAGGTTAAAAGTACGATTTACTTTACGACATCGAAGACGATTGTGGCGTGCATAGATGGATTATAGTTCCCTGGGTTAGACTGTTTTCAGTTCGTTTAATTTGTGCCCGGACGGAGCTCCCCTTTCTTTCTCCCCGTTCCTGTGTCCCCATTAAATTATTAGTTGTATTGACTCATCACTCCCCTCGCTGGTGCTGGCGCTGCCTCTGCTTTCCTTTTCCTCCTCATTTCAAAAGAAAATACGCCTGTAACAAGCAAATTTAAGGCAGATTTCGAGTCGAGCGAGGCAGTCTCCTGTGACAGACGATGTCCTGGTGGAGGAACGACGCGAAAATAAAGTAAAAAGTGCGGAGAAAACAGAGGATGGTGCGATTTCCGGCTGTGCGCGCAGGAATTTTTAATCAGCTTGATTAGAGTGAGGCGGTTCTGCATTTATTACTGAATAACACACACACGCACATATACACATGCTCACACAAACGCCTATGCGAATAAACAACATAACATACGAAGCTGTAGAAGCTAACGACTGAAAAAAGGCCTTGCGCCGGACCTTCGACCATTCCACAGCCGTCAATACGAAAATACAGCATTGTGCATCCACTGCCAAATTCAGCTGTATTGTTCTACGCTAGTGGAAGGCTTTAGCCACCACTCGACTCGCTGCTCGGGCTATATACTTTTGGATGGAGCTGAGAGTATCGGCCACTGTTAATATATAACCCCCGGAACATCTGCATTGTTTGAGGAGAGCTATTTAAGGGAAATACTATTTATCTGATTAAAATAATTATTGATAAGAGGTAAAAAAAAAAAAAAAAAAAAAATTCTCCTATTCGGACGTTTAGGGTAACAGAACACAACGCAATGATAACAAATAATACGGAAAATCACATGATAAGTGCACTATGCATATTCTGACTACCCGTTTTACATTTCTAATTGCAAAGAGGAGCCGCCATCTGTTCCAGTAGCTCGGAGTAAAAGCTCCTAGCGAATGGGTATGTGTCTCGGTGAACGTGGGGAATTATGGGCACTGTACACTTCCAGTCGGGGAAAAGGCAACGGCACGCAAACGTTCACAGGTGACATAGTGTGGCATGCTCCGAACTAAACCCCCAGTAAGCAGATCAGATGTCAAGATCGTCGAAGCCTGACCACAACAAATATGACACGTCCGTAACCTCGCGCAGTGGGAGGGCTGATACCTCAGGACAGTTACAGCGGCGTCCTCACCGCCAGGAACTGGGAGTCACTTGCAGATGTGTGTGTGTGTGTGTGTGTGTGTGTGTGTGTGTGTGTGTGTGTGTGAGAGAGAGAGAGTATGCGTGCAAGGGTGCCATTAACTTTTCTGAAAGTTTCACACATCTAAGTTGTCATATGTCAAAATAATTAAAAGATGAGGGTGTACTGACGTAGCATACTATTTTAATAACTATTCTTTGTTATGCTTTACAACTAATTAACTTAAATGCAAAAAAAAGGATAAGATTGTTTCTATAGTTATTTTGTTTCTGTGCAACAAACGACAGATTGACCAGTGCATGAAAAGGAATTTGAGAATGGATTTTACAAACAAGTAGCGAAAACACACATGTTAAATGAGACAGGGGGATCAGATTATTTACAATGAAATGCTGATTCTGGGAAAGCAAAGATGTGCAAGCTACCCTCTTAACACATCAAAACAGGAAGCCAGCAAACAGAGCACGCATGGGCATTTGACAAACATCATACTGTTAAATACTAAGAATCGCAAGCAGGTATTCGTGAAGCGCTTTACAAAGCCTACAGAGCAGCACTGTTTTACCTAAACGTCACCATCATTCCCACTAAACCACCAATTGCAAAACACATAACCAACACTTAGGTGTCTGAAGCCCACTATCAACCCTGCTTGATGCTACAAACATACTATAAACTATATCCACTGCCAAAGACTACATATAGGTTAGCTACATATAGCCTACATATAATCTAAAGGCATAAATATATATTTATTTTACAGACATGGCCATGCATGCATGTGTGTGTGTGTGTGTGTGTGTGTGTGTGCACTCTATTCTCTTATGTATTGTGTTTTGAGGCCTTCTGTAATTGATTTGTGTTTTCATGTATCTGTCCTTTAGCTGCACTTACAGTGATCATGCCTAGGATGGAAAAAAAACTTGAAAAAAATGAGAAGCAGTAGCATGCTCAAGCAGCAGTGCAGATGGGATTTTAAAACTGGGGAGAGTGGAGGGGACGGATCGGGGTCACTATGAATCTTGGGGGGACGTCCCCAGTGCTATCTGCGCTCCTGTGCTCAAGTGGCTCTGCTGTGCAAGGAGACCAGGATCCAGGGTGGTGAAGAGGGCACAGCTAGAGTGGTGAAGAGGGCACAGGGTTTGTCCTCTTTCTCACCCCCTGGACAACGCTGCAATTACACCCTTTCACTAAATGCTGCTATTATGAAGAAAAAAAAGCCCCAGTGAAATCGAAAACTGTGAAATGATTATGTGCATGTCCAAAATCATCACGGCCTATTCAATGGTTCATACTGTACATTTAAAATACTGTAAAAAATCTGCAAATCTGCAACTGGGATAGCTGCACTGGGGTTGGTGTTATGATGGCTCACTCAGGCCAAAAAAGCATTGTTTGTGTTATTTCTAAGAAGGCTGTCTGGGATGTTAGTGTGCCCCCCCCCCCCCCCCCCACACACACCTCCCTTGACTGCCCTCCCTCCAATAGGTTGGCAATGGCAAAAAAACAAACGAGCAATACCGCTTTTGTCTCGTCTTCGATTTCATCATATTCAAAGACAAGAGAATGACTCTTGTAACCTGAGAGGACCTGGCGGGCCCCGGTGTGGAGGCGCTAATCTTCTGGAGTGATTGTCCGGGACGCATCGCAGACACAATCGCCTTGCCTTTTCCATGTCACGTTCAAAAAGGCTAAAACAATGCCGCCGTAACCAGAGAAAGGAAGAGAGGGAGAGGAGGAGGAGGAGGAGGAGGAGGGAGAGAGAATGCAGCAGCAGACAACATGGTGGAGTCTACAGTCGCAGGCGGGTAATCTCTCGCGGTGACTGTCCAAGACCGTCACACAATTTTTGATTGCCCTGCCAGTAGGTCTTGGCACTGCCCACAGGTGCTGGCACTCGCCAAGAACTTTGGCACCGGCACACCGATAAAAGCCGCCCCGGCATCCAGAAGGGCACAGGCCTAAAAGAGTGCTGGAGATTTCATCAGTAATCATTATCATTTAGTACACACACACACGCATTTGTGTCGACGCCTGGCCCTCCATTTTTAACAAGTTCTCAAAAAAAAATTTAAAACACGTTTATGCTTTATACAGCCAGATTACCAAAGATTGGGGAAGTGTGTTTGTGTATATCGTGAGGCCTTTGTATTGGTTCATCTATGAGTTGAAGTTTTTTTTTTCTGTCCAAAACTTGATTAGCATGAAAAGAGGTTGAAAAGGATTACAACTGAAGGGGTATGACACCATCATTACAATAGTGAATAAGTATTAAAACTATTAAATAGTCAACCTATCCTTATATAATGTTGCAATCGAATTTCATGACAGTTCTTAACATTGCCTATTATTCATCAGCTATCAGACTTCAGTTGGTTTGTGGTGTCAGTGAACCCTGTTTCGCATTAGTGATTGATTAGATATTCTATTAAACTGCTGTAAATCAATTGCTAAATTCTGCATATTGCAGCAATGTCTTACTGTATATATTCTGGTAATGAATGTATTTACCAAGCCACTGACACTGCTTATAGCAACTTATAACAGCATACATGCTCTATGAAAACTAGTTCCTTTCATGTTTTGCGCTTAACCCCTAAGGATATTCTACAGGTACAAATGTGTACACATAAACTGGTTTTAATACTAGATAACATCTGATAACATATATGCAAATTGTCTTTCCAGTAATTCAAGCTCCAAACCAATCTACCCTGTCAGATGAGTGCTGGATAGAAACAAGTTGGATACTTACATAATAATGTCACAGTAACGTTGACAAAATCCAAATAATCATAAACAGTGATCCAAAACAGTGAATGTCATATTATATGCAATGTATTTCTGTAAAAACAACCTGCCACTGATTGGTAAATATTCGAATAAGAAACTGTATAAAAATACCTTTGAGGTGTAATGAAACAGTTAACCCTCCGTGTTTAAGTCTGGGTGTTAGGGGGGATCTAAGGACTATTGAAAAACTCTTCACCTAACAGCTTAATTGTTTAATGAGCACATGTGGTGTTTTTTTTTTTAAATCTCACTGTGAGAGTACACATGAGCAAAGACTACCTGAAAGACCACACACTTTCTGCTCTCGCTCATTCGGTTTGTCTAGACTGGGTTTGCCAGTGAGAGTTCACGACTACAGTGGGAAGCGCCTCACTGTCGAGTAGCTCCTGCGGCTTCAGAGTGTGTGAGAGAGTGAGTGGGTCAGCGTGAGATCAGACTCAAGTCACATCGTGCGCCTCCTATAGGAGGGGGGAGGGGGGGGGGCGTAAAAAATACTAAAAAAAAAACTCTTTCCTCCTGACATCTGGATGCCATGGCAATGACCCCTATGTTGATGCGATTACCAGTGGAGGAAGTGGATGAGAAGAAGAAGAAGAAGAAAATGACAAATAAGAAAACAAAATGACAGATAAGAATAAAGACCATGACCACAAAAAAGACCACAAAGACACAGACACAAAAAAAGGGGTCAATGACAGAAAAAAGGAAGATGGAAGCAAGAAACAAAAAGGAACGCTCTTCTTTTTAGATTCCCCTCAGGAATCTGTATTAATGATTTAAAACCAATTATTGCCTGCCTGCGCCTGATGAGAGAGGCTCTCTTTATCGCGCCGTATCACTTGTTTATTCCTCCTGCTTTTATTGAATTATGAAACAGATTAGTCATATAACAATCAAACAACATCAGTTTCAAGGCCCTGAGAAATTGCTTTTCTGTCACCGGGTGCTGGGGCAGCATCACATGATTGAATAATTAGAACTCTAATCTCTGCCTCGTGGATTGCAACATATCAACAATTAATAGAGTTAAAGAGGCAGGACAGTGTGCTGTGTGTGTGTGTGTGTGTGTGTGTGTGTGTGTGTGTGTGTGTGTGTGTGTGTGTGTGTATGTGTGTGTGTGTGTGTGTGTGTGTGTGTGTGTGTCTGTGCGAGTAGGCAACTGAGGGTGCCTTTTGTCCCTGCTTTGTAGTGCAGCTGTCATGCGTCTTCACGAAAGGTTAAATCACCTTTCTGTGATTTAAATTAAGTGAGGGTTTCGTGTGTGTGTGTGTGTGTGTGTGTGTGTGTGTGTGTGTGTGTGTGTGTGTGTGTGTGTGTGTGTGTGTGTGTGTGTCTGGGGTGATTGTTGGGTGACAGAGAGTTATTTTGAAACAAAAAAAAAGTTTAACTACTGGCTAGGGGAGTCTTGTGCACTTGATCTTGGAGATAATGTGGTGTATGGGATTGGGATCTGAAAATACTCTTCTGCTCCTTTTATTAACTGTCTTTCTATATCTGCTATACACTGTGTGTTTCTGTGTGTGTGTGTGTGAGTGTGTGTATGTGCATGTGTATGCATGTGTGTGCGCAGTGAGCAGTGAATCAAAGGTTGTTTTTTCACACCAACACATTTTCAAAAGGAATGCTTAAATAATGTTAAGTGTGAGTTAATCTGTGTCCCCCTTAGTGAGTGTTCATATCTGTTGGAGTGTGTGTGTGTGTGTGTGTGTGTGTGTGTGTGTGTGTGTGTGTGTGTGTGCTTGAGTGTGTGTAATTGTGGACTCATATATGCGCATCTCTCTCTATTCAGTAAAAAAAGAGTATCTTTTTTAAATTGTTTCTTTGGAATATATGTGGGTGGGTATTAACAACATGATCTTTGCAGGATGCGCATTCCTCCAAAGCACACTGTCTTCTGTTTTGTTGCATTACCAGAACAAAGGATGTGAGAAAACCTACACAGATCGGATAACGACAAGCATAAAAATAAGAGACAATGAAACATTCTCAAGAGATGCAAACACATGTATAAGACTAAAATTAGGATATTTGAAGAAGCAGGAAGTTAAAGGTATTAGTAAACATGTGTTGCCAATGCTGCTGCTAAGCAAGATAAAATTGTTACTCTGATTTTAACACAAGTGTCTTTCTGTCACACCATGACAAAATCAACATGACGCACTTTTTTACCCCCCCGTTCCTCATTTTTTTTTAACATTGTAAAAGATTCGAGGGGGATCTATGAAAGCCAGGGATGAGGAAATGTTAATGCTTTTTGAAGTGTGGGGGGGGGTTACACTTCCATAAGAGCTTACATTAACCAATGGTGTCCAACAAGCCAAGGCAAAGAATCTCCCTCACCTGGCTTAGGAAGGGTTTCAAATCATGACAAAATTAACTTTAAGTCTGGGGCCGGGGTTGCATATGAAAATATGTCTAGGGTGGTATGTCTCTAATCATCAGGGCCTTTTACGGTTTTGACTCGGGGCCCAGGAATGCAAAAACAATCCCTATTAAGACACCGTCTTTTTTTTTTTTACTGGTTTCAGCTTGTCGTCAGAAGTCTCTGAAGCCCTGTTACCTTCCTCGCCATAAGAACCAACGCCGCACACTCACAGGGGAGGCGGAATCTCCAGGCAGATACATATTTAAGGAGATATTTAAAAAGAGACGGAGAGAGAAGAGAAGAAAAAAACGAGACAGGCTTCTTATTTGCTGGCGACAGTCTAATAAATACATGCGCTGGCAGCTAAACAGGTATTTACCGTGCGCCAACCACAAGTATAATTCCACTGTTTGCTGAGCTGTTATTTCTCCACAGCATTAATTATGGAGGTGGTAAAGACAATTAATGGTTTTACCCCTCGATATCGCTCACAACTCAGGGTCGCATCCGCACGACTCCTTGCAGAGCTTTGGTTTCTGAAAATGTAAATACGCGCCGCACACATAAATACCCCGCGTGTTGTTCTGGGTTTCTATCTACCCAGAGAAGAAGACTACTGAAATATGAAACACTTGAAGAGGGAAGAGCGAGGCTTCATGTAAGACAGAGACACAGGACTCTAGTCTATGAGATTCAGGAGGTGTGGGGGGGGATTTTGAGTGGAATATGGATAAATAAAGTGTTTAATGACTGGTGGTCTGATTACTGTCATCTCAACCAAACCCCGGAACACTTTCCACTCAATGCAAACTCACTGAGACACTGCACTGCTTAATTGGTCTCTGAGGGTCAATGAGGTTGAGCGTTGTGTGCTCGCTCAGGTACAAATCGACCGCACTTTTGCAACCGCAATGTTAGTCAACGCTTGACGACCGAGCGCTCTCTTTTGCAGAATTCATTCGGAAGGCAGGAAACCGTGCAGACGGCGTGCCATGACTGTCACAAGAGACAGAGCCTCCTGTCCTCCGACCCGACACTACCCAGATCTGACCAATGAGGAGGCAATTAGAAAAGGAATGTGTCTCTGAAGGACAGCCGAGATGAATGGTGAAGAAATGACTTGGGTGTGTTTCTGACAGCACTGCACTGAGGAGACTTATTCCCTTCTGCGTGGGACCGGTCTAATGTATATAAGGCCTACTTTCACTTTTAGGCTGGGGGTCTTTAAGACCATGCGTCCACACCTGCTCTGGAGCGTTCCCCGGGGTCAAGCGCCCTGTCAGTCTAAATCAGGCAGTCAACCCTGGGGTCGTGTCAGTGGGAAAACAAATTGAACCAAATTGGTTGTAGCCGTGTTTTATTTTTTTTTGACTGGCATCTCTACAAGTGTCATTGTGAGGTTAGTCTGAACAGAGTTTCACAACCGCTGCTCCCACCTATAACTGGCGTGAGTGAAGAGGAGTTTGATTCATTACAGTCGGACCCTTTTCTGTTCATGTCAAGGCCGACACCAAAAAAATGCAACACTTTCACACACACAGACAAATTGATTGACGGAAGCAGAGTGTTGAACACAAAAGGCCGACACCAAAAAATGCAACACTTTCACACACAGACACAAATTGATTGACGGAAGCAGAGTGTTGAACACAAAAAGGGTGACTGCACTAAGAGTGAGAGACAGGGGGATTTCAAAACGTTCAGATACTACCAACCCTTTGATCTCCAGTGGCACTTACCAGAAGTGACATAGTTTCTAACAGGAAAAGTTGTGCTATAGCGCTGTGTGATGAACTGACCCTGTAAAAACCTCATTAATCCTGTCATGCAACCTCTAAGAAAAGACAAAAGGCCTCATAACCACTTGCTAAGGCAGACTAAGAAGACATCATTTGAGTGTGCACACTGACTTGTGTCATTAAGGCATTCGTGGCATAAAACCTGAAAATATTAATTTGTGAATTCATAGTTTAACTAACACTTTACACAATCATGTTCAAATTTACAATTTGTTTTATTGTAATCTAACTTGAAGTATAATTGTAGAGAGCTTCTACTCTCTTGATTCTTTCTGGAGTGTATACTCAGTGTCTACTCTACTAGTATATTGTGTGTTTATTTCCATACGTGTTTTGTTGATGTGCATACTATGTGCATAATAGTTTAGTGTTTAACTGCTACAATATTCAGTTGTTTCTGTTTTTTTCTTTATGGCAATGAACTAGCAGGTCATAAAAAGCAATATGCTCATGCGATGAATCTAAAACTCACAGTACTGAAAAAAATTGCCTTTCAATTTCCACACAAGTGAGTTAAAAATATGCACATGGCAAGATTTCCGTTAGCATTATTTTTTCAAAGGTATTACCATTTTTAGAGCAGTTACATCTTAAAAGTGTCTTCTGTATGAATATGCACGCTTAATTTTCCATTTATAAGACTAAAAGGTTACTGTCTAAAAATGTTACTCTGAACCACACAGCTGTATTTGGACTTTAATAGTCATAGTTCAACAGTACCACACAAACCAGAGATCACAGAGATCGAACATGACAACAGACAGAAGACAGGTGACTTTATCTCTCAACCCTACACTGACCTGGACGCTTTAGTTGGTCTCTTGGAATAATGGAATGCAATTGTTCATTCAGGTATTTAAACACAACTGCAATCAGACCTCAAGATATGCATCAAACATCTACAATGCTTGCATGGACACATCTTGCACTGCCAGTTGTGTGGCTGCATTGCCTTTTACCCTACTTTGTGTCTTAACACCTTCAATTCTGCGGCCTACAGATAATTAGCTGATAAAGCTCAAAAAGCAGTCTGAGACAGATCATATGAAACATGTGACGTTCTATAACTGGTATTACTGAGTGGAGAGGTTACACCTCTCTCTGTGGTCCTTGCATGGTCTACGAGCTTTTGAGTGCACATGTATAGGCTAGGCAGTATTATAATCAACACAGTAAAACTAAAAAGGAATTGATATATAATTTCCGATATATTTCTATTTTGAGAAGAATATGTATTGCTTTTTACGCTAACAGGAGTAGAAACGCTGTTTTCAGTGTTACTATGTGCGAAATAGTTCTGATAGACAGAAAGCGAAAGAGATTGCATTTATTGTATCGCTCTAGCTGATCAGAAACTCATACTTTGTTTTGTGAAAAAGAAAAAAGAAATGTCATAAATCTCTATTATAAACAAAAAGCGCACTTGCGTTGCCTTTTAACATCCTTACACAAGATGCACTCTCGGGCACGAAATGAAAGTGACACACCTTTAAGTGCAACCTACGTTAAAACATGCCGGTGTTTTAAAAAGAAAGTTCCTTAAATGTTTTCAACGATCATGTTAACGAGCAGAGCGCGGAGCATGGAATACAAATAGCGTTAATTCGACCACTCGGCAGGTGTAGCTGACATGTCAATACGCTCTCTTATTAAACCAGGATGTAAAAGAGATGTAACTGTACCTTCGAAGTTAGCAGTCACCGGGAAACCTTGTTTTCCATCAACAGTGCAAAAAAATTGTATTCAACTTCTTCCGACCTTGAGAGATCCAAAGAAGCGAGAACTCCTGCGATTGACGGTGGTAACGTTGTCACACGCAAACCGGCTGCGCAACTAATAACTTGGGCGCACGGATGGCATGCGACTGCGAACAACGTGGGCTGCGGCGGGGGATAGAGGCAGGAGGAGGAGGGTTCTACAGTATGAGAGGGTGTCAGGTAAACGAACCGCCCCTCCCCGTCTCTGATGCTCCGTGAGATGATTTGCCAGCTGTGGTGCAGCTTGTCTTTTGCCCCACTTTGATTTTTGTACAGCGCTCCTCTCTCCGCGCGCTCTCCAGGGAGCTCCGCAATAAGAGGGGGGAAAGTGGACTGTCAGGAGCGCATTCACACTCATCCATTCTCATATTTACACACCACATGTTGAGATGTCAGAAAAGTGGTTTAATTTAAAAGGAGAGACCCGAAGAAGTTGTCATTAGCAACATCACCTTAAGTTCTTATTGAGCATTTGCTTGACAGTTTGTCTTTTTTTTTAAAATAATAAATGTAGCCATATAACGACGTGAAAAGCATGAAATTATTCAAAAGTTGCCTTACGTATCTCCTTGACAATTTCAGGTTATAGGCTAACGGCTACTGTGCCCTTAACCCATGCATTAACCCGTTTTAAATGTTGACTTGTCTGCTTATGATAAATTAAAAACTTCAAGGGCTCCCTCTGGTAACGTCTTTGGACATTTGAGACTAGAAATGTACCTAAGGCCTATTTGTACCACATTCATACATATTAAAATGCTTCCCAGTACAAGACCGAAGTGGTGAAATGGTGAAATTCTTCGTAAATATTTTTTTTTAACCATTTTTCGTGGTTTCGCTCATTGTTATTTGGAGGAGTGGGATACAATGCAAATCTTGGGCTGATGAACAGAGCAGAACAAAATCAACTACTGGCGTTCGCGATTGACACACAGTCGGGAGTAAGACCACAGCCACAGCTGCAGCCTCATTAGAACTGGTGCTTAATTGACGCGTAATGTTTGGCTCAAAACTATAATATTAGAAATTACAAAATCACAATGAAGGCAGCAGTCCATCTATATAAAATCAGGGTATTTCAAATACCAAATGTAAAAATAACTTTGCAAAATGACGGACTGAGCATTAATATGTTGCAGGAGGACAGAGACATCATTTTATAATTTAAAACCACATAGAATCTTTAACGGTCTATCTAGGCTATTTCGTTTGTGCACGTTTACCGGAGAGTGTGCTTATAAAGACAACCCTTCTTACCCACGGCTAAGGCCTTAATCAATTCATTTTCATCTACAAAATAAAACTGAAGATGGCATGCGTTTACGTTGACTATATCCCCAATTTCAAATTAGTCTAACTTGTTGGAATGTGGTACTTTCACTGGAACCGTTTCAAATCTGTCGTGAACTTTGGGTTACAGTTTGACCCCATATAACTTTTGTCAGAACAACTTAAAGTTCTCCACTAGATAGTTCACCTAACCTATCACAGAGGTTCGTGCACAAACGAGGAGATGCACTCCTTATCTTTTCCCTGTTGTGGAAAAGCAAGGGGAAAATCTCCAAATCGTTTGAAAGACGAGCGCCTCAGAATTTCTGCACTCTTTGCTTTTTATAGCACACTGTCAAATTCATGTTGCATCTGCCAGTGCTTAAGGGCAACGGGATGGTGTATTGATGTAGTGAGGCATTTAAGAAGGGTAACAGGTCAATTAGAATTTGAAGTCACTTTCCTAACCACCCTTACATTTTACAGATAGAGTGTAGAATTGGCATTCACAATATCAAGATGCTACACAGAGGAGATACGATACAGTGGGGCAGAAACAAGTTGGAGAGAGACGTTTGCCCAACATATCACCTCTGCATTGACAAGGGGACTGAAAAATAGGCTATGTGTGATTGTTGATTTTTTCTCTCCAGCAGAAATGCAAGCAATTTCATCATTTTATAGTCTCAGCCAGCTGTCACAGAATCCTACATTGGTAGGCGATACAAATAAAAATCCAAATGCAATATTCTGATGAGGTTTGTGTTTGGGACGCCCGTTCAAGCCTATGGATGCTGGAGAAGCAGACTCCAAGACGCTCTCTGTGCGTGATTGACAACCTGTATGCCCATAAAGATGCCGAGCAGATGGAGAACAACACTGCCCCTATGTAGGTGTGCAGGATTTTAACTCACAAGTCATATAGCTCAGCTGAGTATGGGGGATAGCAATATATACAAAGGCATTTCTTAAAATCAACCATACAAGCAAGAGAAAGGGGGGTTTTAAAACTATAAAAGTGAAGCATAAATAACTGACAATGACTCAGACGAGATAAGAGGAGGACACTAACGAGTCTTTGCATAGATTCAAGAGCCTGAGATCGTTTTAATATAGCTGTATTATTGCTTATTGAACCTGTACAGACTTTCCTGTTATTGTGAAGGAACTGTTGTCAAGTGTGCCATTAGCTCTGCGTTTTTTGTAACTGCCAGATCATGAGTGTTTCTCAGAAAACTTGCCCGGGTGTGGTTTTTAAACACCGCAAGAAAGGTAAGATAGTTTCACAAGTCATCATATGTACTGTCTCGGAATGAATCCTTACTTAATTTAACTCCTACACGTAGACTTCTTGTTCAGAGATAACGGGGAAGTTCAGAATTAAGTTGCTTTAATGTATTTGGAGTGCTTCACTGTAGCTCAAATCTTACTCGCGCACTATGTAACCTCCCGTCTCCACCCCGAGTCAGTCGTGGACGAAAGTTGACTCATATTGAGTCACCATAACGGCGCTTGGTTTAATTCCCAAAATGACCACAAGGGGGACGTGTGAGACAGACGGTGAGTACTTCACAGAACGTAGCTCGTAGGGCCAGTGGGACAACCAAAGTACTCGTGACACCTAATCGATGGTGGTATTATAGTCTTTTAAAAGTGTCAAAATATCTTTTAGTTCCTCTGGTCACTTTTATGACTGTAAGGCTTCTATTTTTGAACAGAGTGCACTCGGGGGGAAAGCTAAATAATTAATCAGTGGAGCACATATGGCAAGACATTTTCAGTGTGTATGAATATACAAAACAAACTAAGGACCCTTGCCGGTTAGTACGCTGGATCTGAGGATGAGTGATTGTGGATGCCCACTAAAGTATACAGTACATTCTTCGAAACCTACAGTTCAGTGGTATTTTATGTAATGTTTTTATTTTTATTTTTGGTCAAATATAATACAGTCTAGGAAGGAATTGAGAT
>NC_137917.1:22776731-22784231 GCF_963457725.1 Sprattus sprattus | reverse complement strand
CCTTGTTGATTTGTTGAAGATTCATTAAATGCATTTGGAAAAAAAACACCCAAACATAATTATATAGAGCTGAAATGCATGGTGCAACCATGGCAACACATACATGCACCGAGGCACACCTGTGCGAGAGCCAATCAAGACTTGTCTTCTCAGTAACCTCCCTTTGCCAAGTGTCAGTCTCATCAGGGCCGTTAAAACGCCTCAGTGTCGCATTTACGACCTTCTTCAACAAACAATCTCACAGATATAAAGAGTGTTTAAAAAAGATCTATGATTCAGCTACAGTCTGACTGCCACCCCACGCTAAACAATAGCACTCGGATTGTGCTCTTCCGTTGTTCCATGCATGTCATGTACTGTAAACGCATTCTATAGTGGTACAAAAGAGCACGGTATTTTTAGGTTTTCCATTTGTTGCAACTCTGAATGCTTTTTTCTACTGCCTGGGACTCCATGAAGGAATCACTAATTATAGCGTTTACAATGCACACACGGTTGCACAATGTGCTCTAAAATGAATTATGTGACGACTTTTGACGTTAATCCTACACATGCAGACTTTTCGATTCTGTCTTATTCTGTCTGAGAAACACGAGCGACACGAAAGGGCCTTTTTTCCAGGCACGATTGCAAGAACTTTGCAGATGCGCACATTCCGGTGTGGCGTGGCCTTTTCTCATGTCCACGCTGTCGTACAACACTGACACCGTCACCCGCATCGCACTCACCACGGAGAGAGGCAATCAAAGGAGCGCTGAGGAGCTGTACCCCACCTCCCCCTCCACCCGTTCACCCCCTCCTCCTCTCCTCCTCCCCCTCCCCCATCCACTTGCCCCCGGTGATGTTGACAGAAGTCAGTAATTGCCGGCACCTCAGACGACTTCATTAAGGGCAGCAGTGTCTGAGGCGTGCGGACGCGGCATTACAGTAGATCTGAGCGGCGGAGCTGCAACACAATTACCGCGTGCCGCTGACAGGTGGGGGCCCGCGTCCTACGAGCACACGGGCCTCGGTGCTCCAACGGGGGGGAAGGAAGGCTGCCTGCCCGGCTGGCTGGCTGGCTGAGCATTCCACCCTATCATTTGTCATCCGCCTGTCATTAGCCGGTAATGATTTGATTATTTTGCAGATGAATTATGGTATACATCTCTTTCAGAAACGCTTCCGCTACGTATTAATCAAAGGCAGTTAAGGATGGATGGGAAAAAAAGCGGCCAGGGTGAAAATGAAAGAAAAAATCAAAACAATGTATCTCAATTAAGAATGACGTTAATCCTTCATCAAGGCGTGTTTAACCCTCGACCCTGAACAAACAGAGATTTGTGGAGACGTCACTTTGGTCTGATACCCTTTATGTAAAGAAAGTATTTCAATTAAAATGTTAAATATTTTTTTTTAATATGAAAAAAGATAATAAATAATTAACTTATATTAAATTATATTGATATTTATTTATATACATTTCATTTAACAAATCATTTTGTTGTTGTGTTGAGGCACATTGTGGTATAAAAAATACATCAATATCTTCAAAATGTAATGTCTTCTCCAAAAACTTTAAAAGTTGTAAACACGTTGCATCATCAAAAAAAATGGTATTACACTCTTAAAAAACTGGCCCTCGAAAATGACCTTCAACTGAGAGCCTGAGAGGGTGAGTAATCTTTCACAGTGGCAGAGGCTGACGCCTCGTTGATACGGAGACTGGATTGCCTGAATCTGGATTCATTTTTGGATCCAATCCTTTTTTTTTTATCGCATCGTCACGGAGCAGTGTAGAAATGAAGAAAAATGTGCGTCTACATGAACGCAGCGGATTGGATTGAATCCGCTGAAGTACATCTCCCAGGCCTGCTTTAACGATGCTACAGACAATATAGGCTATTCCTGACACTTTTAAAACCCGGTTTTGAACAATGGTTTTGATGCAAATAGATTAAACAGTGATAGATAAATGTGTGGCTTGTTAATGTCATCCCTATCCTATCAACATCGATTAAGATAGATAGATAGATAGATAAACTTGTATTAATCCCGTTAGAGAAATTCAGGTGTAATAGCAGCAAGGTAATAGAATGGCGTGGCAACCCATGTCCGTTGTTCCGGCTGGTCTCAAAACTTGAGTTCAATTGGCTTAGTAAGAGCACGAAAACTATTCACATGTAGGTAGAGCAGCGCACTATCCCAATACAAACTACTAAGCGCAGTAGAGAAATGTAAGTAACAAAAAAGGCGCCATGTCATATACATTTAGTTTATGTTGTTGCTGTTATGAAGTGACAGAGCAGGGTTCATTTCGGGTTCAGGCTGAGGTTGCGAGGCGATCACGTGGGGCAATTACATCATCAGATTGGAAAGTGTGCGGATCGGTGTGCAGCCAAACACCAATCCGCGGACAGATTTGAATCTGCACACTTTGGAACCCCAATTCAAAAGTAAGCGGATTCTATGACCAGATCCGCCCTGTTCATGTAGACGAAAGGTCCATCCGGATTCATTTCTCTCTGGATTCAGGCAATCTAGTGTCCGTGTAAACGGGGTCTGAGGCACAGCGCATGAACCTGTGAGGGTGAGTGATCTTTCACAGTGGCAAAGACAGAGGCACCGCACATGAAGGGGGCCTACTGCATTATTGTTGACTCATTCTCCTGGGAGAGAGTAGCGATGGGGGGGGGAGGGAGGAGTAGAGAGGAGGAGAGGAGAGAAAGGATGGGGGGGAGGAGGGGGGGGTTGCTGATAGTGTGAAGGCAGCTCAGAGACAAACTGGAGCCCAGTTGGGCACAGGCTCTGCACAGCACCTCGAGCTAACGCATTCCTTTTTATCCCATTCAAATTCTGCATGACGGAAATAGCCCTTTGCTGAAATCATATCATAGCCCTGCACTGCTCTGGGATATGTTGGGTAGGTTGGGGTTGGAGTGGGGGGGGGGTGGGTTGAGCTTGGGATGGGATGCCAAGCGCTCCGGATGGCCGAGATCCCTGTGGGAGGTGTGTGTGTGTGTGTGTGTGTGTGTGTGTGTGTGTGTTTGGGTGGAGGGGGGGTTTAAGTCTCCACAGGCCAGCAAGCCCACAGGCCTCCCAGCTCTTAGAAATGTGGCAAATTCTGAGCACCTTGGCAGTACTGGAGCCTGTTCACTAAACACCCCCCCCCCCCCCACCCCATCTCACCCCTCTGCCTCAGGTCTGTCACAGCTAAAGATGGCTAATGTTGCCCAGATATGAAAGAAAGTGGGCCCAGTGTGTGTGTGTGTGTGTGTGTGTGTGTGTGTGTGTGAGTATGTGTGTGTGTGATTTGGGAGCGTGTTTCTGAATTCATCTGGATTGCCGTCGATAAGACCCGGCGTCCGCCTCCCCGGCGTATCTCTGCTCTGCACGGTGATGCAGCTTGGGTAGGGAGCGGGGAAGCGTGCGACGCTCGCTTGGCACTTCCTGTGCCGCCCAAAGCATGCCCCTGTGTTACCAGGCACTGGACACTGTCACATGGCACCAAAGAAAAAAATCCTGAAATTCCGAAAAAATTCTTTGCGTGTTTTGCCAAGAGCGCAAATGGGTCGACTTAGGGACACAAAACCTTCCTGTTTGTTTTTCTTCCGTGTACTCTTCACGGGCACATCAGAAGAAAAAAAAACACACACACACTCACACACACACACACACACACACACACACACACACACACACACACACACACACACACACACACACAGAGAGCCCACAAATCATTCAAAGGACCACCTGAGATTAGAGGGCCATGGATGAATACCCTTTCCAGGCCCACATGGCTCACATGACAGCTTGTCGTAGTTCAAGGGTAAGGAGTAAACGTATCGGCAATACTTCAAAGATTATATTCAAATCATGGCGATGAAAAACCAGGGCAGTGAAAAGAAATGACGCTGAGAATAGCCCCAGCCGTTACTGAAATATGTCAACACGGGAAAGTGTCAAATCTGCGAAAGTGAAAGAGTCTGCAGAAGGTGAACCTGAGCGATAAAAGGTGAACATGTTGGACGTGCCACGGTGCCTCTGCGTCTCCAGCAAGTTCAAACAGGGCAATGGAGGGTTGACAGGGAATACCCCAAAAAGCCGAACCTACCTTGAGGTCAACCACTGAGAAACATTAGGGGAAATCTGAGATTTCCTATCAATGTGTTTTTTCTTTTAAACGTTGCTGTAATAATAAATCAGTTTCTTTTAGTAAATAATGACATTTGTTTTGCATGTATGCAACATAACATGGTATCAATTTGTATTTGAAGGATAGTCTACACACACCAATTAATAGTCTTTTGGAATAAAACAAGAATTAAAGTTAGCATATTTGTGCCACACTAGCATATTAAGAAAAATAACTAAGGAAGTTTATACTTTAAAATTGAAGGTTAAATTGCTAACCTCCCCTGAAAGACACACAAAAATATGTTTCTATGTTTTTAATATATTTTTTAAAAACACATTATCTTAATTTCCCCTCTTCAAAAATTAAACCTCTGTTGAAATAAAGTGACGATAAATATACATCCCTGTAAGAGGTGTTTACTTTCTACGAACAGTGTGTAACTTCTGTGAGCTCAATTAGTAGAGAAAAAAGAAAAAAGCCCCTTCCACCGCTCTGCTGCTCCTCACTACTCTTCTGTTTGTGGAGGGCTCTGACAAGTGGAACAGAAATAGCATGCCACTTCAGGTTAGTTGTGGGTGGACTGAGGGAAATAAAAATCCCACTACAATGCTGAAACTAAAAAAAAAAACACAGACACGTTCTGAACTGTTCTGTAAATGGCACGTGATGAGTCATATCGACATCAAGGATGTACGGGTTGTGCAAGTTATGATGACGATGATGATATTACTGTTATTACGATAACGTGAAGGTTTTCACTTTCTGAAGTGTCAGACAACTGTGGGAATTAAAGCACAAACGACAATATGTTGAAAGGAAAAAGAGTGCATTTAGAATACCAAGGCATGCCTTCGCAGCACTGAAAGCAGGCTTTGCAAAAAGTGCTGATGAATCAAAAGGCAAAAAAGAAAAAATACTCTTGATAAAGTTGAAAAAAAAAGAAAAAATGTCCAGAAGTGACAGTAATACATATGCATGAAGGTTTTTTTGTAAATAAAGAGTTAATGAAAATATTTAGCCTCCAGTTTGACACAAGTGAAACAAGTGTTGTCTCAACAAAGGTCACCATTTACACTGCGGTAAACATGTTGCAAGCCACCCTACGTTTGTCAAACAAGGACTAGTAGAAAAATACACCCAGGGACCAAAGGATTATGCATTCAAATATATGATTGGACATATATGTATTAACTCCTGAGACTCCTATTTTGACTACACAGTGAGTTAAAATATAAATATTTTTTCTTCTCTTGATAAAATGTCCAACTATGTGGTTATTTACCATATATGTTTCATAAGTGGCAAATCTCAAGATCCTATTACCTCAAAACGACTTCTTTGTACGGGCAAATGTTTATTTCTCTACGTGTGTTGGTATGTCAGAGAAACATTTTTACTGGTGTGCATTTGTGAAAATAAATTACCAAATGCCTCCTACCTGACCTCATATGAGCCATAGTTTAGTGAAAAAAGGCAGGTGATTTGTCTGCAGGTCCCTCTGGACTTCGGTGGAGACGGCGCTAATGCCTCTGCCTATCTCTACCCAGCCAGTCACGGGGGGGGACCAATCACACGTTCCCATGGAGAACTTTGCCGTTCTAATAAGAAACGTAAGAACAAAAGGAATCAATTAGAACAGAGCTGACCTCCATCACGGAGGCAGAGATGTGAAGAACGAGCCGGAAAAAACACCTGTCTCCAGGTACTGTCTGTGACAATGGAACTACAGGAGAAACACACACGCACACACACACACACATGCACACACGCACACACGCACACACGCATGCACGCACGCACGCACCTAGCACGCACGCACGCACGCACGCACGCACGCACAAACACACACATACACACGCACACACAAACACACAAACACACACACACGCACACACAAACACACACACACTCGCACACACAAACACACAAATGCACACACACACACATACACACATGCACATACAAACCACAGGGTAAGGAGGATAAAAGAGGGATGAGAGAAGAAGTGTTTGAAGGACAATGAAAGGGTTGGTTTCATGGGATACAAATTTATAGAAAAGTATTGAAATAATTTATAGAAATGTATAGAAAAGCACCTGAAATCATTTCCACTTTTCTAAATAGAATAAAGAATAATTGAATAATAATGGGAGGGGGGGCTTCACACAGACATTATAATCACTCAACAACTGTTGATAAACTGATGAAAGTCACGTCAATGAACTGCATTTCTAATGGAGGCCAGTCCCTGGTGATGAAGGCACATGTTTTGGACATGTTTTTCACTGTGCTTTGATGCTTAAAACTTCAGCGCAGCAGCTCCTTAAAAGAAGGTGTCTTACTAACCGCACAAGGAGGAAGACATGACAGGAGAGGAGGGGGGGGGGGGGCAGAACAGGTGCTGGGCTAATGGAAAGTTTCATTGTCACAGTTGCACCCCATTTCTGCAAAATAATTTGCATTTGAAATTAAATTCTGCATACAGTCCTCTTAATTTGTCTTTGATTAAACAATGTTCTCTAAAAGGCGCTTTCATTGACCAACTGTCTGCTCAGCAAAACGGAGGGTCCCTAGCTATTAGAGAGGGAAATAAAGTTGGTCCCGGGGGATGTTGTTTGTATCTGATCTAACTAAGTGCACACACACACACACTCACTCACTCACACACACACACACACACACACACACACACACACACACACACACACACACACACACACTAAGTGACAGCTGATGGCGTCAAAAAGTTAATTAACTTTTCAATTAGAGGTGTGTCTTGACATTGCAGTTGTGTCTCTCTGAGCTACTACAAAACTCTACAGAGGCACGGAGGCTGTTTTTACCATTAATAACCAAATCAAACAAACAGCCCACTCTTACGTACTTTCACAACAAGCTCCTCTGAATCTGTTTTTGCTTAAGACAAGCACGTTATTGGGCTAATGAGAGGATTTCGTGATGAGATGATCCCCTGCACGGTGTGATTTTCATATACTAGCTCTGAACCAGTCATTTTGAAAAGGTGTATGTGTGCGTGTGTGTGAGTTAAACATGCTTTTTATATGCTTGTTTTTTGTGCAGTGCTGTCATTTCTTTCCTGTCAAATTCATATGATTATTATTATTAATAATTATAATAATAAAGAATACAAATAATACATATTATAATAAAGAACAAATATAAAAGAAAACAAGATAAATAAGATCATAATTTTGCCAGAGATGTGCATGCTGTATAGATGTTTGAAGAAGACGCTGGATCTCTCTGTTGTCATGATGAGGCAGTGACTGTGTTTCACTGAGCTGGAGTTGAGCAGTGCCGGCCCGTCTTCAGTGTGAGGTGAGTGGAGGACAAAAACATTAGAATAAATGGGCGAGCGC
>NC_137917.1:22731731-22774231 GCF_963457725.1 Sprattus sprattus | reverse complement strand
CAGTGCTTTACCTTTAAAATACAAGTCACTCAGTAAGTTGTACTTTGCAGCACAACTACACTGCAGACCGTTGGAAGTTCTCCCCGAAAATTCCTATTCTATATTTCATATTTCCACGTGTCACCGGATCTGTGCTTTCGTGCGGCACACGCAAAACGGTCCTTGGATGGATTGCAGTGTTGTAGGCAGCGACGCTCGGAGACGTCTTGACAAATCAAAAGCAACGCTCAAGACACTGCGCGCCCGTGTAGCCGGGCATGAATAACAAGGTAACCCATCAGGGTTGTCAAGGTGAATTCCTGTCGCCAGTTATGCTCTGGTCCTCTGGGCACAGATTAGGGGCCGTTATGTACAAGCACCAGCTGCAGACACTCGGCAGTGTTTTTCCCTGTGTCAGTAATTTTTCATTTTTTTTTTAAAACCACTGGTGCAGTATATTAGCCATAATTTATGTTTATCATCTCACGCCACAGCCCACCCCCAAACCCCCCTCCGCCCCCAGTCGACTTCCACAAACCGTTTAACACTTAAGCTGGTGCATATGGCCCCTTTAATAGCTATTCTGCTTGAAGGAGCACTTTAAACATTTTAAATGATTTCTTTTGGCAAACACTAATGAATTATGTCACCGAGACTGCGTTCAGGAAGCACTTGTGAACTCAAAGTAATTATAGAGAGGTGGGCGGCTCTCGGGCCAAAGAGGTGAGAGACCCCCTCTACTTATTACGCGTCCTTGTTTGGACTGTCATGGCACATGTTTATGGAGGGAGGCAATGAGAGCTAAGGCATGGCTCATGTCTGCTGTGGGCTTGTTGCCGTCAGCTGAGAAACTCTGTTTTCATTTTGCAACTTTACAGAGTGATTCGTTCTGACGCGTTAGTGATTTTTATTTGGGAAGACGTGCTAAATGAGGGAGTATAGTACGTTTGCATTTTTTTCCAGGAAGACTGAGCTGCGATGAATCAAATGGCCATAGAAGTTATTGATGTGTTTCATATTCTGCTTATTCACTCGAGTATTAAACCCGGGAGAGACTGTGAGTCATGCCAAATAGGAGTCCCCTAATTGAAGAGAATTTGCACTTCAGATGTGACACAAATTGGGCTGGAGCAGTATGATAGTTGTACCATTAAAAACATAATTTGAACTACAGTCATCTTTTTAAATGAATAAAATGACGACTTCTTAAATGTATGTATTTGTATCTGGATTGCATTCCATTTTTAAAATGGTGGCGCTGTAGTTGTGAGAAGCAGACCTTTTAAAAGATGATCCTTAGAACTCAAATGTCAAAATGGTAATGTGCGCACAATTTTCTTTTTTTTTTAAAGTCGTCTTGAGTGTACTCTTCTTCAAACACGTAGTTGTGGCACATTTGCTTCCACCTGCGCCTACTTAAATGAGTGTGCATCTATCCCATTAGCTGTGACAGAACCAAACACAGCCTTTACCCATCAGACCCAGGTATGGTATTCTCCACTCTCCCTTAAGGAACACACTTTTGTACAGTCAATTACACTCCAGAGCAGGCCTTGTTTGCTTGTTTGCTTTCATCTTAAACCTGATGGCTATTTGAATTAAATTGTGTTTATTTGAACGATGCTTTCCCCTGGCCTCTTTGGGGGGAAAATATCTTATACATAGCTAAGGGAAATGAAAAAAAAAAAAAAGCTGCGTTTGCGATAAACTACAAAATACAACATTAAAGCTGATCTGTCTTTCTCCGTTGCATTCTGAAATGGTTCATAAATACAGCCCAATCGCTCCGATCAATCCTGTCTTGGTATATCCTTACAGTATGAGTATGAGTGTGAAAGTATGAGTATGCTAGGCTTCTCTTCCAACCCTTTTCTCCAACAGTCACAGCCATGCCTGAAATAGCAAGCCTGCAGACTGAGGGTAAAGCATAGACTGTCTCTGCAGTCTCCCATTCAGGTTTGGGCACTATTCTCTGAGCCTCTGTTGTGCTCACCTCCTAATAACTTGTTAACATGGAACATGTAGCATATCTAGTTAAACTGGAACATGTAGCATATCTAGTTTAACTGGAACTTGTAGCATATTTAGTTAACATGGAACTTGTAGCATATTTAGTTAACATGGAACATGGAACATATTTAGTTAACATGGAACATGTAGCATATTAAGTTAACATGGAACATATTTTGGTTTGGGATATTATTGCTCATTTAATTTGTGTTCCTCCAACCCAAAATCTCCAAGAGTCCACTCCACAAACCCCTCCTGTTCACAACGAGCGCCTGCTTGTGCCCCTGTTAGACAACGGGAAGGTGGTATGAATTTAATTACAGCCACAAAATCCATTTGGCAAATATTTCAAGGTACACAACACAAGCCTAAAAATGGCAAGAGGTACTGGCAAGCATCAGGCAGATGACAGTAATCCCTGAGAAGGAAAACCAAATTACAGAATTTATTATCAGAACAACATTCCCCTCACTGCTGATTCTGTTCTGTGCACAGCGCTCTAGAGAGAGAGGGACAGAGAGAGAGAGAAAAAATATATAAACAAGCTAAAAGATTCAATCTGCTAAATGACTCTGGATTGATTTATTCCTGTTCTCTTCAACAATTAAAAATATGATATTGCCTATATTTTTATGTGAAGCTCAGTGCTCAGATTTTTTAGTAATGATTTCACTTATTTGAATAAATAAATGTCACCATTAAAAAAACAATATTCTTTAATAAAGACATTTAATCAAATTGTATTGCTAGCTGGAATGCATTTCATATTTCCCAACTTGGGTAATTACAATTATAAGGCTACAATTCCACTGTGACTTTTCTTATAAATTGTAAGAGCATGCATTGTATATTGTAGTACACACACTTTTTTATATATATATTTCACTGTATGCAGGAGAGAGTTCAATGCCTTTGCATGCGTTGTGCAAAAGGTTGCTGCTCTGTGTTGGCGAGTAGCAGGAAGAATCAGGTGAGGATTCGGCGCGTGGTTCGCGTACCTCAGAGAGAGAGTGAGGCTCGGTGAGGCTGATGGCCTAGATTCCGAGTGTGGCTCCTCTCCCTCGCACTGCAGATGCAATCTGTGTGTGTGTGTGTGTGTGTGAGTGTGTGTGTTTGTGTGAGTGTGTGTGTGAGTGGGGGGGGGGGCTGAGTCTTGCAGTTTCACTCCCTGTTTGCTGCGTGTCGGGTGTGCGTCAGGAATGGCGAGGTGCTCCGAGAGACCACACATCAGAGAGCTGCGCATCTCTCTCCTACGCCTTCCCTGGCATGAGAGATTACATCGCCCTCACCCACGCTCCACCCCACCCCCCGTCCCCCGTCCCCCCATCCCCACCATGCCCCCCCCTGACAACCACTGCTACTACCACCCCCTCCACTTTACCAAAATTTGTTGTCACAAACCTCCACCCAGGGCCTTGCTTCTTACAGCTGAAAAACACACACACACACACACACACACACAACTGTGAAAACAAAAAACAGCAGCGTGGTCTATGTTTGTGAACACGACTGTGTGTGTTTACCGTGTGTGTGTGACAGCACTGCAGCTCGCAGGCAGAGCAAAGCAGGAGCTGTACAAACTCTGCTGCATGCAGCAAACACAAACAAGCTAACAGCAAGCCGACCTAGATCACACAACGCCTGCAGACCTGCCACAAACACCTCTCCGACTTCCTCTCCGAGAGAAATAACAGCATTATTATTTTCCCCTTTATTTGTTTCCATTGGGTTTTTGTTGTTATTGTTGTCGATGTTGTTGTTGTTGTTCTTTTTTGTTTTGTTTTTCTTCTTATTTAGGAATAAAGTTCCATTACAAGTTCATGACACTGTGAATGATAATAGACTTTAAATGTAGAGTGTGTTCTCCTCAGAAAGGCACTAAGTGCAAAGGAAAACTTTCTTTCTTCTTCAGTGAAACAAAAATGAACATAAAAATATATCATTAGAACATAGTATGTGATTTCTTTTGCATGTCCACCCCTGAGTCACTTCATCTACCCCAGCATCCCTCCATATTGCATGAACTCGATGACCCCTTCCTCCTCGTCCACAAGCACACATTAACTCACGCACACACCCATACCAAAACATCAGCATCTTTGCCCCCCCACATCTCCCAGGACCCAGGACTCTATATGCAGTACGCCTCAGCCTTAATAGGCACGGCCATAATGAATAATAAGTCAAATGTAGGCCAAGTCGTGCTTTGGATTGCAGATGGAGAGTTGACATCGGGGCTCCAGGTAAGTAAACAGGGGGCTCGTTATTTTTTTTTGGAGGGCGTGGGGGTGTGTGTGGGGGGGGGGGGGGGACGTGGTGCAGTGAGGGCAGACCACGGCGTGGCATGGAGGAGCCCAGGGATGCCACCAATCAGCTCAGCTGGGAGGGATAAAGACTGCTTCATGCCACGGGGCATTTAGCGCTTATGAAGAGGGAGGATGGGGGCCGGCGGGAGGGGGGGGGGGGGGGGGGGGGGGGGGGGGCATTGTCTGCCGTGGCCGTGCGTTATAGGATTGAGCTCAAGTTTCCTTTGTGCCTCCATTTTTTTGTGGAGGGATTATGTTCTTTGAGAGAGTTGTGCATGCAGGCATACAGGGTGGAGGCGGTGAGATTGGAAAGGGGGGGGGGGGGGGGGGGGGCAGGGGGGGGGGGGGGTGGCGATGTCTTTGTTCGGAGTAGCGATCATGAACAAGACAGAGCTGAGAGACGGGGGTGGAGAGGGGGGAAGAGAGAGGGAGAGAGGAAGAGAGGGAGAGAGAGAGAGAGAGCAGAGTAAGTGAGGCAAAGACATAGAGCAGGGTTAAGAGACTGAGATAGAGGACTCCAGAGAGTATAGGCACATAGTGTAATTGTGGTGTGTGTGTGTGTGTGTGTGTGTGTGTGTGTCTGTGTGTGTGTGCGTGCGTGCGTGTGTGTGTGTGTGTGTGTGCGTGCATGCCCGCGTGTGTGTGTGTCAGCAGGATGAGGGGGGTATGGTGCTGACAAGAAAGATGTCAGGCCATGTAACCAGTCATGTTTAACAGTTTAAAATCAATTTACCTCCCAAGAAGAAAACGGTTCTCTGAAGACATACTTCATCCAGATAACCAGGGGACCTTCACCAGCTGGAGTGTTCAGGACTTCAGAAGAAGCAGTACAAGGGACAGCGTAAGATATACAGTATACCCTATATTTTATTGCTCCTCTATGGCAAATAATTCATTTCATTTGTCAAAAACACACTTACATGATCTACAAGCCAAACACTCTACAGACACAAACATGACTTCAATGAAATGAATATAGGGACTTTATTCAATGGGCTAAAAACTACTTCTAAAAAGTTCCCAACAATGTACAGGATGTCCGTTCTCATCAGTTTGACTGGACAGACTCTCTACTGTCATGTCCCGGCACTATTATACTCTGATGGTAGGTGTTCTCTGCTTGTTAAAGCGCCACATGGTGCATTTGCATAGGATAGCAAACATATAGACCTGCATTTGCATGCCTGAAAGTACACTTGAGTAACCATAATTACACGTGACACCAATTACTCTGTTACTTTGTATTAAATTATAATGGAAAATTCCACTAGAGAATTGGAGCCTAATTGCATCTTAATTTGCATAATTTTGCATATTAATCACATCTCAGATGAATAATAAATTTCAGCAGATTTTTTAATTTATGCAAAGATAGGGGAAAAAAAAAAAGTGGCAAAAAACATTTGTGGGGAAAAAAAAGAAACTATTACTTACAGCATTTTCACTAATTTCTCTCATTACAAAGCACCAAAGTTTGAAAAGATCTTTCTCTCTCTCTCTCTCTCTCTCTCTCAATCTCACTCTCTCTCTCTCTCTCTCTCTCTCTCTGGATGTGTGCGTGCGTGCGTGTCTGTGTGTGTGACTGCTCTGGTGCAGTAGTGAACGTGTCCGGCCACTCCTGTGGCTCATACTAAGAGACTTAAAGTATGACTTAATATTGCTAACTTCATTAACTTCAGACTGTACAAATACAAGTTTGGCTGTATTCGTTGAGTTAAAAGGAACCTAAACAATATTCTGTAACTGGCCACTATATGGATGAAAAATGAAGAGCTGATCAGACCGCTACATCCAACTAATTTGACTCTAAACTTATTCGCAGGCAACAGTGCCTTGTAGTGGCATAACATGGAATATCTTTCACAAACAAACAAACTGTTGGTAAGAAAGAAAATTGAGTTAAATTAATATATATATATATTAAAACTTTAGCCGATATAAGTCGACTAAATATATAGTCTATATCTAGGCTGCAGAGGATAAAAGGCAGCCTTATCAAACAGGCCTTCTGTGTCTAACGTACACCTGCATTCCAATACGACCCATGTAGAAGTCTATCATGCTCAGGCCCATCTAAGACAAGTACAGACAATTAAAATAAGTCAGGCACAGTTCTACAATGTGGCAATGACGTTTTGTTTAAGCTTAACAACCGTTTGCGTCTAATTTCAATTATTAAGACATGGATGCGTCTTCCAGTTTATTGACGATCTATACATGACGCCTAGATTGGAAAAGCCTTGGAAATGTGTGGTGTCACGGCCGCGCATCATTTTATCATTCTGCTCAAGTCAGTCCACAGATGCAAAAGCATTTCAAACTAACAGTGGTAATTACTTTAACACATCATAAAAAGGTTTCCATATCTGAACGCTATTTTCAATAATCAAGTCCACTGGCAATTATTTATCAATGAAATTAGTTGGAGAACTTAGAGGGGCTGGAGAATGCGCGCAGGTGTCTCTACTTGTCTTTCATGCGTGGAAATAATACCTCAAACGTGAATAAATCAGCATCTTTCACAAAGAAAATAGAAATATAACGTGAACACAAATGCGTGTGACCTGTAATCACCACTAACAGCGGGAGCGTAATGATGTTTTGGTCTACTGATCAAATTTCCAGTGTTAGAAACAATGATTTTTTTGCACCTGTGCTGCTGGCTTTGAGATGCTCTGAGCGGAAACGACTGGAAAATTTTAGGCTACTTTAATGCGAAGTATGAAATGAGAATAGACTGTTCCGTTTATTATTAAGGCTACTCAGAATACTTATCAAAATATGTCGAACCATAGATTGTCCCACAGAATGTGCCAATCTTCTAGACAGTTCGGAGAGTATATTCATTTTTTTTATATTGGCTAATTTAAGGAAACGATTGCAATCTCCTTTTTCATGTAGCTAATGTGTGGAGAAATTCATCAAATACATTGTCACAACAACTGAACAACGCACTTTTCCTTGTGAGACTTGAACACATGATCAGTTGTCTCCATACTCGCCTACTCTCAGATAAAAGGCGCACTCACCTGAGCGCTCGGACACGGGCCACGGCTGCGCGGTTACCCCACCCCACCCCCGCAGAAGCAGTCTACAAGTTAGGATGTGTCTCCATCTACTGGACTGACTCGAATTTGTCTCACAACTGGTTATTCTCTCCAAAAGCATTATGGGTACAGCAGGAGCCAGTTGTGTAAGGTTGCCCGGAAGCAAACTGAGCCGGGGACGCAGTATCCCCTTCACCAAATTCAGAATGAAATTGATATTATTTATTTTTGCAAAGGACAGACGGGACTAGAAATGCAACGCATTACGTGCTGTGCGACGTATCGTGAGATCGGAGGAATAGTGGGGTGCAAGCCGTTGGCCTGTCCTTGGAGGAGGAACTTCCCTGCAAAACAAATCTCATTCAGTTCCTGGTCGTTTCTACAGTCTGGTAACTCGCGTCTCCTGGACGGGACACTGTCCTCTGACTGCAACCTGCATAATCTGAGAAGACAGAATGCCTTATTTGTCTGCCAGAAATTCAGACACTACAGTACCGACAGTGACAATGAGCCTCAGACAAAGAGGCAGCCAGCCATCTCTGTTGTGGGCATCCCGGATCCAATCACATGGATACGAAATAAAATCATTATATTGTTTATTGAACTCTATTTTGATTTGAATATGTCCAGCGTGGAGTTTAATACTGGGGTGAAGCAGGTAGCTACCATTGTGCTTCTTGGGGTGACATGGCTGTGCCTCTTTTGGAAACTTGGTTTTAGAGAAACGAAGATGATGCTGTGATGATGATATTGATGATGATACGTAGGTGTACAAAGTAACATGCATGCATCAGTCATAACCTTTAAAGCATGTTGTGCGGGTTCTGTCCTCAGGCGGTGGTCCACGTCTCTGCAATGGTCTCCAATGGCAAGTTTGAGGATTTGAAGGGTGTTGTGACTGATGAGGTACTAAACTTAATGTGTTTGTGCCCATACACATTTAAAGTAATGGTGGGAATTAAATAAAATCTCAGGCTAATAATCTTGTGTATTTCAGGCTGTTGAAAGAGTCAAGACAAAATACAAAGTCTTATCAGATGCTCAGAAGAAAAACCTAGCCATCTCTTCAGATGATATTGTATTCGTACTTCCAGAAGATGTCTCGGTGGTCTTTGATCGTAGAGGTACAGTGTTTAATCTCCCATCTCCATATTTGATGTATAGGTGTGTAAACATGTAGTTGTGTTCTCAATAAGAGAGGGTGTTCTATGCAAATATATTTTTTATAAAACATCTTGAAATCTGCTTTGAATTGTGGCCCAACTCTGCTTTTGACTTCAGCCTCAGCCCTAATCAAGTGTTAAGTTATAAGCTACGTGTAATGTCAATACTAAGGACCTGCCAAGACTTGGCACGAACGTCACCTGCATTAGCTGTGTGAAATAAAGTGCTAATTGTTTCACGTTGTCCATGTTCTCTTTCCCAGGGAGGAAGTTTTGTAACGTCATGATGCGCTTCTGGCACCTGTCCATCACAGACGTACCAGAGGACCCTGAAAGCATACAGATCTTCAGGATAACAGATAACGGAGACGACCCGCCTAAGAAGATCGTGACAGCCGTGTACGAGTAAGTGCTAAGTGACGCTCACTTCAGAATCAAATCAAACTTTATTTGTATGGTGCATTTCATACACGAAGGTAACACAATGCGCCTCACAGTAGAAAGGAAAGAAAAGGGGGAGGGGGGTTTAAAAAACACTTGTAAAGAGACACAGATAGGATAATAAGTAAACGTTACATAAATGTTAAATAGATACATTTTACATGATACCAGGGCATCACACATGATACCAGGGCACCACATTAAAAACTTACACTATCCTGTTTTATGGAAGCGGAATTCGCCTGCAGTTGTAGATACTAAGGAGTCCCTGTCTTAACTCGGGGCCTTCATTTGTCACATGTTGAAAGTGCCAACATGTCACCATCCCAAATGGTGTCCCTCATCAAGGGGTTAACAAAGGAAGTCATCTCGTTTGGTTTGTTTTGCTTGATTGATACATCTAGCAGACTTTTAATAACCCTCAAAGTTTCTTGAGGAAGATTCTTAGAGACATTGATGCAATTGACTGATGGATTCTTAGCTAGCTTTAAGTGTTTTTTTATTTAGTTAATGGATTCTTAGCTTATGGCAGACATTCATTTTCAGCAGCGGTTTGATGGATATATTATTGCTAATCGGTTTGCTCTAAGCTGTTTGCACACACACACACACACACACACACACACACACACACACACACACACACACACTTCTTGTTCTTTTGTGTCTCTGTCGCACATCTGCAAATACCTCCATCTGTCACCTACTTACACTTTGACTCCGCTAATCACTTCAGACACAAAAAGGAACTAATCAGTCATGGTGTACAGCATCATACGGAGCCACCCCAAATTATTCCAGCTGTTTTCCTCTGTCGGGTTGAGTTTTTTTTTATTTTTTAAAGATTTGTTTTTTGGGCTTTTTATGCCTTTAATTGACAGAGCAGTGAAGACTGTGACAGGAAATGAGAGGGAGAAGAGGGGAGTGGACAGGAGAAATGGCATCGGGGCCGGATTCGAACCCGTGTCCTCCTTGGGCTTCAAGCCCGAATGTGGTCCGTTTAACTGTCTTTTTTGTGTGTCATAGCAATTTAGTGGAAATTTAAGATGGTCAAAGGCATACAGGAGAGGAGATGAATTCGGTCTACGCGCTGATGCTGGAATCTGGCGCTGGCCTGTCTAATGCCTTTGGGTTATGTCCCCCCCCCCCCCGTCCTCCACACAGGTTTCATTGTGAGCTGACAAATGGAGTCGAACCTGACTGGATGGTGACCCACATCTGGCACTGGAAGCAGCTGGAGTGACAGGTGTGACAGTGACAGGCGTGTCTCACCTAACGGTGTCCCATGAAGAATGTTCTGGATGTCCACGATTCTCGTTCTCTCCCTAGTCACGGTTTATGCTCCGGCCAAAACTTCAGTGGAACCAAACCCCCATGACAGAATCATCACAGATAGCACTGGGCTGCACGGGAGGCTGGCCCAGGCTGGTGTGAGGTGATGTCATGTCATGTGCAATTCCTGTTTGTCATTTCAGGTGTAGTAGACCTGCAACAAATGTAACTTCTTTGGCATATTTATTTGTTACAGGCGGGCTTAACTTCTAGTTCAAATCTAGCTACACACATTTTTTCTGAAGTTCAATAAATTATTTCATGGGTTAACAAAAAACTGGCTCCTGTGTTTACCATAGACTGCGTAACTAGAGGAAGTCCATTCACCGTAGGGCTGGATTTCATGATAACAAAACCTACTGTCATGATTTCATAACCTGATCACAGTCTCTTAACACAAGAAAAAGGTCAGCGTGTCTTACTTTTGGATATGTAATACATGTTTGTACTCGATAAATATATCGCCATCTCATGCAGGGCTATATATGCAAATATCCCTAATTTTATTTTGTTTGCATTAAATAGCATCATGAAATCAATTCACCTTATTGCAATTATTGCAGCATTTTACTGAACCGGCCACTAGAGTGTGTTAACACCCATTCACCCATATTCAGTTGGAAGGGCTTTTGGGGCGTAAAGCACACCTGTAGAACTGTAATGGGCCGGCAAACCTGTAAAATAAAATGATTAGTAGACTTCAGGCCGTTGGTTATTAGAACTATGGAAACACCTACAATTGCTTGTAAATGAGAAATCATACATTTTCTTTATTTGAAAGGTCACTTTGTGACTGAACTGCCTTTTTATTCTCGCCATGACTTATGGAAAGGAATCCATTTAATAGTCAACTTTGTCCTAAAACTATGGGATATTGCGTAAGTATCCGGCTTAATTTTTTTTTGATTGATTATAAGTTTCGAGAATGAAATAACATCATAGTGACATGAAATCCTATAAATCATATTGATCAATAGTATGTTTGTGTAAGAATTATGCCCCACATTTGTCATTTGTGAAGGAGAACTTACATGGAACATCTGAGTCATAAGTAGCTTTTCAAAGGCACCTAAATGTTAAATTGAGGAAAAGTGACAGACATGCATTAAATGTAAAAGTTCTCTTTTTTTGTGATTGAAGAGAACATTTCATGGACAAATACCATTTATAGTCACAGTGTGGACTTTGACATATGGTCAATTCATTATCATTAAATTCAATTCTGATACAAAATGATTCTGATACTGCGTGTGGCCTGCAGTAATATTTCAGTAATATCTCAGGCTCAAATGTTCAAGAAACAAAAAAAATTCTCGAAGATAAAACAAAAAATATATGACATGGGCTCCCGAGACGACACAGATAATAAGAACTAGAATCCTTTCACGCTTGTAACAACTAAGATGGAATAAAGAGTGCAATGTTGCTCGAGTGTAAGTGGAGATTCCACAAAATCCTGGCGATGGAACCATCACCTTTTAGCAATGGTGACTGACTGAAAAAAATTAATCATTAATGTAGTCCATTGTATAGTATTGCGGTATTAACCACATTTGCAGCTAAATAACCAGAAATGAAGACATAACGTGAATAAATGCGTCGCCAGACTGGGAGGGATTGACAATGTCTCTTTGAAGCTTGCGTGTCATCCCATTCAGCTAACAAACTCCTCAAATGTCATTATTAGAGAAGCGTTCCTTGGCAAGGATGAAGAGACATAGAATGGAGTCATTTGAAAGAATTCATTAAGCCATGCCACAGTGAAATATGATGTGGGATTATATTAATTTCCACACACTGTTATGATTAGGGTGTGCTCAAGTTTGCGTGGGGGGTTTTGTCTCGTGTTTGTTAGCAAGACATAACGTGATTAAGAGTAATAATGTTTTAATTGAAGTAAATGTGGTAAATTCATATTAGCCATTTATTCACGGCTCTGTGTCAAACTATTAAGCGGGTATATAATGGCTGGAAGCTGGTAACAACTGAAAATAAAAAAAACATTGATGTGTATTAATTTGTCATAATTTTCTGTTCTGTTTTTCAGAGGATTAGTCTGATCTACCTTTTATTAATCTGCTTAAAGTGCATAAACTAATGTGTCTATTTAGTGTCATTTTCCAGTGTCATTTTTCACTTTCTTGCATTTGTCAATGTGTGAGTGTGTACATACATGTGTGTGTGCAAGTGTGTGCACGTGTACTTCTGCCTATGTTAGTGCATGGCTTTTTGAGTGTTATGTGATTAGGTTCTCAGAAGCTTCAGACTCAATTAGGCTTTGAGAGATTTTCTCTAAGAAGCTGATTAATAGAATTATGGGGTAAATATGTGCACAAATCTTATCAAAGGCTTCAGATGAATTAGCACTGAATCTAACAGCAACATTAGGAGGACATGTCAGTCATAATGCTTACAGTTGCTATAGACGTGCTCTGATCTGGGATCTGTACACAGGCATGTGGGAGTACACTGACAGCTCAAAGATCTCAGGCTCGTTTCTTTTCAGCTTTTTTATGCAATCTGGTTCAACCAACATCCATAGGTAAAATAAATTCTCCTTATAATAAATTCTTGGTGATAGGATCCTTGTACAACATCAAGCTCCAGCAGGTTTTATTGAGGTCATGTTCATGAATTCACATAAAAATAAGAATTTTATTAAGTATAAATAACTTTAACAAGTTTTCAATTAGCCTGCATTTCTCTCAGAGCATTCCGGAAACCCTCAACACACACTTCCCCGGCTGGATGCCTCGTGGACGCCAGCCTCCACGCTTCCTCGAACGTCGCCTCGGATACGTCAACGCCAGCGTTCCGGAATATTGCAGAAATCTGAAAGGCGCACAGAAACGGGGAATCAGACTCTCGCACAGATTCAAGCACCGCTATGCCCTCAGAACCTCCAAACAGCTCTCACCTCATCTTTGGAGTGCGGATAGAAGAAGTGTTCCTCGTGCACCCCCCACAGGGAGTGGAGTGGTGGGTACAGCAGGTCGTAAGCTGTTGCCAGATCTCCGTAGTTGGTGCGGTCACTGATCCGCTTGATGCGTGGTGCGGCCAAATCCAGACGCACAGTTGGGATTCCATGGGTAGGCATATCTGAAATGCCGGTGCAAGAGGGATGAACTACAGTGCCACTTGAAAGTATGTGAACCCCTTGAGCACTTAAGCGTTTTCTGTTGTTTTACCATGATTTTTCATTTTTTTATCACCAATTTTCCATAGATGAAATGTCAGGTTTATGTTTATCATTTGCATGTACTTGTTTAGAGGAAATTGTTTGAGTAGCCGAAAAACTACATGAAACATGGAATTAGTCCATTTCAAAAGTAAGTGAACCCCCAGCTGAATTGATAAAGTCAAGCAGGTAACAGATTCAGTTAAACATATTTGGGTGATTAATTAGTCAATTGAGCAAACCGATCATCTGAGACATCCTTAGGGAAAGGTTTGGGCAACACAGATTAAAAGAGAGAGGAAACCAACCAAACTACTGTAGTGCCAAGGTGTACCCACACAGATCAACAATGCCGAAAGGAAACGAGATATCCGAGAACATCAGGAAGAAGGTTCTGACAGCCCATCAGTCTTGGGAAAGCTATAAGACCATATCCAAAAGATTCCAGCTCCATCCATCCATCCAAGACAAATCATTTTGAAATGGAGGGCATTCAACATGACCGCATCTCTGCCTAGAAGTGGACGCCCATCAAGACCATCACCAAGAAGCACCAGAAGAAGAATAAATCAGGTAAAAGTCAACCCACACATCACCTCTAAAGAGTTTCGGACCTCTCTGGTAGCATCTGGGGTAGATGTACATGGGTCTACAATCAGATGAAAATTGTTGGTTTTGATTGTGACAAAATAATTCTATCTCAGACTCATCTGTCCAAAGAAGGGACTTCCAGAAGGCCTTTGGTTTATCCAAGTGCTCTCGGGCAAAGTTGAAACGGGCAGTTTTGTTCTTTCTTGAGAGCAGAGGCTTCCTTCTAGCAACCCGATCATGAATGTCATGTCTATTCAATTTTCGTCTGATTGTAGACCCATGTACATTTACCCCAGATGCTGCCAGAGGTCTGAAACTCTTTAGAGGTAATGTGTGGGTTGACTTTTACCTGATTTATTCTTCTTCTGATGCTTCTTGGTGATGGCCTTGATGGGCGTCCACTTCTAGGCAGAGATGCGGTCATGTTGAATGCTCTCCATTTCTAAATTATTTGTCTTGGATGGATGGATGGAGCTGGAATCTTTTGGATATGGTCTTATAGCTTTCCCAAGACTGATGGGCTGTCAGAACCTTCTTCCTGATGTTCTCGGATATCTCGTTTCCTTTCGGCATTGTTGATCTGTGTGGGTACACCTTGGCACTACAGTAGTTTGGTTGGTTTCCTCTCTCTTTTAATCTGTGTTGCCCAAACCTTTCCCTAAGGATGTCTCAGATGATCGGTTTGCTTAATTGACTAATTAAGCACCCAAATAAGTGTCACTGAATCTGTTACCTGCTTGACTTTTCCAATTCAGCAGGGGGTTCACTTACTTTTGAAATGGACTAATTCCATGTTTCATGTAGTCTTTTGGCTACTCAAACAATTCCCTCTAAAAAAAGTACATGCAAATGATAAACATAAACCTGACATTCCTTCTATGGAAAATTGGTGATGAAAAAAATGAAAAATCATGGTAAAACAACAGAAAACTCGTAAGTGGTCAAGGGGTTCACATACTTTTAAGTGGCACTGTATACTAGACTACCTTGTCTGACAATAGCAGCTTTTTCCCCAGTTTATTCATTTCATACAACGTTTACTCCCATGGAAATGATTGACTGACTGTGGGATGGAAGAGGAGGAGAACAAGACACAGACTACTCAACATCCCCTTAAATCCCGGGCTGCTATTAATCACATAATCGTACATTACGCACATTAATTTAACAAAACATACACACACACATTTCTACATGGAGCACATTTCACAGTCATTTATCATTTGCTATTTGTCAGCCAAAGGATTTTAAGTTGATTTACTCACTGGCAGTGGAGGTTCCATCCACAACTGCTCCAATCTGTGATGAGGTGGTGGCAGACACATCTGGAACGGTTCTGGGGTGAGGCAGAGTCTTGGGGGTTTTCAGCAAGCTTCCCAGCTCCACTGGCACCAGGTCCTCGGGCTTGACCAGGGGCTCTGCCTGGGACGCCTGGCCTCCCTCTCTCTGCATGTTGGCTGGAGCAGTGCTTACCGTACGCTCTGCAATACAGGAGGAGGTGACACAGTACACATAGCACTCAGCAAAACACACAATGGTTGTTCTTTGAGTTCAATCTGTGCCCCTCTGAATAACCAGTAATGATGAGGAAACGTGTATTAATCTACATACAATCAAACATCAAAACAAGATATCTGCTATGGTTAATCTAGTTCTGTTTGTATATGTAGTGTACAAGTCAGCAGCAAATTGTCTGTTAGCTCTTTTTCATCGCAATTCAAGCTCTTGTTCTCTCCAGTCAGTAGCAGGCCACCTGAGCCACATGTTGACTGCTATAGACTGCCACCTGTGCTCACCTTTAGTGAGAATCCCCTGCTCCAGTCTGCCGATGGGCATTTTGTCTTTCCAGCTGAGGAAGTTGGCAAACTCCATGAAGCTGATCAGTCCATCCTTGTCCACGTCACAGTACTCCATGAGGCTGTCCAACACTGGGCCACTGAGGTCCAGTTTAAACTGTCGACAGACTTCCTGCAGATCCTCCTTATCAATCATTCCCTGCCCCTTCTGTAAAGTGAGAACTGTGTTAATAACATGGAGTATGCAAGACAGTAGCATGCATTCACGGCACAATAAGCATTTTTATGCAATATCATTTCTACAGCTATCAGCAAATACAATGACTGAGGTATTTTAGTTCTGACATTATTATACTAAACACAAGTACCAGATATTGAAAAAAAAAAAGATGTGCCGAAAGAATGTGTAGATAAAGGAGGTCACTTCAGGCCATCTAATGGCTGTGTGTATGTGAGAGCCTGCAGAGAGCAGAAGACCTTGTCATAGTGCCTGAACGCCTCCAGTAGAGAGTTAAAGTTGCGGTAATTGGCCTTCTTCAGGTGCTGGCGAGCGATGGTGACTAGACTCCGTTGGCGGTCCTTCCCTCTGAGGTAATTAGGTGGTGATGTGGCTTGAATGAGATCCCTAGCATCTGCAGGCAACAGCATGTAGAAGGACCAATGTCACCAATGCTATTGTACTGTAGGTTCATTTGGAACTCTGCAGATGAGTGTGTTCATTGTGTGATTCAATCAGGAACTCTTACTGTGAAACGTAAGCCATTACGTAAGGAGTTGCACCCTTTCTCCAAACACTTCCTGTAAACTGATATCACCTGTACCACACCCCTGTCCTGGCCAACCAAAGCTCACATCTCTTACTCTTATTCTATATTACCCTCTATCTACAGCTCTATCCGTGCAAGTTAGATTAGATATTGTGTGTTTTACTTTTGATCATTTCAATAATAAATAAATGCTTTGGATTATATATGCTGGTATATTTAGTGTGAATGGTGCCAACCTGTAGTACTCAGAACTCCAAAGACCTTTAACTTTATCAAATACATTTTTGATCAGTTCCAAACTGATAGTTTAGTATATTTTGAGAGACTGATGAGACTGATTCATGACACTGATTTGAGACTGATCCTTGGTTGAATTTGACCACTATGGTAGACATCACAGTTTTTGTCCATGTGTCCATGTGTTCAACTTCATTGATCTGCTGTTGTGTTGCATAGTTGATGCATTTTATTGGTGCTGTCGTCAAGATAGTGCCAGCATTATCTTGGTGGCCCTCGCGAGGAAAGTATTAGCATTTATACACAAATGCACCCATATTTATTTGGCACCCATCAACAGAGCTATTGTCCTTACATTATTTGAGTACCCCTGTGTGAGGACAGAGTTTATGTACCTACACTATACAAGTCTTACTGACAAATGTGGGGGCCGTATTTCCAAAAATGAAATGAATATCAACACAACAGTGTACATGAACCTACTGAGCTAAAGGTTATTGAGCATTTTTAAGCGCACAGTAAGTCTGCGTCTATAATTTGAGGTTTCGTGGAGTAGCAGCAATAGCCACAGCAAACACCAATAACAGCAGGAATGAGATTAAATATCTCACTCCTGCTGTCGTCCAAAGGCAAGCCTGGAGGACACACGCCAAACCCCAGGTACGCAGCAGTCAAGCCATATGGATGATGCCCAGAGGCACGGACTGGAGTCCTTTGATGGTGCAATGCTTTGCTCACCACATGCCTGCGATGATCACTTTGATCTCACACACACGCCCATGTCGTGTGCAACACTTAAAAAATACACTTGCTGAAAATTCGCTTGGTCCTCACTGCTTTAAGGGTGGGGCAGTTTGAGCAAACTCAGAACTGTGGATATTTACCTTACTATGAAAATTTGACTTGAAATGACTTGAAAATTATACTTTAATGTTTACAAAGATTTTGAAAGACTGTTTTATGACAATATCTACTGATATTTGAGGTCTTTGTCTGCAATTACCTGAAATGACTAATGTAAAGGTAGACTAGAAAGTCAAGTTAGACAGCAGGTTGTGTAACATTTTTCATTTAGGATTTTCAAAATGGTTTTGCTCAACCAGACTTTGTTTTGTCCCACATGTTTTTCACGACTCGGCTGCCAATATGGTAGTGTTGAGCAAAAAAGCAAGGTACTATATGAAAATGATTTAATTATGTACTGTATGGGTTGGAAAACACCACACTTCTGTACTCTCTCCACACTCCACAACTACTGGACTAACAAAATAAAGTTAATAAAAGCTTTGAAATTTGTTTAAGATGGATGTCCAAATTTCCCTAGTATAAAAAAATAAACTGACTACAAGCCTGGTCCTGCTGAGAATGACTATAAATCTCAGAAAACAACAATACATAATTTAACAAGAACTGGCTTGAAAATCTACGGGGTCCTTCAAATCTAAGGTTAAAGGGAAACAACACTTTATCAACAGAACACTATGTGAACAAAATCTAAATCTACAAATGCCAGGCTATAGTAAACCAATGCCACGGTACTCTTCCACCTTGAGAAAATAACATGCGCATCGACAACAACTACTTGTTAACTTTTTTTCTCTTTATTACTAGAGTTGATAGCTGGTGGTCAGAGTTGATACGGGTGTGACAAACCTCATCAGGATTGAGTTAGTAACGTTGCAACTGACTCACCAAAGTCATCAGGTCTCAACAAGATTCCAAATGTGTGTTTCGCCGGAACTTTCAGAGTATCTGCAATTCTGTCACAAGTTACAAAAATACTGTAGTTAATAATGCTTATCAGCTGCACAATAATGAGAAGTACAAATTGTAAACATTTGCAGAAAGGACATGGAAAAGTTAACAGACTTACGGATCATGCACTTTGCTTATTTGGGGCTGAGTCCTTTCTCTGAAGTCGTCACAACGCTTTGAGACTAACATTGCACTACAATGTCTGTAAGAGCAACACACCACATTGTAACACTTATAAAGATATGGTAAATAATTAACCAAAACTGCTTTTGAAAACATACAAGGCTTTTTGAAAACATACTATAAGCCATAGCCTAGACAAGGATAAAACAACACTTACATTTACATTTAGTCATTAAGCAGACGCTTTTATCAAAAGCGACGTACAAATGAGTGAACAATCAAGCCACGAGCAATATAGACCTAGTGTTACAATAAATACTATTTAACATAAGAAATAAAAAAAGTGCAGGAATGTAACTTCTATAAGTGCAGGTTAAGTAATAGTTAGAGGAGATAGCATAAGATGAAGAATAAGGTGAGGTAGAAAAAGGAAGAGGAAGTGCAAGTTAGGAAAGGAGGTGCTCTCTGAAGAATTGGGTCTTAAAGAGCTTCTATAAGGAAGAGAGGGATGCCCATGCTCTGGTAGTACTAGGCAGCTTCTTCCACCAAACGTTGAACTACAACACTTAACCACCACTCATCCCTTGTATTTGTTCAATATTGTCTTCATATCACACCTGATGACAATATTTTTCAAGGTAACCTCTAAGCCAACAATCAAAAAAGCAGGTATTTACTGGGTTTGTCTTACTTTTGCTTGTCACATGGCCAGTGAAGGGATTTGGAGACCATGCGTCCATCGTTGTGGTGGGGAGTGGGCACTCCAAACCGGGTGTCTTTCCCACAGCGCTTCCAGTCGTATGCCCTGTCGACACGCTCACCTGCAGAGTCAACATTACCTCATGTAAAACATGGCATCTGAATAGCAACTCAGTGAGCCAGACCTGTCTTTGGTAAGCAACAGCAACACACAGCATCAATTATGTACAAGTTTGGTTATTGTACATGACAATGTGAAGTGCAGCAAAAGGGTATTTCGTGTGTTGTGTTACACAGAGCATCTCAAAAAGACTTCATCCTTGAGATGCAGCTTCCAGCCAACTCACCTACTAAGTAGGCATTATGAGAACGGATATAATTCTGACGCCCTTCCTGGGAATCTCTCTCAACCTGCTCTGAGGTTTTAGGCGGGTTGATGATCTCACGTGCGTTGACGCCTGCATTATGATTTTTTTTGTAACAAAATACTTTTGATCAGTCTTAAATTATTCAACTATACTGAAAAACACAATTATTGGCATGTGCGTATCCGTTTTCAATGCCTAAAACCACCCGAATTAATCCTCCTACATCAAATGTTACTTACGGTAATGGTTCTTCACACCAAAAGTAGTTTCGTTAATGGTGAACCACTTAGGCAGTCCCAGGCTCTGGTTGTGTGATTTGCCAAAAGGGGCCCTCTGGTGGCTGGCATACCCAGCCTCATTAAGCTGCTGAAGCTTCTGATGAAACCGGGTCTTTGGTGCTGGATTTATCAGTGAACCACTCTGCAAGGTAAAAACCAGCACACTGACATCATACTGGGCACTCTGCTTGCATGAGCACTCGGTTCCCATGTGCATTTGGTGCCAACATTCCTCCAATGGCAAATTGTCACCATTATTAAAGGAGAAATAAGATCAACTTGACACTATTTCTTATCAGAACCAGTTTCAGTTAAGCAAGCTCTGGCGATTGTACCATTCACTTGCTAAATTATTTGGCAGAATTGCATTTTGGCACAACTTACAGTAAAAGATGTGTTGGTTGTCACTCCATGCACTTTCTTGCTGGCAATATCAGGGTCATTGGCTTTTCCATAGAGCACGCGGATGGCCCCTGGCTCAGGGCGAGAGGTATTGTGAAACTTCTTCACCACTGGGGGTGTGATGGCCTAAAATCAATAATAATAAAAAAAAAAATCAAAAATAAAATAATTGTATACAATGTAGCCATATTAAAAGTAAATGGGTTTTAGCCAACTGTACTGCTGTTAACTATCGCTAACTGACGCAGATCTAAGGACTTACCCGTGGTGATAACTCAAATAATGTCTTGACACGGTCACCAAGGGGTATTCGTTTCCCTGCCTAAGTCAAAGAGCAAAAACATTGACATGGTTGTGAACAAACCGCTGTTTTTACCACAGTTTGGGATTTACAGAGAAACAATCAAGCATCATAGTAACGTGCAAGACAGAGGGAGCAATTGTGTTTGTTGGGTTAATAACATTAAATTACATAACGTAAAATGTTACCGTTGGAATGCTCGGGAATCTGTCGTTTACCAAAGTCATTTTCTTCTTGTCGCTGAAAATGAAATTAATTTGTAGCCATCTAATTCATCCAACTGCAAGCAATTTACAGATTGTCCGTCATTGTGCGAAAAAGATATCAGGATGTTTACAACCTGTCTCCTGGCAACAAGTTTGGCAAGATAAGAGATATTTGAGTTCTTTCTCTGTGACGTATTCTTCTAAAAACTTAAAGAGAAGAAAGAAATATAAATGCATATTCAACAATTTTTTTTTATTTCTTAAATTTAAGAAATGTTATTTGCAGCTACCGAAATTTCGTCTTAAATTATCTTCAATAAAAGTTATTTGTTGCTCCCTGAATGGAAAATCAAATGTCGTCCTGCAAATGCACGTCCTACAATCGTCCTACAAATTAATATTTGTTACAATAAACAGCAAATTGGGGTAGCAAGAGAGAGACTAAAGAAATACATTTGGAGTAAATTGAGAGACAACTTTAAGACGGGAGTTTCTGATTGGCCATTTCATTGCTATACGTCAAAGATGCCAACTCCAGTCATACGATCTGTCATCCAACGTTTTGAGGCAAAGAGGGAAGTTGCGAAGAAAAGGAAGGGAAGACATTAGCAACCAGAGAGATTTCTCTGGCGTTGACCACGATTTGGAACGCGAGAATATCGCTTATTAGTGGTCGTTGTCAGGTGCCCTTATCGTTTTCGTCTGGAGAAGGTAAGCCTCTGGGCCATTTTCCGGCTATTTCATTTTGGAGTGATCTTGACGCTAGTTAAAATGAAGCTAGGTTAGCCGACATTAGCTGTTCTACAGGCTACGTTGTTAGCAAAATACGAAAAAGGAACTTAATTAGCTAACGCTAGCTTTGCTATAAACATAGGCCTTTAGATGTTATACCTTATGTTATTGATAAGAGACAATAATGTACGACATGGGTTGGAAGTATTGTGGCATATCCATGATATTTCTACCACGATCATGCAACGCTAACTAACTAACTATTTTCTTGCACTTTCTCGGATTGCACTTCGTTGGTAGCTGTGTGGATTGGTTTATATGATACTGTTAGCTAACTCGCTGACATTGGAGTCTGCGTCGAAAACCGTTTTATGGTAGAAGTAAGTGGGTAGTTAGCTAGCAGGCTAACATACGAGTTTTTGAAAAGTCTAACGTTAGTTGGTTAGTGACAGCCAGTTAGCGCTAGGAAGTGACTTACTGGTGTGAGCGGTATTTACAATATGGTTTATGTAGTACCGATGCCTACTTTGTCAGTTTAGTGAGCTTTTCACTTTGGGAAACAGAACATGTATTGTCAGTTTTCTCATACGGATCAGCGCTAGCTGGGTGGCTTGAGAAAGGTGTCCAGCTGGCTAGCAAGCTAGCAAGCTACATGACACAGCTTGTTGCTCAATTATGATGCGCCCATGTTAAGATACTAACCCGTCGACTTTTCACCGTGAATGGCAGAGTTATCATAGGATATCTAGTTTTCAGAAATCTGAAAATAGTAGTATGTTTTTTGCGGTACGATCAGAATTAGGGTCAAATTGGAGCGTGGAAAGTTAGCTAGCTAGATGATGTTGAGATAACTAGTTAGCTGTTTAGCCATGAAGGAACCGAAGCTGAGGGCAAACAGCCAGACGCTTTCGTTGTTCCCTTGTTTATGCATCACTGTTGCCAGATCGGCCAAGTCGGCGGCACAGTGCTGTCAAGTTACCGTACTTACACCCTGACACTTAATTTAGCCTTATGAGAAAAGAATGATGACAGACATTGCCATAAATGTCAATCATGATATCTGTTTACGTGTCGATGCTGTTACATTGGCTGGTACATAACGTTCTTCCAACAGTAGCTTACCTTTTGGTGTAATTGGCTATTTATGGTCACAACCTTGATGTAATAAGCTGCTGGGTTAAATCACCATGCTTATTGAAAGCCAAAAGGTGGTTCATGAGTCATGCAGGAATGTGTAAATACAGGATTTGGTTCTTTGCTTGACTTCATCCCTTAGTGAGGTAAACAGCAGTCCTTATCCGTGATCTGGAGAAGTATAAGGCTGTTATTGAAATAGAGCAAAAGCTAATAGATTGATTTGCAGTTAAACCTCAGTGTCACAAAAAAAACATCCTAAAAAACATTTGTTGATATACAAAATTCAACGTCATGTTTTCTAACTTTGTCCGTCAACACAGTTGTTGTATTGGGGACAATCGGCAAGGCAGTTTTAAAAAAATGTACAAATAAACTGTACAGCATTTTCAGTGTTTTAATTTTTTAAATTTTACTGTTACATGCAGCCACAGGGGTAACTCACAAGTCACTCTTTTTGTTGCCTCTGCCATTCAGTGGATGTATCATTTGAATTAAGTTTACTCATGAACCCACTCTTCCTCTTCTCCTCACCCGTTTCAACAGCACTGTGGCATCTAGGTTATGGCAAGTCGGGGTGGAGCGCAAAGACCCAACGGGCCCAATGCCGGCAACAAGATCTGCCAGTTCAAGCTGGTGCTGCTCGGAGAGTCGGCTGTGGGGAAGTCCAGTCTGGTGCTTCGGTTCGTCAAAGGCCAGTTTCATGAGTTTCAGGAGAGCACAATAGGAGGTGAGGCAAATGTTCACTGAAATACGTTGTTTAAAAACCAAACGTATTTGCTTCCACAATACTTCAGAAAAGGTTTAAAGATGCCGTACGCAATTCTAATCCAATACACGTTTCGTCAAATTCAGTAAATTGCTTGTCACCGTCTTCGAGCTGTCCGTTCTGTGTATGCACTCAAAAAAAATACCTGGTGATCGTATAGCCCTGACCCTGTAAAATGGGAAACCAAGTGTCTTGAATGGAGCCATACACTATTCAAGCCAGTCAACACGTTGCCTCAGGAGTATGGAAGCGAGGGGTTTAATTTGATTGACTTTTGCTCACAAATATTAGCAACTTTTGCCCGAATCGCAGCCCGAACCTTTAGCCCGAATCGCTTTTAGCAGTGGAAATAGGGGGATAATATACACCATCACAGTATGGGGTCAGTCGAGGAGAAGTCAGATTCACCATCACGGTATGGGGTCAGTCGAGGAGAAGTCAGATTCACCATCACGGTATGGGCTCAGTCGAGGAGAAGTCAGATTCACCATCACGGTACGGGCTCAGTCGAGGAGGAGTCAGATGTGGTGAGGTTTTATGGTAGCTGTAGAGGAAGGAAAAGTAAAGCATGGAGCCAGCAGATTTCATCCATGAGCGCTGCCTCTTGTGCGTCAGTGACCATGCTAAGCACCAGAACATTGTGTGTATTGTATTTATTGTGTTTATTGTGATTCATGTATGTATGTATGTTTGTGTGTTAAATGTAAGCTACTGGATGACCTTAATTTCCCTCGGGATCAATAAAGTATCCATCTATCTATCTATCTATCAAGGTCTATGTGGTGAGATGTACTCGCCTTACTTCGGATCTGATACTTGTCATACACCCCCCCTTCCTTTCTGCCGGTATTCCCATTTTCAACTCTGATTTTCTCCTTCTTCTGTGTGTTTTCTCCTGTTCATCTAGCTGCCTTCCTCACTCAGACGGTGTGTTTGGACGACACGACGGTCAAGTTTGAGATTTGGGACACGGCAGGACAGGAACGCTACCACAGCCTGGCGCCCATGTACTACAGGGGAGCGCAGGCAGCCATTGTGGTCTACGACATCACAAATGAGGTGAGTCAAGATCACCTAGGAGAGCTTAAAGATCAATCCTGGTGATGGGCTAATAAATGTGAGGAGAGGGAATGAGAGAGGGAATGAGAGAAGGAGGGAGAAGGAGAGAGGGAAGGAGAGAGGGAGGGAGAAGGAGAGAGGGAGGGAGGGAGAGGGAGGGAGATAGGGGAGGGAAAGAGAGAGAGGGAAGGAGGGAGAAGGAGAGAGGGAGGGAGAAGGAGAGAGGGAGGGAGGGAGAGGGAGGGAGATAGGGGAGGGAAAGAGAGAGAGGGAAGGAGGGAGAAGGAGAGAGGGAGGGAGAAGGAGAAAGGGAGGGAGGGAGAGGGAAGGAGAGAGGGAGGGAGATAGGGGAGGGAAAGAGAGAGAGGGAAAGAGAGAAATAGGGAGAGAGGGAAAGAGAGAGAGAAAAAGACAGAGAGAGATATGTCCTGCTGTTTGGCCTTACTGACCACTGCTGCTCATTTAACTGGATATTGCTATTTCCTGTTTCAATTTCATTTAGTTTTTCATGCCTGTTGTGGTTAAGATATTTCCCTAAACTCTTGCTAAACTCTTGTATTTGTTCAGGAATCATTTGGACGAGCAAAAAACTGGGTGAAGGAACTTCAGAGACAAGCCAGTCCGAACATTGTAATAGCTTTGGCGGGCAACAAGGCCGACCTTGCCAACAAGAGAGCCCTTGACTTTCAGGTTTGTTTCCTCTTTAAATGTTGTTGGGCTTAATCATTGCAAGGCGTAGACTACTTGCATTGTTGTGGTTTTACAGCAACGGAACAGTGATACACTTGGAAAATATAATCAGCTGTTGTAATCAGGGGAGTTTTTGATGTGTGGAATTATTTCAGTTTTTAATATTTTGATTGAAGAAGGTTAAACTATTCACTTTTTAAACTATTTCATTTTTTATACATAGTCTTGGACTATAACCAGATACAACCTATGTAAAATCTCATAAACCTACTCCGGTATTGGTTTGGAGCTGGTTAGTCTCAGATGGTATGAGATGTGAACCGGCAGTAGAATTAATGATCAGTGATGCTGGTAGTTCTGTGTGACAGGGCGATGTTAACCCCAGATGATCTTTTTTTATGCAGCTTGCACAGTCGTACGCGGATGACAACAGCCTACTCTTCATGGAGACCTCAGCAAAGACTTCCATGAATGTCAATGAAATTTTCATGGCTATTGGTGAGTACGAGCTTTAGATACAGTATGGTGACTGTTCCCATTGGTTTATGTTTAAAAAGGTGATGACATGACTGTCTCCTTTGCATTCACACAATATCATTAGGCGCTTCTAATGCCAACATATCTGGTTGAACAATTTAGGAACACCACGGACACTGGTTAGTTCAGAGGGCAAACACTTGTTCAGCTTGTACAACTTGAACAAAAATATGTAATTGGGCCATTTGAAAATAAGGAACAAGTCATAACATTTTGGCGAATTTGTAGTTTTAGCATTAGCCTGTTGTACAGACTTGTACATCATTTATGCAAAGAAAGATACATGATTAAAATCTTAGTATTTAACTACACATGTAATTACATTTAATATTGTGTTATGACAAGTTATAATTAGATTGCAGATATGTAATAGTTAGTGTCATGTTGCTGTGCATGGTCTCGCTGAGAACAGACAGTGCAGCACTTTAAAGCTCAACCTAATTCAGGATGTCGTATCAGACGATTCCCTATTCTCTTTAGGACATGGTTACACCCCCTCTTGTGTTGTTTGGTCTGGCGTTAGTAACGACTCCCTTTTCTGTCTTCCTCTCTGCAGCGAAAAAATTGCCCAAGAACGAGCCAGCGCCAGCGGGAGCCAGCGCCACCCGCAGCCGGGGAGTGGACCTTACAGAAACAGCCCAGCCTACTAAAGGACCATGCTGCAATAACTAGCTAGCTGGACACATCTCATCTCCTCTCCTCTCCTCCTCAACCTGTTCATAACATTGAGACATGGGGCTCCTCTTCTTCCTCCTCCTCCTCCTCCTCCTCCTCTTCTTCCTGCCAACCTCGCTTCCTGACTAGCTAAAGACTCTTGTGTAGATATGTTTCCAACACCTTTTTTTTTTTTTTTTGGATGAAAAACAAAAACAATATGTTCCATCAGATTGATAGATGCATGTATCACTACAAAGCCTAAAAGACACACACACACACACACACACACACACACACACACACACACACACACACCTGAGCCCCCCCCACACACACATACACAGAGGATACATACCCGCACACATTTTGTGAACGTTCTTGAACCAGAAAACTAACTAGTAGGAGAGTGTCCAAGCTCAAGAAGTGAGAGATGTGTGTGTGTGCGTGTGCGTGTGCGTGTGCGTGTGCGTGTGCGTGTGCGTGTGTGTGTGTGTCTCTGTGTCTCTGAGCAAACATGTGTTTTGAGATGGACTGATTTCCTCACACTGTAAGGCACAGTTGTGATGTGGGGTGGATGTAACTCTGCTACCACCATGCGTTTGATGAAAAAAAGGTGTGTCTCTCTTAAAGCATCAGACCCAAATGCCACCCATCCCTGCCCTATTTTGCATCCTCCCCCCCCCCCCCCCCCTCTCTCTCTCTATCAGGCCAGGGGCCATGCCTGTGTTTCGCAGCGATCTACAGTATTGATGCAGGGTCAGGCAAGGACTCTTTACAACCAGGCATTCCTCCTTGCTCCTCCTCTTGAGGATAAAGCCCCCTTTACGGCGATGCTGGGTGGCAGTGCGCAGCCCCACATTGCCACTAGCCCTATAAGATTGAAACCAAAAGAGCTGCAGGGTCTATTTGGTGTGAACTTTCCACAGCTGTCTTGCCTGACAAAAGTACAGCGCATCCATGAGAGGTGTTAGACATGTTACGTTTTTCTGAGTGATTCTCATTCGATTGATGGACATCATGATGTGCTTTAAGAGAAAGAACAAAGATCACGGACCGTGAAAAAAGATAAAGAAGGAAAAAAACAAGAAAAATGGAAGAAAAAAAAAAATCTGCTCTATGTATTATTCAAAACTTTGTGTTTCCATTTCTGTCACTTACATCTGTTTAACATTGCCTTTTCTGCAATCAGTGGACGAGTAGACAAGGTGTTTCTCGAACCTTAGTAGTCGGGGGAGGTGGTCTCTATATGTGGGTATGGCCCAGAACATTATTACTAGTCTGGAGAGTTTTCCCTCAGCACAGCCTGTGTGATATGAATATATTGTAAGATAGAGTGATTCAGTCAGCCGTTTTATAACTGAAGCAGTACAGACCAAGGGGGTGTGTTTAGGCAGTCAAAATGACAACACATAGCTCGTTACCTCTAACTAGTGTACCTCAAGAAGATCATCAGCCTTGTGTGTAGGGATGTGCGTCGTTTCCTGCCGCATCCTTACCATGTAAAATGGGGGAAAGCCCTTGCCGAGCACAGCGCAGTTAATTAATATTTAGAAAACGGAGGGATGGATGACGGAGGAGTACTGAGTCATCTTGACATTCATGTCAGATCTTTGCACTGCTTAAATATACCCTCAGCTTGTTTTGCGAAAAACCTAGAGATTCCAATTGTACAGTTTCCCAGAATGCCACTGTGGTTGTAGATTTTGTTTTTTTGTTTTTTTTCCACAAACTGGTCAAATAATGTTAAATGGTGGTCTTTTTAAATGTACTTCGTGTTATTAACAAATCAAATTGACATTTACTCAGTGGTCTGTCTCGTAGTTTTATCTGAACGGTCTCTGTTTTTATTTTTTCAAAGACTCCTAGCAAATTGCACAAATTTGAGGTGTGTTTTGGTCATGAGCTGGTGACTGCCCGTTTGATCAAATTAAAAAGCGTAATCTTGGAAGTGCTAACCTACTGCTTAAAACACCAAATGTAGCTAAATGAACTATGTGACTGTCAGAGAACCGAATGGACAAAGTGATGTAATGACCTTAACAGTGAAGGACTAATCTTAATGGATTGTCCAGGTACTAGCTAATATTTTCAATAAAGGGGGTGAAATTGTACGTTTAATGGTGTGGATGTTTGATGAAGCTCTACACGTAGCGCAAGGCTGTTTTGTGTTTGAAGTCAACACCTGCAAGAGCCACACCGATTGGCTGAGGGAGTCAGACCCCGTCCTCTGATTGGACAGCCAGTACATCCAGCCCTTGGAGGAGGATCACCATGACGGAGATGTTCTCCCTGGAGCCTGCGGCTATCGCTCTTTGCAGCAGCCTGCTGCATATACTGGCTGCCAGCTGCTCATAGTTCACCTCCACCACAGCCGCCCTTCCTGCGTCCTCCCTAGCAGTTGGGTCCCTGGGCTGTCTGTATGATGCTGCCTGCTCTTGGTCCTCCATTCCCTCTCTGCATGGTGGTTCCTCAATGGTCGCCTCTTGGTTCTCTGCAGGTTCTTTGAGCATAAAGATGCACTGGTCTCTAAGCCGTTCCTTGGTGGCTTTGGTGTGGTTGTAGCGCCTCCGACAGTTGCGGATGCACCTCTGCACCACGTGGGCGATCTCCTCCGGTTGGACTCCGTCCCATAGGCCACTGGACCCCAGCACCAGCAGGCCGGAGGACGGGTCCAGGCCCAGGGACACGCAGGACGGTGTGGGGAGCACCACCTTCCTCAGCTTACGATCGCCGTAGTTGCCAAGCCCTCGCGTGGCACGGAGCAGGCCTTCCACCAGGCCGTGATGCTTGTTGACGCTGATGGCTCCCCCTTCCTTCAGGATACGCTTGCGCTCCTTGGAGTTTGCCGTGCTGTGGTCCTGGGTCACATGGAAGCTCTTGCCTTGTTTGTAGAGAACAGCGTGGACGTTTCCTACCCAGCAAAGTGACAGGAAGAAAGAAAGAGATGAGAGGAGAGAGAGAGAGAGAAAGAGAGAGAGAGAGAGAGAGAGAGAGATGGGCAGAGGCAGGCAGAGAACTCCTTTCCTCTACCTTGCGCTGCAGTGCCGGGGAGGTTCTCTGCCTTTAGAACCGTGACTTTGACGTTACGTTACGCAAAGTTACAGGATATGACCTAGTAAAAAAGAGCATCATTGTTGTGATGTTATCATGTAGTAAACTTTGTTCCATTGATGCAATAGATAATTTAACAACTTTTCATATTTCTCGTCTGAATTTATTATCACATTACAAACTGCACCAAATCTTACAAATAATAATGATCGGTGCTTATTCTGTTGATGGGTTACTCAGTAGTTTCACTCGAAAGTCTGTTACTCAAACAGTGTAAAGAAATCAAGACAGTATTCCACAAAGCAGGATCACAGAACATTTCTACTCGAGTCGGTACTACAAATTTAGAGCGATACGGATGTCATGAAGCTGGATTTGTCTATGTTTGCCTAACTTGAATGTAATAATTTTTTCTAATAACATTTTAAGAAGGCATTTGTAAGTATGTGCCTAACCTGATCAAGGGAAATTCATTTTCAGGATAACAACTCGTTTACTGGTTCTATACCAAGCACTAATGAGGGAAAAAATAGTAGGGACAGTTTATTTAGTGTACAATTATCATTATGCCTTTCGTGGTCTACGGGCTTGTGAAAATGAAAGTAACACAGCAAGTGATCCTCATGCCATAGTGTATATTCTAGAAATAAGATCTAACTTTCATGTAATTTGCTACTGGCCACGAATGCCACTCTTCAATGTGCAGTACAAGAGGATTAGTCCAGTGTATCGTGGTTTTTAAGAAACCACTGGTGGCTTCTGTATTTGGACTGATTAATTGAGACTTTCTTTGGTGTGTGTGGACTATACACTTAACTCCTCAGGAGACCAGGATATGCATTGTGTTACAGGCTTGGGTTTCATACTGCAGTTACCTGGGTAAACCAGAAAGCTTGCTTTGTGGAATACATCTTTGTGGAAGGCTATTTCAAGACTGACCACAGTTAGCGATGTGCATCCTTCCATGCAGTGTCTTGTGGTCCTCCTCCCCAGGTTTGACCTCCTCCTCAGGGTTGACCTCCTCCTCCTCCTCAGGGGTGACCTCCTCCTCCTCAGGGGAGACCTCCTCCTCCTCAGGGGTGACCTCCTCCTCAGGGGAGACCTCCTCCTCCTCAGGGTTGACCTCCTCCTCAGGGATGACCTCCTCCTCCTCCAGCATGCATATGACAGAGCCGCATCCGCTCCACCGCATCTTGGAGGTCTCGTTGCGGCCCAACCCGAGGATTCGGTCCATGTGTGCGAACGCGGTGGTGAACGCCTGCCTCATCTGCTGCTCCTTGGTCATGGTACCCTGGTCCACAGAGGCCGGGGAGTCTCTCTCAAACAGGGACTCCATTCTGGACAGAAAGTCCCTCTGTTCGCTGGCCAAGGAGAACGAGGGGTCAGCTTTAACCAGCTGTTCCAGCAGCAGGACGGGGAGCTCTCTCGCGGCCAACTCTGCTGAGCTGCGTCCATGGAAACCGTCAAACACCCCAAAGAAACTTGTCCCTTTTTTACCCCCGTAGTTGTTGATGAGCACGCTGGCGTCCTCCATGTCTTTCCTCCAGGGCGCGTTCTTGTCCTCTCCCTGGGCCACGGCCCTAATCAAGGGGCTATTCCCAGGGTAGGTGACCACATTGTACTGTGGTTCTGGAGAAGGCCCGGCGGAGGCTGGGGTCTTGCCCATAACATTGCCAAACTCTTCACAGCTGCTCAGGCCGTCTGAAAGGCTGAAGGAATCCTGGCAGGAATCATTGGACTCCTCTGGGACCTCTGTCAGAACAGGGCAGCTGCAGTGCAAACAATACCAAATCAGGGCTCTGGATTTACATTTAAATTTTGGCTTATTGTATTAAAATTATATTAAAAACCAATATGTGATTCAACATAGACTGTAGACTGACTTTTAATTAAGTCTGTGACAACAACCTCTCACACAGGGTTTAATATTTTCCAGCTATTATTTTGGTTGTGTCTGAAGAACAGGTTATAAATCAACCAAGAAGCAATAACAAGATGAACAAGCCAGTCCAAAATAAACAAAAAAAAGCTAATTACCACTCTTCTACTGCAGGTTTTCTTTCCATGAGAATATGTAGATTCTAACTGTTTTCTTGGCTTGCCATAGTAACTGTTGCCACAGCAACCATGAATCAATACAGCTTTTCAGATAGAAGTTAGCCAAAGTTTTGGAAGGAACAAAAGCATGTTTGTGGATTCAAGTTGAGCAGCATAGACACAAGACCATCAGAGTGTTCCAGCTCCTCTTCTTTTCCAGCATGTATGAATGTAAGCTTGAGTCTTCAAGGCTATCCAGTCTTTCCCTGCTTTACAGAGGCTGACAAGCTGAATTTCTTCACACATCCGTACCATAATAGGAGGGCAAGATTATGTGCGTTCATGTGCATACTTGTAAGGCCCAGAAGATGGCAGCAGTGTACCCTCTTTCAAGTCTCTCCAACTCTCTCTCTCACACACATGCAGACACACATTATCCTCTCACTAATGTGAATGCAGTGACCTTTTCAGAAACCACACACAAAAACAGTCCGCTATGAATGTGAGCATAATCTAAACACCAAAATCAATGGGCTGATCACAGCTTGATCTGTGTGCAGATTGCCATGTGGGGGGGCTTTCGAGGCGAGAGACACCCACGCGCACCAGGGCCGCTTCTAATCCTCTCCCCTGCACGCTCACCATCATTCACCAGACATTACTGTCACATTCCCCATTCCTGCCTTTCTATTAGGGATTTCAGAGGATTCCTAATGTGTTCGCCACTTAATTGTACTGCAATTTGCACTGAGTATGTCGAAACAAATAAAATCAACTTAATGGTTGAGGCAAATAGTGACATTCCATCTTCAAACTGAGCACCTTTTAGAAAAATGTAAAGTATGCAGATATCTTTCTTTTTTTTTTCCCAGAAAAACCCAAGGTGACATCTAGGGTCGGTTGGCTGGCTGGTTGGCATTGGGCGGCATCATGGTACAGTGCGGCAGTGTGCACGGCATGCATCACCTGTCCTGCTTGTCACCTGAGACCCTGAGCTGACACCTCACTGACAGTCCCATTAAGATGATAACTCTGCCCCCGGAATACATTACTGTCACATCTCCCCCTTGGTTTCATCGCCTCTCATCACCGTCCACACGAAGGCGAAGAGACGGGAGGGGGAGAAGAGAGAGAAAAAAAGATGTGAGTATACCTTTTAAGTGGGGGGTTTACAGGCCCATAAATATCAGCAAACAGATCTGATAATTAAGTAAACAAAACCGATTCGGGGGAAAATTGTATTATGTTGGTGTATGTAGGCTCTCTGGCTTTTCCTTAAGCTCTTGGGTGAGTTCCCAACATCCCTCTAATTTCTGAGGAGCGAAGCAGCTTTGGTATTACCAAGCACAAAATGTCATACATGTGCTGTTGTTGAAGGAAAGAGCAGTGTGTGTGTGTGTGTGTGTGTGTGTGTGTGTGTGTGTGTGTGTGTGTGTGTGTGTGTGTGTGTGTGTGTGTGTGTGTGTGTGTGTGTGTGTGTGTGTGTGTGTGTGTAAAATAGAGTAGATGTAGATGTAGTGTAGATAAAATAAATCATTCTAGCACAAAAGTGGATTTATTTTTTGTCAGTTGATCTCATGGCCGCCCGATGGGAAACGTGTTCTGTGTCTGCAGGTTGAAATGTGCACCCTGTCCAGCTTGTTATGGAAGCTCTGAATTCAAAAATATCCCCTCAAGGCTGTATTCTCCGTGCAAACGAAAAGCATGTCATTCTGTGTAAAGCACTACTTGAAATGTAGGGACAGAGCTTCAGCCAGTCCTCTGTAATACCTTGGAATGAAGCAAGAATGGGCCCCTTGGGTTTATACCCCGCCCCCCCCCCCCCCCCCCCCAATCCGACTCTCTGATGATTCACCATCCATGGTGTGGTTAGATATTAATCTGCTGAAGGAAAAAGGTCATGTACTTTTTCCCAAGGACCAAACATGGAGCTGGACACAAAGCCTTATCGCCCCTTTCCCGTTTTTTTTCTGCACCGGAATCTGACCCCCTTCAAATGTGTCTCCATGCCGTGGAGCGGCGGGTTTAGAGACGAGATCCGCTCCCGGAGGGAGGGTGCGGGCCAGCGGGGTCATTGATCAGGGTCGCGCTCTCCTCTGCCCGCCTCACTACTGGCATCTGCGCCTGCAATGGCTCACTGATTTCCCCGGAGCGAGCGGTGACACGGAGGAGGGAAAGCTGTGGTGGTCGAAACATTTGCCCGCCTCTGTTTTTTTTTTATTTGTATTTTTTTTTTAAAGATTTGTTTTTGGCCTTTTATGCCTTTAATGGATAGATCAGTGCAGAGTTGGACAGGAAATCTGAGGGAGAAGAGGTGGGGAGTGGACAGGTAAAATGGCATCGGGCCGGATTCTAACCCGTGACCTACTTGAGCTTCAAGCCCGAAAGTGGTCGAGGCTACTGTGTGAGCTACAGTGCCTGCCCCCCCCCCACCTCTGTTTTCACAGTTCCAAATTCTGGCAGTAAGAATGGAATAAAAAAAAAACAGACAATAACACGAGCGAGAAGAATTGGAAAGCTATGTGTTAGTTCGCCTGTCTAGTTACGTTGGAAGAAGAGAATTTCATCCCAGTGAATCCCTTCAAAGAGAATCTGTCAACAAGTTGAGGATATCCTCGCTAACAGCACGTGTCAATGGATGTCCCTCATGCAACCAGGAAACCACACAGCCACAGGGTTTGGACCAGACCTGCTCCTAACCTGGTGCCAATCTGGTGATTCCCAATAGTGTCATGGCCAAAATCATTCCTACTGTTTGGGATGCTTTCAGGGTCTCAGAAATGAGAGGGATATCCTGACAAGGGTGAATCTCAGTCTGTCCTGAGAATAAAAATAACAACATCCGGGACCACAGTTTTTGGACAGCAGATAGCGGCTTGCCTCGGGTTGGTTCATATATTAACCATGCCATTATAACCATCCATTAAGCCATGTTTTGTCAAATCAGACGTCATTTATTGCTAATATTATTCCCAGCTAATGTCGCTATCACTTTTACATGCAGGTGGCATAGACTGCCCGTGCTTAATGTGTTAAAAGACAAAAGGGCAACTTTACAGCCAAGGCCCCGCAGTTGTCTCAGGCTTTTCCAGGGCATATGTCATTTTGATTGATTATGACAGTGCTTATGAGCGCTCCAATATTTCAAATCCCGATAACAATCTCTGAAAAACCTCTGATGAAAAATCTGTCAACATGATCCATGAAGTTCTCCCTCGCGAGGACAGGGGGAACTCAGGGTTGAACTGCAGGACAGCGCAGCTGGGAGGGAGTGCTGGAGTTCCGAAGCCTTCTAGGAGTCCAGAGCCCGGTAGAATGAACATATCCAGCCCTTTTTCCGCAGGTACCAGAACGGTAATGACTACATTTGTCATGATCAGGAATTAAAGCCCTGCACGTACAAGCACAAGCACAACCACAGGTGTACAAAGTGTTCAGTTTTGGCCTCTGGGAATTTCTTCAGCTCTCTCTTCCTATAATGTTTTCCCTCTCACATATTCCTTTAGGCCGCAAACAAAGAAGAGACAAGGTTCCAGGTGCTACAAATGTGTTGTGCAGAAATGCATGTTGGAGAGAAAAAACATTGCTAAAAAAGGATCCTGCCACAAAAAAAAGACATCCACAACCATTGTATGTTCTCCACTCAACCATGGTCAAATATAAATTCAGAGCACAAGTGCAGTGGAGGTCAACAACAACAACAACAACAACAGTGTTAGAGGCACAATGATTAGAATGAAAAGAGGAGACACAATGGAGGGGAAAAAGCTTTTATCACAGTTGCAAGAAAAAAAGCTTTTTTTTTTTTTTTATCACAGTTCACTCTCAGACACAGGTTCAAATAAGCCACTTTTACTGACTGCTGCGGGTGCACTTTGAGTCCAGCACATTTATATCCTGTATTTCAACAATTTCACAAGGTGACAGGACCGAAACCAGAGCTCTCGCTGTAGGGCTGGACCCCCACCAGCTGTGGCGCTGGGAGTCGGCCGAGTGAGCTGAGCTGTTCTGTGTGCGTGGAGTCGCTGATAGCTCTCTGGAACCATAGCCTGAGAAGTCCCCGTCCCACAGAACAGATGTTCCCGATTATTGTTTCAAAGGACGTAATAGGAGCAAGATGGTGCCAATGATCCCGCTCAGCGGGCTTAGCGTATTTTTTTTTTGCGTGTGCATCAGAGCTGCTGCCTTTATTAGTTTTGGAGTGTGAGCAAAGCTGAGAGCACATCTCCTCTTTGTGTACATATACGTGTGGGGGCACCCGTCCTGCATTCTGCACTGAGGTTTTGAAGCCCGGAGAAATGTCAGTCAGTGTTGGCGTCTGACGCAAGAGGAGAGAGTTCACAAGGAGGTCCTTGCTTGAAGTTATGGGGTTCACGAAATACCTGATGACTTATGGTGTTTTGACAAATACGACCCGCAAAAAAATGTCAGGAAGCAAAATTGATGGGTTCAGAATTTCCCAAAGGGTGCTGTGAATCAGAGACGGGAGACAGTGGGATGATAGCAACGCAAAGGGCACCGTTTCAGTTGGATCAGGAATTAAGTACGGCTCCATGTTTCCCTCTGAGTCATTCACTGTTTGGTTTTCATCGCATTTTGCACCAAATGATTCACTGCTTAACAAATGAAACAAAACAATTGGGTTCTTGATAAACTGTGTGTGTGTGTGTGTGTGTGTGTGTGTGTAGACGGCAGAGTACATTTATTTTTCAATTGAGACTGAAGCTAAAGTAACAAAGTAAGTTATTTTTATTTGAAATGATTCATCTTCTTTTGACATTGACAGCTCAGATAGATCAGCTTTTGTAGTCCTGCAGGGTAGGCTCTCTCAGTCCCTCTCCCACAAACACACACCTAATCCACACGTGGGCACACACCTGTATTTACATTTCTCTTTGCTTTGCAGGCAGCATTCTGTTGTCTACGTGGTCTATAAATTGAGCAGCAGCATTTCAATTTTGAGAAGATCCAGCTTCTGATCTCCTGATCACGTAGGCTTCCTCACAATCCTCACATTCCACTGTTGTAAGCAAATACACTTGCACACACACACACACACACACACACACACACACACACACACACACACACACACACGCACTCTCACAGATGCCTTCGCACACATACACATGCACTCACAGTCACACATACGCACATAGTCACACACGTAAATCCAGTCTCACACACACAAACACACACACAAATAGACACCTACACATACTACACAAGAGGGATTATGTCATAGACATCTAATCTATTGAGGACATCCAGCGTAAAAGGGGGGTTAAAGTGCAAACAGCCCAGACGATTTCCCCCACCTGTCTAGTCTCCTTATCAACATTCTCATAGCTGAAAAGGTTTCTTACAGAAGCAATGACCTTAATGAACACAGAGAATCAATCTAAAAAAGAAATAATCAATATATTCCTTAGACATCTATAGCTTCAAGTCTGAAACAACACTGCATAGTTACCTTGGTGTGTCTGTTCTTTTTTAATTATTGCGGTGTGATATCAAACAAAGGGTCCAGGTCCAACAGGGAGGGGTTTTAGGGGGGAAAAGACGGAGCTGTTGATTGACAAGGGGTCCAAGTAGAGTGCTGTGGGGAACTCCACAGGCTGAATCTGCCCTCCTGCAGGCAGGTCAAGGTTCAGAGTTCAAAGCTCAGAGGTCAGTATGGGGCAAACAGCATGGGTGCATGGGCTGTCCTGACAGGCCCAGGGGCGGGGCGGAGGAGTGCGGCGGGGATGGACTGAGTCTGAAAGAGGGTGGCGGAGCGCAGGGGGAAGGCGGAGTTGATGGCAGCGGCGGCGGCGGCCATGGCTGCCAGGTGAGAGGGCACCATCCTGGGCGGCAGCGTCTGGCACAGCTCCTTAGCCAGTGACAACTTCGCCTGAGGAGAGACAACATCACACTCAGTGTCCTTCCTCATGCCACCCATTCCTCAAACTGACATTAGCTGACTGGTCATTCAACAACATAACATTCAACAGTATATTACTCACCTGGCTAACACCAACATGATGAAGTAGTCACTGCACCATTATAAATAACCTATTCAGCTTGTTTAGACTGTAACTTGTTTACACATGTGGTGGGAACAATTCTAATTTGTCCCTGAGTGACGCTGGAGAGGTCGTTTTTGTAATTGTGCCTTGTACTAAACTTGCCAACTGGCTCTACTCACACACATTCCTCTACCGGTGCGGTCATCTCAGTGAAACTCAACGTGTCAAAGTGTGTGATTTTTCCCACCGTTTCGATTACACTGTTATAGGCACCTGTGAGTCAAGCCTCGACCACCCCATCCCCTCCCTATCTGGGAAAGTGGCCAGTGGCGTTAGTTTCGCAACGCTGACGCTAATGCAGACACGTCACAGCTGGGCCTGAAACTATGATCCCGCTATGTGGCGCAAAAAAGCGAAACAATTACATCTCTGGCACTGAGTCGTGTCACACAGCTGGTGTGTACTGTAGCTTTCAGCCACGGCCATAAATTAACTTCTTTATTAGAACAGCAGCGCAGCGAGGGAAAGAAGAAGAATAACAGTATGTTCCCGCTGACTGCTCAAAGGTCAGGTCCCCCTCAAAGAGGCGTCCAGGGTTCGTATTGGTGCAGCTGTCACAGACTCCGGTTCTGCTGGGACTTGGGGCAAAGCACCTCCGGTTTCCTCACCTTGCTTCGACCGCCCCCGCTGTGAGAGAAGAGGAGAGGAAAGGAAAGAGGAGAGACGTACCGGTTGCTTAGTCTGTCCTCTCTGGGGTTTGGTGTAAGGGCTATATTTAGGCTTGGCCGGTTTTCCCGCGGCTCGGTCTTTGTGACGTCGGCTGCTGATGTGCTGGAGAGGGCAGAACAGAGGGACGCTTCAGCAAAGGCACTTTGAGCACAGAGGGGCAATGAACGGGGGGGTCACTCAAGGTGGCTACAGTAAGTACTGAGGCTGCCAGCAGGGTGACTTTGAAAACGCCTCACGTCATAACGCATCAAAAAACATCACTTTGCGTCCCCTACTGGCTTCCTCTAAAGTTACTTAACGTAAAAGTTAACAACGTTTACATGTACATGTTTATACGTTTGTACACATCATTTAAAGACATTAATGCACCTGTATTTATACATATACTGGATGGTGAATAGATAGCAGAAGATGGCGCGATCAGATGGGAACTACATGGGAACAGATGGTAAGTGTTGATGGAGTTTTTGACTCGTGCCTGCCTCCTCTGATGTTAGCCATTCTACTGTGCCACGTCTGAGACCGCATCTGATGTTAGTCATCCACTGTGCTGCGTGTGTGTGTGCGTTCCTTACCTGCTTCAGCTGCGTCTCGGAGTTGACGTGCACGTCGCACGTCTCACAGTGAAACGTTTTGTTCTGCAGGCCCGTGGTCACGGTGGCCGGCGGCGGCGGCAGCTTGGCCTTGACGCCGGCGCGGGGGAAGGACTTGATGGCGCCGGTGCCAGTGCGTGCCTCCAGCATGGTCTTGTGCTTCGTACCTGGAGAAAGAACAGATACAATATTTTAAGCTGATTTGTGGATTCATCAGTTATCTGGGTGAACCAGAAATCTTGCTTTGTGGAACACATCTAAGGCTGATTCAAGGGGGCCGATGACAGGAGCCACTAAAGGTTTGTTTCTGTGTGTTTCTGGGTTCCGAGAGTGAAGCGTTTAATTTCAAAAGCAATTCATGTCCACCAGCGTGGTCTTGTGCTTTTGGTCCTGATGAGGTTAACCAGAACGCAGGGAGTAAATACAGGAGTCACAAACAAACATTTTACTTTCTACATTCAGAGCGAGAACAAAAATCTATTTATATGCCCACTAGCTGAATTGGCTAATTAACGGCTAATTACGGAGCCTTACGGTAGATCTAATTGTAGGAAAATGAGATCTACCACTGAGAAGTTAACCATCTGGTGGCAGTTGAATTTCTGTGCTTGAACTTTCCCACCTCTGGTACTTCTGCCATTCTTTCTGGCCTCTCTGCTATCTGAGAAGGACATATGAGTTTCACCCCGCAGATCACTAGGAGGTGCAGCGTTGGCGATAACGGCTAGCAGGAGATAGCAGCGAACCCACTCTGTCCTGGACTAAGAGGAGATAGCAGCGGAACCCACTCTGTCCTGGACTAAGCGAGAAGCGTGTGGCTTGTGGCCAATCTAATCCCTCTCCAGACGACAGGTCCTCTGCAGCTCTCCTCGTCCCTGGCTCTGACTGTCCTTACACTACAGAATCAGCCACAGCCATTCACAAAGAGTCCTTGACTACACTTGGTCTTGACTAAGCCATTTACAAAGAGTCCTTGATTACACTTGGCCTTGTTAAGGCGTCAGCATTCAGCAATGAACCACCTTGAGGTGTGTCTTAATAGAAAAACTAATTCAAAAATATCTTTTTGAATTGATATGGTCATGTAAAGGTTAAAATCCTGTGGTCCAGGACTACACTTGGCCTTGAAAAGGAACAATTCAGGCTTGGGATGCTGTGCTTGTTTTGTGTGTGTGTGTGTGTGTGTGTGTGTGTGTGTGTGTGTGTGTGTGTGTGTGTGTGTGTGTGTGTGTGTGTGTGTGTGTGTGTGTGTGTGTGTGTGTGTGTGTGTGTGTGTGTGTGTGTGTGTGTGTGTGTGTGTGTGTGTGTGTGTGTGTGTGTGTGTGTGTGTGTGTGTGGAGAGTGTGTAAACAAACTGACTTCACAGGCCCTCCGTAAAGTAATATATGATGAAAAACATTTTGGTGAAAAGAAAAATTTCAGCATATTGGGTGTAAATAGTACATATTCAAAAAAAAAAAAAGGCTCTTTGGGGCACTCTCGCATATGCCTGTGTCTTGATATATAACTGCAATCAACAGTCTACAATATTTTATTTTGCATGGGAAAACAGTTGGGGTTGAGTGCAAACCCAAAGATAATTAATAAAAGCTGTCAGGCTCTCTCTGGGCTCTGCAGAGGGGCCAAGGACGGGATGTGGGGAGACTCACCGCTGTTATGCGCCTCGAGCTGGGAGGGGGAGTTGACCGCCACCTTGCAGAGAGAGCAGTACAGCAGACGCCTGGCTTTCTCCTCCTCCGTCTCTCCCTCCGTCTCCCTGTCTGTCTCTCTCTCCGTCTCGCTCTCTGTCTCGCCCGACGTCTGGGCCTCGGGCGTCAGTGGGTTTGGGGTGACCGCAGTAGTCCCATCGTCCCCTCGTCCCGGCGCAGGGATGGCGTCTGCCCCGAGACCCCCACTCACACTGGAGCCCGTTGGCAGAGAGGGCAAGGGTACGGAGGAGGGCGTGGGCGGCATCGACACAGCCAGACCACCATCTAGGAAACACAGAATGACAGAAAAGGTCGATCGAGTGTAGAAGAATGCCATTGTTTCGCTCACTCAAGGCAACTAAACACTGGAGAATGGCAGGGTATAATTGGATAACGGTCACATTGCCTTGGCCCTTTTGTGCTGTTGTGTTCTGGGCTTCCTTGGGTCCACACACACACACACAACTCACACACACAACTCACACGCACACGCACACGCACACACACACACACACACACACACACACACACACACACACACACACACACACACACTGTGTACATTACACTGCCTATACAATTGCTGTGGAAGCGTTCACCAATACACTGTGTACATAATTTTTATGTCCATATAATAATGACATAGCATCTCCAAGAGCAGTAAAAAAAAAAAATGTAAAACCATATTAATCTCAAGTGGTAACTTGCTTTACTTTTGAGAAGGTGCCAGCTTGAAGTGAGAAATGCCCTAAATGCAGGTGTGAGAACAGATGACAGATGTGTATAACAGACCCGACAGAAGATGAAAAGGAAAAAATAGTTGACTTGCTTTCAGAGGGATAGAAAACCATTTTAACTGCAAAGATGTTGAGTCGTGATCACTGCACAGTCAACAGATTATTGAGTGTGAGTCCAGAGGGTTGCAAAAAAGCTTGTTGAAAAGAAAACCATTTTCCAGAACGGCAACATTCCTGGACTTAGCATGATTGACAAGGTCAAACAGTCAGAAAGCCAGCCTCTCTTAAATAAACCACAAGTAAGCACATGAAGAATTGGCAACACAAAACAACACCATGAACATTGAGCTCAGGGGCGGCTGCACTTCTGCATTGATTCTTTAAAAGGTTTTGTGGACGGATAAGATGAGAGGAAGACACTGGAGAGATATGATAGGTGGGCAGATAGCTGGATTGCTGATGGACGTTGGTGATGGTATGGGCTGGTATTAGCTGGATGGCTGATGGACATTGGTGATGGTAGGGGCTGGTATTAGCTGGATGGCTGATTGACATTGGTGATGGTAGGGGCTGGTATTAGCTGGATGGCTGATGGACATTGCACACCACCTCCACTGAAGTGCCTGCAACAGGAGGGAGGGATGAGTGTATGGGCTGGTATTATCCAGACTGAATTGGTCGAACCATTACAAGTGGAAGATGGATTGAAAATGAACTCTAAAAACTCTACTGCCAGTTTCTGGTTCAAAGATGGTGACGTGATGACTTGGCCACTTTGCTCACCTGATTTGAACCCAATTAAAAACCTGTGGACCCTCCTTGAACTTGGAGATTTACACCTAAAGAAAGCAGTAATTATCACTGAACAGCCTGTGCGCATACGTCTTGGTTGCTTGAGCTCAAATTAAGCACGATCCCATTAAAAAGCTGACAAAATGAAGTGTTAAAAAAAGAAAGGTGGCTATGTTGGCAAATTAATGTATTTGTTAGTATTTGTGTCAAATAAATTGTGTTAGCTGTTAAACTGTAGAATTTAATGCTTTATTTCATAATTATTATTAACCATCATGTAAGAAAAACGTTATTGTTGATGTTTGTGC